>NC_045541.1:157229092-157532842 GCF_009769535.1 Thamnophis elegans | reverse complement strand
TCCTCCCCTGAACTGGGCTTTGATTTAGCTTCTAGAAAACAATGCTGATTGGGAGTGAAATGTGAATTATAAGGCAGATATCAGTCTGGCAGAAGTCTGAACCAAGTTAACTAAAATCCATTCTTTATGGATTTTTCTAGAATGGAAGTTGAATGACACAAACCATTGGTGGTTTTAACTTGAATGGCAAGGAAATAATGAGCTGGCTCCATTATTAAGTTCAGTTGACAACGAGGCAGAAAAAATATCAATCCTTG
This sequence comes from Thamnophis elegans, assembly GCF_009769535.1. Lineage (NCBI taxonomy): Eukaryota > Metazoa > Chordata > Lepidosauria > Squamata > Natricidae > Thamnophis > Thamnophis elegans. Next base: position 157,532,585 of record NC_045541.1, on the reverse strand, counting down.
TTGTATGCTGGGCACGGAGAAAAGAAATTGGAACTGGAAGTTAGGACACATTTCAACTCCCGAGTCGCATGTCTCCTCCTCTCCATAGTCCATTCTGCCTTCTCTTGCTTTAGTATCCGATAAAGCACTACCCACACGTGGTGTCTGAAGGAGCAATTTAGAGAATACCTGGCTTTAGATCACAAACATACATCAGTTGGAACCCATTCTACAGTCACAACGGTAACACCTTGAGACCTATAAAGGCAAATTAGATTACTATCTATCCTACACAATGTAGATAAGCTACAACTTCAGCCATACGGCCATCAGGGATGTGCTTGCACAGGAACAGAATGTTTCAACTTGCTCGAGTATTGCTGAACCTCCATTCCTAAATCCACGTATTCTGCATATCTTCACAGCCATGTTTCCACAAATGTCCTTTTCTTGAATGTTCAAAACAGAAGTACATTTCCTTAGGGGAACAGTCTTCATCCATCTGTTGGAAAAGTTTTAATACTACAGGCTAATGTCAGCAAGTAAAGTATTTGTTTAACTCCGCTTATATGAAAACGCTGACAGTTTTGCGAAGGTAGACTGGTCAAATGCTTTAGATTTTTTAGCAGAGCCCACATCCTCTTCTGAGTTTTGCTCTTGACCTTCTTGCTCTTTATTGTTAGTGTCCTTTGGGCGCTTTCGCTTTTTCCCTTCAGATGGATCACTGGTTTCTCTACCTTTCGCTTTCTCCGTCCAAGCCTTATGTTAATGGAAACAAAAGCAGAACAGTAAAACTTCTACGATCACTATTAAATTATAATGTTGTCATTAATTAATGTAACTTCCCCATAAATATTAAGCTCCTATATACACTATATTGCCAAAAGTATTCACTCACCTGCCTTTACTCACATATGAACTTACTGTAAGTGACATCCCATTCCTAATCCATAGGGTTCAATATGACGTCGGTCCACCCTTTGCAGCTATAACAGCTTCAACTCTTCTGGGAAGGCCGTACACAAGGTTCAGGAATGTGTTTATGGGAATTTTTGACCATTCTTCCAGAAGCGCATTTGTGAGGTCACACACTGATGTTGGACGAGTTTATGTGGCCTACCACTTCGTGGCTGAGTTGCTGTCATTTCCAAACGCTTTCATGTTCTTAGAATACAGCTGACAGTTGACTGTGGAATATTTAGGAGCGAGGAAATTTCACGACTGGATTTGTTGCACAGGTGGCATCCTATCACAGCTCCATGCTGGATTTCACTGAGCTCCTGAGAGCGATCCATTCTTTCACAAATGTTTGTAAAAACAGTCTGCATGCCTAGGTACTTGATTTTATACACCTGTGGCATGGAGGTGATTGGAACACCTGATTCTGATTATTTGGATGGGTGAGCGAATACTTTTGGCAATATAGTGTATGTGCATAGTGGAGACTATAATTTTGAAGGTCCTTCATGGATCACTGCCTTGTTGTGGCAAAGGGGCTTGAGCAGCTCAAAGATGTTATGAGCTAAGCTGTGCACAGGGCCACCTAAGATAGACAAGTCATAGTGGAGGCGTCTGACAATATGTGGTCCACTGGCAAACTATTTCAGTATCTTTGCCAAGAAAACCCCATGGATAGTATCAGAAGGTGAGTGGAAGATAGGATAGCCTGGTGTATTATGGTCCATAAGATCGCAAAGAGTCAGACAAGACTTAGTGATTGAACAAAAATAATAATAATTTTGAAGATGCTAGCAATGGAACTATACTGGAATTTGTCAGTTTTGAATCTTCACAAGGGTGACAAAGTTATAATTTCTCAGAAATCAGGTATAGAAAGAATAAGACCATGCGGCTGAATGATCTGGCACTAAACAATGGCACAAGACGGCCTTGCACATTTTCATTGCAACGTGTTTAAGTACTTCAGCTGAGTGTGATTTCAAAGTTAGTACTAAAGTAATGTCCCGTTTCCCTGAAAATAAGACCCTACTGGAAAATAAGCCCTAGCATGATTTTTCAGGATGCTTGTAATATAATCCCTACCCTAAAAATAAGCTCATTAAGGTTGTCAGCCAGACAGATGCATTTAGTACCATATCCCCCCTAAATAAGACCTAACTGGAAAATAAGCCCTAATGTGTCTTTTGGAAGAAAAATTAACATAAGACCTGGTCTTATTTTCAAGGAAACATGGGTATTAGAAATAATCAGATTCAATCTTCATTCAGCTATAAATCTCAATGAATTATTTTGGCCAATCATTTTCTTTCCTGAATTTCTACATAGGATCATTGCATTATTGCAATGGGCAAGTAGAAATTTTTTTTTGGAGAAAAGGCAAGATAATGTATGAAATGGATTATTAATCAAACATGCATCCCGAGGAGGAACTCCACACATTATCTCTGCAAAAAAAGAAAAGGAACAAAAAGGACTACATTCTACTTCTTGCTTTTTAATTGTAAAATTGGGTGACTTCCAGAAAAGCGAAAAAAATAATTCACGCAGTCTTCAACTTACAATCACAATTGGGACCAGAATTTCTGTTCATAAGCAAGGTAATAAATACGTATTGCCTGATTTTATGATTTTTTTTTTGCCACAATTGTTAAGCCAATAACTGCAGTTTTCAAATGAAGCATGCAGTCATTAAATGAATCTGACTTCCTCACTGACTTTGCTTGTTGGAAGCTGGCTGGGAAAGTCGCAAAGAGAAATTGTGTGAACCCGGGATCATGCAACTATCATAAATACATGCTAGCTGCCAACACCCGAATTCTGATCATGTGTCTGTGGGGATGCTACAACAGTTGTTAAGTGTGAGGAGCAGTCATAAGTCACTTCTTCCAGTAATGTCGTACCTTTGAACAGTTGTTAAATGAATGGTTGTAAGTTGAGGACTACCTGTATGTTTTTATATGGTAAGCAAAGGCATAATCCTCCAAAAGAAGATTCCATTACCGTCCTTTCCTCAGCAGATAGACCTCTGTATCGGACCATTCCTTCTTTTATTATTTCTGTTTCTTCAAAATGAGGATTATCTGATAAAATATTGCTTCTGTTCTCTTCTAGCCACATCTGGAACCCAGTCTTTGGCCTAAATACGGTATAGATGAGAACAAGATTTTGAAATAAAACCTTTATGTTACCTGTGAACACTTTTATTCCCAAAAGGCAGAGTCATCTCACAATAGCAACATGAGACTCTTTGGCACACTGACCTTTTATTATCTTTGTTCTCAGTCACAGTTTGAAGTTCAGATGGTACAGTGTCATTTTTGTCCTCTCTATCTTCTCTGGCTTTCTTTTCAGTAGTAAGTGCTCGGGGTTGGAAAAATGCAGTTGCTGCAGGCTGAGCAAAGAAATATATATGCTTCAGTAATTCATTGTAAAATGGCTGCTTTATATATCGCATTTCATACTTAGAGAAGCTCTAATTTTGGTAAGCATCCACTTAACTCCTAAGGGAAAATATTTTTGCAGTAATTCTTTACTCAATAGTTTTGGAAGCAGTAATATTAATTACAATGGCAGGAGATAGTGAGATAAAGAAATACATAAAGATTTAAGCAGTGCAGCTAACTATGATTTAAATGGAAAGTAAGCATGTTAACTGAATTCTAATTTAATTTAAAATAAAGCAAATGTAATTTTTGCTCTGTGTCCACCCATTTTCTTGATTGCCAACTGTTTAGAGTGCAGCTTCTGTAAAGCATCTAGGACTAAAAAAAAAATAGATGAGGTTTACTTCTCAATAGCCTTCAGATGAGAAATGTAGTAGTTTTTTATCTGTTGTATACCACCTTTTTATTTTTACATATAACATCCAACACAACTTCCTCTTCCTATTGTTCCCTCAACAACCCTGTGAGGTGGATCGGGCTGAGAGTATGACTGGTCCAAAGTCACCCAGTTGACTATGGTAGGACAACAATTCAGTCTCTCGCTTTCTAGCCTGGTGCCCCCCCCCTCCCCAATTACACCACACTGGCTCTAGTAAATATAAACAGTATATAAGCAGTAGTCGAAAAGCAAAAAAATGTATGCTATTAAAAATGTTTGCATCAGTGGTGAGTTCCAGATCCCGTCGCAACCGGTACGCTACGCTAGACATCCACCTCGGGTACATGCGTTGCGCATGCAGGTGCACCTACCGCCCTGCGATGCTCCAGCTGCTCCGCGGAGATCACACAGGCGCCATACACTGTGCGTGAGTGTGAAAATGGACCGGTTGGCTTAAAAGCAGGTAAGTGGGCCCACCAAAACACCGTTCCGGTATAGTGGCCGCAGCTCCCAGAACCCACCACTGGTTTGCATATACTTAGAGTAATCCAAGTATGTAATATAAGGTATATCACTAGTATTCTTTTATGTGCTCTAAACAAAGTTAAAATTATTAAACATCATGTCTGAGCCATTTCCAGCTGTACTATACAAATCGTCTATTTCACTCCCTTGACAACTTTTCTTATTCAGCCACTGTATGACAGGAAAAGAAAGGGGTGGGGGGAAACACCTTGGCCATCTTATAAACATTTCCTGAGTGGCCATCAAGGGGAAATTTCCTTTTACTGCTTAAATACTACGACCATCTATTTTCAACTTGATAAGAGAAACAAAAACGGAGGCCTCCATTTGATACCAGCCCCACTTTTTCCAATCTTTTTTCCTGCCAATCAGTCTTTGGATAGTCCTTCTGTTTTCATTACATTCCTAAGACCTGCTACACTCGATAACAATACCTTTGCCAAACTGTGTTTCCACAAAATAAGATAAAGGTCCAATCCATCACCTGCTTTGACTTGGGTTTGGGAATCAATGGTTTGATGATTTGACTCTTCTTGTTTGGAGCTCCTTGACCATACACTGTGGGATTTTTCTTAGGCAGCCTTGTCAGGTTGTCCAGAATGTTAGGCGAGTGAACAAATGCATCTTTTTGGCTACTGGATACCTATAGCAGCAAGAGATTTAAGAACACATTTTTCCTCTGCAGGACTTCAACAATATCTTACTTAAAAAGTAAAGTAAATTAAAGCCACCAGTTCTCACCTTAAAAGGATTTACTCGTATTGAATTGCTAGATGCAGTGACAGCTTTCATTAATGAAAGGGGGAGGAAAGGGGGGGGGGAGACAAGAGAAAAAGAATATCAGTACAAATCTTTCCAAACACTTAAAATGCTGCATGTGTATTAAGAAATTATACTGAACAATTTTTATTTTATAAGAATTAAGCAGGACTGTTCATATAGCCCTGCCTCTAATCTTTAAGACATGAACAGAAACTTTTCTCTAGATGTTAATTTAGCATTCTGACAATTTCAGCTTAAGAAAAGATATTTCCAGATAAAATCTAGCATCGGTTCTTCTGTCTCCCTTCATAATTGCTGCTTCTCCAGTAGATCGTGGTGCTCAAGTCCTTCCCACGGTTCCCATCTAATGAAAGTGCTTCCTTTTGAATGGTTGTGAGTTAGAGTCCATGGATGTTCCCAAGTGAGTTGATATCATATCCGCATACAGAAGATGTTTGAGTTATGCCCAGGCATTAACATTTATGCTTTATGATTGTTTATTTTATTTCCCCCCTTTTTTAATTGTGTTGTAAATCTTGATACATTATTTCATATCAAATAATATAATTACATTTTTTTTACATTCTATTAATTATATAACTTGAAAATTGGAAATTAAAGGGAAAAAGTAGATATATAAAGATAAGCTAAAATTTAAGCTATCAATGTTATGAGCATTAAAATTATTTGGCTTTTTCATTTAAATATATTGGAAAGGAAAAAATAAAAAAATGAACACACTGTGACTTGCATTAAGCTATTTGTTAGTGGTAGTACTCGTTTTACAACCATTCATTCGAAGCTACAGCACTGAAGAAAATCACTTACGACTGTTTTTTTACATTGACAACTACTGCAGCATCCCCATGGTCACATGATCAAAATCTGAGTACTTTGCAACTGGCAGGTATTCAAGACAGTTGCACTGTTCCCAGGGTCATGTGATCACTGCTTGCAATCTTCCCAGTTGGCTTCTGACAAGCAAAGTCAGCAGGGAAAGCCAGAGTTGCTTAACGACCACGCGATTCACTTAACAACAGTAATGATTTGCTTAACAACTGTGGCAAAAAGGTAGTAAAATGAGGTGCAATTCAGTTAATAACTGCCTTGCTTAGCAATGGAAATGTTAGGCTCAATTATGGTCGTAAGGCAAGGACTACCTATAAAGGTTTTGGTCTTAACTTAAATTACTTAATATGTCTCTGTTGCCCTGGTGTGTGTGTATGTGTGTGAGTGTGTGTGTGAGTGTTTGTGTGTGAGTGTGTGTGTGTGTGTGTGAGAGAGAGAGAGAGAGAGAATATGTGATACACACAACACACAATAAAAGGAAAAAGTGAGCAAATATTTTTTTTTAAAAGAACTATGACTTTTTCCTTTTTATACAATCTGCTGATTTGTAATATTTGTACAATTTACTTTACTTTTTGTATCACTAAATACTATGGTCTCTCAACAATTTACATAACCTTATTACAATGTTACAAGGAAAAACTTGGTTCTAATGAGGGGCATAAGATTATGCTAAAAGCCACCAAACTAGCATTCTTTTGCATGATAAAAAGTGTTCTGGATAAAAAGTCCCTGGGAGAGGGCAGCCCTTGATTTGTGAAAATGAACTGATGCATCACAGTCCAACAGTAAACTATACAACAGCAACATTGGAAGTAATAGAGCTCTCTATTAATTAGGCAGCAAGATTTCAATGGAGGAACTATTGAAGAAAAATGTGAATGGTGTATAAACGTTTCCAATTTGTTTCACCAGCTTAAAAGATGTTCATGAGAAGAAAAGCATTTAACAAACTGTGTAGGAGTATGGTTGCATAGCTGAAATCTAATATTTGGACAAATGTTTAACAATTAAGGGGTTTTTCCTTGCTTAAAATAAATTCAGTTTGACTCACCAGACTTCGAAGCAGATGCATTTCCATGTAGCGTGGGAGAGCCTTCAGAAGAATTAAAGTAGGGGAAATATTAATATTCCAGTGGAAATACTTAAAACATTCTCCAGTTTAATGGAGTATGACTATATGTGGTAAATATTGAAGCAGAAAGGATGTACAATAGGGCTACAAATGCACTAGCATTTTTGAACTTCTCACTCCACTCTTACCTACTCCTCCTCCTAGCATTTTTACTACAGGTGCAGGGTCTGCTTTTTGGATCAACAAGCACCATCTTGTGTGATCAAACCCAGCATCCAGATCTAAGTGGGCATTTTTCATGTCTGCATTTATTGTATCTTGATTCAGCCTTCCATGTGGGGGCTTCCCTACTCCCCATAACTACTCATAAACATTTTCACTCTCCTCTTCCAGTGTCATCACTGTGCTTCCTAAGGGGCCCTCCTTTAGCTTGGGAGCCTGAGAAGCTCCCAACTTCTCACAAATTTCCCATCTCTGTTCCATGGGGTGATCCTTCTCTCAAGGGACTACTCAGTCTTTAGAGTCTGAATGTATAGCCATGTAGCCTTCTGCTTTAATATTCATGGATGCTTGCTGAGCTTACTAGATTTTGCTTCCTGAAGGACATTCACTTTTTCCTCATCCTCGTCATGGGTCTCCTTATTTTGCTGGCGTTGAATGTTTTTTTCTCGAACATGACTCCATTCGGTGGGGCTGTTACTGTACCTGCATAGAGAGAAACCAAGCCAGCCAATGACTTCTATTCCTTTGCTTAAACTATCAAGAAAAGGGCAACTGCCAAACTGCCATGCATCCCCTACAACAGGGATGGCTAACCTTTTTCTCCTCACGTGCCGAAATCGCATGAATGTGCACAACAGAATGCTTGCCCACACCTATGATGCAATGCATCCCACTCCCCTGCGCATGTGCGCACGTCCCCCCACCCCTGCCCTCTGTGCATGCATGTGACCCCCTGTGCCCCATTTTGAAGGCCTCCCTGAAGCCTCCTAGATCCAAAAAAAGGGGTGTGGAGGGATATCACACCCCCAACGCCCCCCCACGCATGCACGACCACCTCCCCCTGTGCATGCGCACACGTCTCCTGCATGCACAGACCTAAAAATCAGCTGGCCGGCGGGAGGTGCGTGCACATGCACGGGGGAGCTGAGCTGGGCAAAGTCTTGTGTGCCTGCAGAGAGAGCTCTGTGTGCCATAGATTCACCATTATACAGACTATCCTGGTCCTCATGGAATCAATTTTTTACTTTTTGGAAAACTGAAAATGTGATAATCTGTGATACTGCCCAGAAGAGTCACTTCATTACAAGCTGCAGTACTTTGTTTCCTTCAATGGCAATAACCACAGTGGGTTTGTCCAGAGCCTTTCTCCTTTCTTAATTTCATCTGTCCCTTTCTTCCATTCTGCTTACAAAGTTTCCTCTTTCCATTTGCCTACAGGCCTTTAAAAGGGCCAGATTGCTGATTTCCCCCATTCTGTCTCCAGTGCAGTTGCACAAGGGCATTGCCTTCGGTTGAAAGTACGCTACTGAATCCAGATCTTGGGTTTTTGATATTACACAGGAAGTTCTCAACTTACGACTATTGGAATGAGGCTTTCTGTTGCTAAGCATGGTGGTTGTTAAGAGAGTTGCACCCAATTTTATGAACTTTCTGCCACAGTTGTTAAGAAAATCATTGTGATTGCTAAGTGAATCAGGCAGCTGTTAAGCAAATGCTGCTTCCCCCACTGATTTTGCTTCCTGGAAGCTCACTGGGAAGGTTTCAGATGGGGACCATGTGACCCTGGGATTCCGCAACCATTGTAAATAATGCCCCTTGCCAAGTTCCCAAATTTTGATCACATGACCATGGGGATGCTAAGGGTGAGGACCAACTAGTTGTAAGTCACTTTTTTCAGCACTATTGTAACTGAAGTCACTAAATGAATGGTTGTAAGTCGAGCACTATCTGCAATTGAGAGCCTTTGTATAGTTAATCTGACCCAATAGGACGACTGAAACATTTTCCTCCACAGAGACCTAAGAAAGCACCTGCCTAACTTCAAACACAAAAGAAATTATAACCATTTGCTATGTATTTGTGTCCCCTTTCAGAGTTCACTTTTACCCAGCATTCAGGTGGTTTCTAAAATCCGGCTGCTGCTTCTCTTCTTCCTCTTCCTGCTCAGCATATTCTTCAGCAGATGCCAGCTCTGAGACCTTCTCAGCAGCAAGTTCACTGAGTTTCTGGGCAAGAATTAGCCTCCGCGAGCGAGACGCATATTTGATAGCTAAGCTTGTGGCATTTTGTGTCATGAGTTCAGCAAGCTCCATACAGCGAAATTCACGTTCCAGTGTGCAAGATAACTATTTTTAAAGCAAGGGTGGGAAAAGATTTAACATTTATCAGAGAAATATTTGTTTGGGGGGAGGGGAGAGAAAGAGGATAAAAACTGTTCTCTAAGAGAATAGAATATTCAGTTCTCATTCATTCTTTACTAGACAGAAATTCAAGGAATCCTAATACATCCATGATAGAACAGAATGAGAATCTCAACTATTTTCTTATAAAGCCATTTCGTTGCTGTGAAAATAACTCCAATTATGATGCAACAGTTAAAGTGAGCAATCTCAGGAAAACTGCATATGAAACGCCCCCTAAAGAAAAACTATACTTAAGAGAGACAGAGAACATCCATTATTGTATAGTAGTTTTTTAATTTAAAAAATAGTGAGTTCAAGAGATCCATGTATCTCTTCTGCTTTTCAAACATCTATTTCATGATGAGCCGTTTCCAGTTAGCTATAATATAGTGTGGGTAAGGACTAAACTCTTCACCTGTCTAATAATTAACCTGCACAGCACATAAAAGCCTGAATAAATAGAAATATGGGCTGAGGAAAATTCTCTTAAGGGACTTTCTCTTTCACAGGTTCCTCTCCAAAAATGGTCTCTCCTTTACATTTCAAGGAAGTTGAAACAGGCTTATCTTGAAAAACAAATGGGTTTGGCCAGGATAGGCCATTTTTATTAGGATCCTGGAAAGTACAGATAAGTGTTAAATTCTCAGCCTTCACCCCATAGTTACAAGAATACTCAGGCTTCCTGGGACTATTTATAAAACATGGTAGGATAACCACACAATTAATTAATTAATTTCATTCTAGGTTGGCACTAAGAGCCTGGGCTTTGAACATAAATTGCTGGTCAAGGCAACTCATTTCCTGAGCCTGGTTTTCCTTTATCTCTGGATCTGGCCTTTTGCTTCCCAAAGCTCTTGCTATTTCTGACACAAATGCTTAGGCCCATTCATCTCCTCTAGTTCAAGTTTCTCCTGCCTTAGAGCCTCTCCTTATCTGCGCCTTGCTGCCAGCTTTATGCCAGTGCTTTGGTTCCTCTCTTGCAGCAGCAACTCAAATTATCTAGGGCCAAGGGAGGAAAGCAAGCAATGCAGCAGTATCATGACACAAAACTCACAAAGATGCACATTTCATCTTTTAGGTGTCATTTCAATTTGCACTTGCAATATTTTTTTCTGTCGACTGGCAAATGTCTACTTATTGTCCAGGATGACAATCTAAATGTCTAGGGAGATTCTCAGTCATCCAGGTCATGGTGTCCCTAAAGGGCTTTTTCAAGAGGCAACTGGACAAGAAAGTCCAGTTTCCTCTTGAAAAGTACCTTTGGGACGACGACTATCTAACTTACACTGAACATTACAGTACAGTAGAACCTCTGGTCACGACCATAATTTGTTCCATAACTTTGGTCGCAACCCGATTTGGTCATGACTTGAACCTAATTTTGGAAATTTGGCGCTTACAAAAAAAAATGGCACAGAAGGGAAAATCGGCTGCAAAAACAATTTTTTTGTGGTAGATTTTTTTGGTCAGAACCAGATTTGGTCGTGGTCAGAAACGTTTGTGACCAGAGGTTCTACTGTATCTACATTAACAAGTTACATATTGCCTAGTTTTGTGCTTTAAACATTCTTCATCCACTTCAGAGTTAATAAAAGACAACAACTAATCACATGAAACAAATGGTTGTGTGGAACAGACAATTAAAGTACAAAGAAAAAAATAGGATCTTTTATTTAAGCAATATAATTATCAACCGTTTAAGAAATTTTACTCTGATAAATTTGAAATAATTGTCCCCAATGTGATGCCCTTCTAATGTTTCACAATAACTCCTGTATCAGCTTGGTGGGCTGAGGCTTAATAGAAGCTGATATCCAGTACAACTGGAAGGCATGAGATCGAAGAAGGCAGATTTATAACTTTATCCACTTACTGCAAACATTTTCATCAGGAGATTCTGCTGCTCTTGGACTGCCTGGCCTTTCACACTTTCATCATATTCATATCCATTTTGGGATAAATAGTCTGAATAGTTGTGGAACAAGACTGAGCGCCAGAATTGCTCCTACGACATGCAGAGAGAAAGAAAAGAAAAACATAGTTCATAACAACTATTTTATCATGGCTGCAAGGTACATACTGTAATATAAAATTTGGTACTAAACAAGGACAAGTTTATAAATTACTCTGAAATTGTGATGATTAAAATTCCAAAGGACTGGAAATAGGCAAACAAAATAGACCACATTAACTAGAATTTGAATTAATTTGAAAATGTAAAGGAAACTTTATAAATTCAAAATAATGTAGAGCAAAGCATCCTTTCAATGATGCATGCACTTAAATACATAGCATCAAAAGCTTTGTTCTTAACTATTTTGAGAGATTATTCATTTTCACCTCCTCTTAGCAATTTAATGGGTTTATATGCCGCCCAATCCTGGGGGACTCAGGGTGGCTTCCAAATACGAATGAAATAAAATAACACACAGGGGGAGAATACAAACAATACAAACAATATTAAAAACACAACATACATCCGGTTTAATTGGGGGTTGAGCCTGATTTGAATCAGCAACCCCAGGCCTGCCGGAACAGCCAGATCTTGGTAGCTTTTTGGAAGGCCGCAAGGGGGGGAAGGGTCCGGATCTCTGTTGGTAGCTCGTTCCACAGAGCCGGTGCAGCTACAGAAAAGGCTCTCCCCCGAGTGGTCGCCAGTCGACATTGTCCGGCCAATGGCACCCGGAGGAGGCCTAACCTGTGAGTTCTTATCGGACGTTGGGAGATGTGTAGCTTTCAAGATTTCAGTAGGTGGCATCCATTTGCTTCCAACTGTAACTTTACAATTTTAACGTTTAAAAACTTTCTTGTTTGCTTTATTGGGGAAAAGGGGAACAGCTGAGAAATTAATACATAATGAACACTATATGTTTTGTGTAAATACCACAGAATGCATACTATCTTCCCAAAGCAGAGACATACATATAGAATTGGGCTACTGTTTCTATATGATGTGTGTGTGTGTAGATAGTCCTCAACTTACTATCACAATTGAGCCCAAAATTTATGTTGTTAAATAAGAAATTTGTTAAGTGAGTTTTGCTCCATTTTACGTCTTTTCTTGCAGCATTTGTTAAGTAAATCACCACAGTTATTAAATTAGTAACGCAGCTGTTAACTGAGTCTGGTTTCCCCACTGGCTTGTCAGAAGGTTGCAAAGGGGATGACCTGACTCTGGGACACAGCAACCATCATGTGAGTCAGCTGTCAAGCATCTGAATGTAAATCATGTGACCATATGGTTGTAAGTACGAAGAATTGTCATATCACTTTTTTAAAAGTGCAATTTTACTTCAAACAGTCACTAAACAAACTGCTGTGAGTCCAGGACTACACATATGGAATTGCAACAAAATTGTACAAATGATCTTAATTTAATAGGTGACAATCATTTTATGGAGATTATCTACATGCATAATATTTAGTACATACTTAATGGGAATGTAAGATAAATTTACTAGATATCTTATATGCAGGGTGGAACTTGCAACCCCTTATTAAGTTTTTCAGAATAGATATAAAACTATATTATAAATTCTGATTACTCACCTCCATTTGACCCTTCTCTGTTGCAGTTTGACAAAAAGGGAGCTTAAATGGAAGCACTGATATCGCAGGACGGGGAAGCGTAGCTGGAAAACGTGCTCCTTTACAAAGAATGCATCTATTCAAGAAAAACACAGAATCAAAAGTGCAATCCTGTTCTCCTTCACAGACTCACCATAGCATAAGCAAGTTGTTTACACATTCAGCAGTATACATTTCAAGAAAAGGAAGTTTGCATTTTTCTCAATTTTTTAAAATATCAGGCTAAAAATTAACACGTTTTAGAGAAAAAACCCTAAAGTTTTCTCTAAGCTTTGAATATCTAAATACTTCATTTGGCATTTAAAGGAGATTTCTCTAAAAATAGCAGAATTATTCCTTTGTCACTTTAATTCATTTAATATAAGAAGCCATGTTGTTTTATAATTACTTAGTAGAGCTTTTAGTAAAGTGTAAGACACGAAAAGATTCCTCATACAGAGGGCATAATAATGTCACAGTCATCTTAACCATGCACTGGCCTATATGCTGCCATTTTAGGCAAACCAGTGAGTAACTTAAATCAACTTCTTTACAAGGCTGAGCCAAAATAAAACTTTGCTTTATCAAGATGCCAAATTCTCTGAAGTGCATCAAATGAGACTAGAAGCTTGTGAGGATAAATGCGGTTACAGTGTTTAAAATTCTATTTCTTATATCCACAACTCTACTACTGCCATTCTACTAATTATATTTCATTGTCTAATGTTTTGAAATATATTACATTAGGGATTAGAGGAATGAAGCCAAATAAATATTATAAAGTAAATGCATCATTCTGATTCAATTATTTGATTAAAAATATTAGCCGAAAAGTGTTTTCACAATCTAAACATCTAACCTCATCAGCCATTCTTTTAAAACCAAGCCTTCAATCAAGCTAACACTTTTGTAGACATCGTTTTTTAACTGTGTTTAAATTATGTTTTCTGTCTTCATTTATCTTGGATGAGTGAGAGGGGGGAAAAAGCCACAATGACTTTCATTCATATTCATCTTCCCAGGCTGACATGTTCTGAGGCTTTAATGAATTTCCTAGAAAAGAGTTACTTGAAAGGGGAATTGGAAAAACACAATATTTTGTGCATATGGCATGCTAGTTCGCCTCTTTCTAGTAAAAAAAACCCAACAACCTGGAAGGCAGGCCGTAGTTTAAATGAAATAAGGCAGTGGGAAGCTGACAAAAGAGGATGATTGAGAAAATGACCTTTCAACAGATGTTTGAATATTTCTGTGTTGAGCACTGTTCTAAAGAACAACAGGGATTATTTTATTATTTTTGTACCTGAGCTGCTGAGGGTTTTCATGAATGCCAACAATCCAGTAATGGTCTGACTTCCCTTTACAGTGCTCCCTTGTATTACAGACTGGGGTCCAAATATTACCATGCTTTCGGTTCAGCATTCGCACAATACCCTCAGAATCCACATAACAAGGAGTACCTAGTCATTCATTAGAAAAGCACATTGTTTTATTTTGACAATCAGTTCTCTTTGAAACAGCTGCATAGATTCATGAATGAATATGACGTTAAATGCTATATATCATCATCATTTATATTAAAAAGAACAAAACATCTGTAGCTATCTTTGGCAATAGCTCCCTCTTCTGGTAACCCAAAGTAAAAATCCATGGTCATTCAGTGCAGTCCGCCCATTTCCTTTTCCCTCTTTCCTCTTAGATATTAATAGCATTGTTTTAACATTGATAATGGTTGCATAATTTTTAGTCAACTAAGCATGTGATGTCTTCCATTCCTGATGTCTGGGTTGAGGACTACAAATGTACAAAGGATTTGATCACATTCATCTTCCTTCACTATTATTCCACTAATGAAATAATAAATTAGGATTTAACTATGTCTTAAATGAACCATCTTACCTTCTGCTGAAAATCCTACCCATGCTAAATAGGATTTCCTGGAAAGAGGAAGAGATTCACCATGTAAAATTTGTCTTTTCTTTTTCCCAAGTTCTAGAAGCTGAATTCCAAGACACTGATCCCCTTCAAATCCAGTGCCTACAAGTAAGGGTGGGGTGGGAGAGCACAGTGTTAATTCTAACTAAAAGAAGTCACACTGAAAAGTTGTGGAGAAGTATAAAGAAAGGGACTTAGCTGTGCAGATGCAAATTCCTCTTTCTGCTACTGAATGATTGTGATGGATTTCTATTCACTGAGTAATTTTAAACATTGTCAATATGACTGTAATTTGGGACTATTGGGATTATTTTAGGAACATAAAATTATATTCATGAAGTGAGGTCTAAAATATTTGCCCAAATGAAATAATAATAATAATAATTCATTCTACTTTTACAGAAATCACTGAGAGATATAGAATAATGTTTGCTATGTTTTGAATCCTTAAGTTCTACCTTTACCAATATTGCATCTTTAAAAAAAAATAAAAACAAAACAATAGAAAACTAGAGTGAATCATGGCTGAATGACAGTATAGAATAGTATAAATCTTTATTACGGTCAAAGACCAGCAATACATGTTACTTTTTACAATAAGTTAAAAAGTACTGACATTAAAATATAATTTAAAAGTATTGACGTTAAAAGTGGATAATAACATATTTGTTCTCAAATTGTTCGGGTCACTGCCCGGTTTACCTGGGTGAAAAGCCGATAAGTATGGGAGTAAATACAATGTACATGGTTACATGCTCAATATCTCCACCCAGAGGGAAGGAAAGCAGCAACACAGCATAAAGTCTCCTGGTTTTACATTACTGCTATAGGAAGACTGAACTAATTAACAACTGATTTTACTTAATTTTTTTTTTTAGCCCAAGATTTCCTAAATGCAAGCACTAGAACTAGGTGGCAATTCTAGTTTTGGATAAAAGTAGCAGAAAGTGACGGATGCAGTTCTTAGATACTCAAGACAGCTTCGCCATGGGTTTAAAATTTCAATTCTATGCGGAAATGGGGTGACTTAATAAATTCAAAGCTATAATGGCATGGTCTTTAAAAAAATTAAAGAGGGAATTATGTAGAATGACCAAATGTTTGAAGTGCTCATTTGAACATCAAACTTTTTCTAAGGTCAACATTTTTGGAAATTCCTGGTCTTGCAAAACACTGTGCATCCACCAGCCACATTCCTTCCCCAATTGTACAAGGACATCTGAAAGATATTTGAATAATCAACATTTTAAACAACTAAACAACAAAATGAATAATACAGTAAGCACCTTTATGAAAGACCACCAGCAGCTGCTCTCCATGTCCTGCCATCGACACCACAGGTCCAGGGAAACTGAAAATCTCTTTCTGAAGCCCGCCAATGGTGAACACACGAAGCAGAAGAGAACTGGTGGCGCATGCAGCCCAGCCCTGCCCCAAACAAACAGCTTCAATGTCTTCATCCTGCAGCATATCAACAGTCCATTCCTTATTAGCATCCCAGGAGTTGAAATGGATGCAATGTAGCTTGCTAAAGATGAAAGAGGGAAATGAATGTAAGTAAAATATGAATATGGGGATGTCCAGATACACACCTCTGGCTTTGCATTTTTGAGCATTATAAAACAAAATGCTTGTTGATTACACTGATGCTTTTGAATTAATATTAAGTAGCTCCAATTTGGAGATCTGCAGTTATCAGTTTCACTTTTTCTTCATTCTCCGTGTGATTTTTAAAAAAAGGAAATCATGAAGCAAATAGAACAGAACAGTGCTCTAAAGTGCACTGATCCCATCCTCATTACTCTCACTCCTTTGTGAGGAGTGGAATACAAATGTTAGTTTTATTGGCTACAATTCACAATTAAGTTTTGGTTTTTTTACCTTGCTAGTTCCTCTGTGCTCTCACAGGCCAATAAAATAGCTTCACTGGAAAGGTCTGCCATTGTGTGATTCAAATTATTTGGCAAATGCATTGCATGATGTATGGCGGTATCATGGAATTCGACATCAATAGCATTGTCTTGTTCATCATTATAGCAGCGAATAATACCCAGAGAGTTCCACATCTATAAGGGGGACATTAAGGCTTGTTAAGAAGATAGAAATATTTCTGCAAGGTTGACTTTAGATCTGCCATATGTATATACATACATACTGTATGTATGTATGTACGTATGTATGTGTATGTGTGTCATATACACATGCCATATGATAACACACAGCTCATTCATAATCTCTGGATATGTTCAATCAGCAAGTGAAGTTTGAGATGGAGGGAATGAGGGATGACAGCACCATCAGTGGAGGACTATAAACCAAGATGGATGCATTATATTAATTGCAACACGAATTTGTCATTGAAGTAAACTCAGAATAGGCAAGTAGCAAAACACAGCATCAACATCTGAGAGATAAACTAAATTCCTAACTTCTGAAACAAATTGCCATTCTCTCTGGAAGCAGCAGCAATAGATTCTAACCCTAACCTTATCTAAATATACTTAAAATACATTTCTCTTTTCTTCCTACTTATGAAGAAATTTATATTATTTTAGTGATAGTTAGAAATTCAAAGACACCTACCTCTATTTTTGAAAGGGGGTTTTCACTTTACTTTATTCAAAGCTTTAAAACTAGACTGCACAAAAAGTACAGTCAGAAATGTTATGGGGACCAATTGATGATACTTATCCTGTTTTTATAGGAGCTTATAGTCAATAGCTATCGTTATAATAGTTAGTTACTACCAGTACATAGTTATAGGTATTATGAAATGAACTTGCTTTTGAAGTTTTTTGTGACAATTGCAGCCCTTTATCAATTTAGGCTGATAAAGCTTAACAGTTTGAAGGTGATCCCAACACCACCCACATGTTAATAGCCATTCAGTTTTGTACTACGTAAAACTGCTTATGTAGACTATTTAGAAGCTTCTTCTTCTTCGTCTTCATCATCATCATTATTACAACTGCTGTTTTTATTACTTTATTTAAATGCATATGCTGCCTTATTCCTATCAGTTCTGGGCTGTTCTTACAAATTATTAAAAATATTAATAATCTTATTGTTTAAAAGATTGGCTAATGAAGCAATTTAAAACCTGAAATTAACCATGAAGCGGTGAGTGAGATGTGCTGGGGTAGAACCAGACTGGAATGGCTTTTGCCGAGGAGTTGGCAGTGGCCCACTGTAGACCGGCCTCTGGTCAGATAGCAATGGTTGAACTGGGAAATTGTCCAAATCATCCTCTTCTTCCTCCTTATCAAGGGCAGAATTAGCTTTCAGCAATCCAGTATCTACAAAAGGCAGATAGATCATATCAAGACATTTTATAGCATCTTCATAATGCTGGCAGCCAAACTGACAACATTACATTATCATAGATTTATATTCATGGTTCGCAAGAGGTGGCAACTAATGTAGCAATAGCATTCAACTAGAGGAGATAATATGAATATAATGTGTTTTCTTTTTTTGATGATTATAGATTTATAGTTGCTCCAACATTCAGCCCCACCCTCTGCTCCAAAACTCCTACTTTGGGAAATTCTAACCTAGAGAGTTCTCATCATCTTCTATTATTGCGCCTCGGTTTCTGGGACGTCCCGATGCCATCTTCAAGTCATCTTCATCTTCATCATTTGTTGCTGCCTTAGTGCCCCAGTCATCCTCACTGAAATCCCTATTCAGAAAGTCCTCTTTGTCATCCTCATCAAAAAGATCATCGTAGCTTTTGATAGAAGAATTAGGTGCCTGAAGTCAGGATGTAACAGTTAATAAATATATGTATACCAAATGAGCAAACATTTCTAAAAAGGAAATTACCTTCCAGTCAATAAATGTCAGATTCATATGATTAGGTTCATAATCACGAGGTTAATTTTAAAATAAACCCAAGGAAACTTCCTGTTTACATTACCTTGTGGATTGATTTCTTCCTTTCTACATCACAGACATTTTCAAGTAGTCCAAGATTGCCTTCTGTATCTGTATAAGCAAGCTGGCCACCTTTGGGATGCCATGCCAGACCACAGACAGTGTAACCTTTTTCATGTTTCACCCTAAAAAAGGTAATAATAAAAGATGCATCTGAAATCATTCTGACAGGAAAACGTTTGCTAAGCAGCTGCTCAGCCTTATGATCTTATACATACATCATGCTAAACCAAAACCAAACAATTAACTTTATCCTACTTGATCAAGCCATGTGAATGCAGAAAGTCTGAAAATTTGCCAGTTTTGATTTTATGGTGTAGGTTATCCAAACCTTTTTATGTCATACATTAGTAGCTCCCATCAGTTTTCTTTCTCTTTGCAAAAGCCCATCTTTGTAAGAGATACTGAAACCATCTGGTACCTTTCAAGGCATTCTTGGGTTTCCACTTTCCAAATGACCATATAGCCACCGATACTTCCAGCTGCCAAATATTGTCCACATGGAGACCAGGCCACAACATTTAATGGCTAACATGAAAAAAAGAAAGAAAATAAGTCTTTTATTATAAATTCTGTGGCTTTGACTAAGATTGTGTTTGATGTATCCATCCTTTGAGCAGTGTGTGAAATATGTTTTAGGGGTCTTTTGTTGTTATTAACTTGTTAGTATCATGTTTTGGAGGAAGACAGAGAGATGAAGGGAAGGGACTGAAAAAGTCAAGGCAACAAACTTATATCTGGACAGAAAACCTCTAGCAATGGCAGAGTTGTGTTGGTGCCCACATCCCAGAAATTCATTGTAGCAGTGCATCATAGTGGGTTGAGCTATGATGAGAGCTTGGATTGCTCAACACAAGTTAGTCACAGGAGTGTGCAGAAGCAAGAAGCAACCAGCTGTGGCAGCCTGGAGTCTTAGGAAAATTAGTTTAGGGATGCTGGACACTAGAGGAGTCTGAAAGCCAAGAAACATGTGCAGGATCTAAACTGGAAGCCACAGAGTCCATCCTATAGCCTGGACAGCCCACTCCTGAAACTACTTATGGCGGTGAGATAGGAGCCTCAGCAGACTGAGCCAGTGGAGGCCAGCTTGGAAGCCTACCATTTAACAATAGTAAAACATGGGCTGAATTGTCTGATTTCAGCCATGTCAAAAGGTAAGTTCTATTTGGATATGTGGATAATAGAGGGAGATAATTGGTTTGGATTTTTTTTTTACTGTCAGTATCCATATGAAACTTTGAAATTAGAATTGGATGAGTAGGCAAGCAGGGACTTCTTTTTTCCACTCAGCCAGGAGCCTAGTAAATTTATTTAAATTTTCATTCAGTCTTGGACAGCCAAGACTGAATAAAAGATAACCTGTTCTTGGCATTGCTCTTTGGTAAGGATAGGTGTGTTGAAGTAGTTTGCCAGCCTCTGGATAGTCTTTGCCAAAAACAGAGTTGGCAGCTGTAAAGATGTGCAAGTGATAGTCTGAAGTTAGTGAGGGGGTGGGATATTCTAATAAAGGAAGTTAGCAAGTGCTAGAGGAAGAACTCAAAGTCTTAACACTATTATTGAGTTTTAGTATAGATGGTGGTATGATTGTGAACTATGGGTGAGATTGTAAGCAGCAGGATGTGGGTACTAGCAGGAGATGAAAGCAAGCACAATGCTGGTTATAATAGGCCAGGACAGATATGCTAATGGGTGCCATGTGGACTGTTCTAGATTAAAGGAAATCAATAATATGGAGTCAATCTCCACTTCCATCTTATTGACCTAATCCTGGATTCTGGTCATTAGACTGTTGGTGACCTTGGGTTTATTGTTGGTAAACCTTCAAATCATGTATAATAAGATTGTGCTCATTCACAAACAGCTAATGAACATGCAGACCTGGCATGTATAACTGAGATTTGGCTGGCCAAGGAGGGCAGGCATACCAGCTTCTTAGTGATCTGCCCAATTGGGCTTTGGATCTTAGATCTGGTAGCTCCCTAATAATCACCTATTTATAAATATACACAGTCAATGTTAGGAGGAAAGCACGCTTCTATAACAGGCAGAACAACTGTTGCTATTGCAATATTTTACACAGTTCATAAAACAAAGGATGTTTAACCTCTGATTACTGCTATTGATCATAGGTCTCTGCTTTTATTCTGACATACATACATACATAAGCCAAATATCAAACAGATTTCCCATTTGGCACCAAACTCTTTCGCAAACAGACTGATTCACTAACAATCAATCGATCAGCTTGAGAAAATATGGTTTTCTTTTCCCTGATACCAAGCAAACATTACTTAGGACAAGAGCAGATTAAAAAGCAGCTACCTAAAAGGATACCAACCTGTGTGATAAAATTATCTGATAGGTCCAGCTCATGAGCCCATGTTTCTCTTCTATATAGTTTGATTGTTTTTTCTACTGGAATGGCTAGTAGCTATTTAGGGAGAAAAAAATGTTATTAAAATGGACCTGGTTTTTAAATGCTATTTTAAATAAGTTCTATCCTGGTTTTGTTTACAAAACAAACTCATTCAAACTAAAGACGTGCTCTGCACACATCTGGGTAAGCTATAATGGGACTGGTTTTTAGGTTAGTGTGATTTGTGAACATAGATATCGGGCATGGCCAATACATTTTATAAATAAATAAATAGTTAAATATCTTGGTTTCAACTCAAGGAACTATGGAACACATTTGAACCACCTAGAAATATAAAATAGAGTTGGAAGGGACTTTGGAGGTCTTCTAGTCCAACCCCCTGCTCGAGCAAGAGACCCTACATCATTTCAGACAAATGGTTGTCCATTTTGAAAGGCTTCAGTGAAGAAGCACCCACAACTTCTGAAGGCAAGCTGTTCCATTGATGGATTGCTCTCACCGTTAGGAAATTTCTCCTTGGTTCTAGTTTGCTTCTCTCCTTAGTTAGTTTCCAACCATTGTTTCTTGTCTTGCCTACTGGTGCTTTGGAAAACAGTTTGATGGTCTGTTTTTGCAGGAGCCCCTCAAATATTGGAACAATGCTATCATATCCTCCCTAGTTCTTCATTAGACATACCAAATCTCAAGCAATCACAGATGTCATGCTGAGTTAGAATAGAGCAGGATTTTAAAAGTTCTAATAAACGTCCTATTTCAACCAAACAACTGCATGATATAACATACCAAGCATCAGCAACTTAATTTATCAAGCCTACTTTAATGAGAATCATCTAGCCCATTCTAGTTCAACCACCGATATGACTACAGTTAGCCTAGATAAGAAATTTTGGGATTTTCACCAAAATTATTAAGACTTCGCTTTCCCTCAATCCTCACAATCCAGGGCAACCATGATATGCAGACACGTTTGCCTTGGGCTCCTCTGCATGCTCACTTCTTTTCCAGAACGGACTGCTGAAACACTTTTCTAAATGCAGCCTAAATACAATGGGCTTTGCAGGGAAATGCTGCTATTAGCTTCATAGTGTCATTCCTGAGGTATTCATTATTAGATACAACTCTCATCTCCTCTGATATATTTTTTGTTTCTGCTTGCTTTATCCAGGTGAATATTTCTTGTTCTCCAGTTCTTTATGACTTTTTCAAAAATGAATTGAATTTTCCTTCTAACTCCTCCCTCCACTACTGCTAGTTTTTCTCTCTTCTCACAACGCTTCCTGCAAGTGAACAAAGTTCTCAGAAAATGGGCAAGAAAGCCTGCAACTTTCAGGATCTTGAGATTTCTTGGCATAAAGAACAGGAAGGGCATCTTTCCTCCTCATAGTTTCTCCCATTATTATTTTCCTTGATTCTTGAAAAGCAGCAAAGAGGAATTGAGGCAATGAGTAACCTGGACTTCCAGTGTCTTTTCACTTTTTTTTGCTACTCTGCAGATAGCTTTCACAAGCAAGGAAACCAATAATTTGGTGTTGCCATCTACCCACCTATGTAAATCAGCATGTTTGCACAGAAGCCCACAGAAGCTTCCATATAAAACAGAAGTGTCACCCAAATTATGACATGTTTCATCAGTACCGTTTCTTGCAGACCTTTGTGCATGCCTGTGTGTACCCAGGCATGCACATACACTAAACAACAATAGATAGGTGACTTATTACCTTTCCTATTTTCGGTTGCCAGGCCAGTCTACATAGGGATTTTGCATTTATCACATCATTACATTTTTGCAGCAGCGGCCAGCTTATTTCACAATTCTGGAAGTAAAATAAGATAACAGTCATTAATTAGTTTGATATAAACCTTTCTGAAATATAAAATACTTTGCAAGTTGTAAGAAGTAGGTGTAGGGTCATCCTTATCAGCAGCCATATTTATTTTTTATTTTTTTTAGCATAGAATACTTACTCTGCCATTCCTGGAACATTAGAGATTTAGGACCATCCAGACACAAAAGTCCTTAGATAGTTTTAATAAGTTTATCAATCTAATTCAGGTGTGACAGCCCTGATTTTCAGTCACTTGCTTTAAAAGGAGTTCCTCTTCCAATGTAAACAACAAAATTAATTACTGCTTCTCACATTATGATTTTCTTTCTATATCCTGGGGTTTCTTAAATTATTAAGCGTTCTCCACTGACAAGCCAAGTAACAACATGCATTTTCCGTAAAAAGAGCTGGACTATCACAATCTATTTTTAAGACAAAACATTCTTAAATGTAGTATTTAACTCACTATATATGTTAAGATTTGTGTTCCAAGCCTCATTGAATCAAAAAAGGTTTATTCCAAATTGCTAAAAGAATTATAGTCTGCAAGTTTAGTTCCACATGGATATTCCAATCTTGCATTAGGATCAAGATTTAAAATGGGAAACAGAAAATATTATTTACCTGTTCTGAAATTTTCCACACTCTTACAGATCCATCACAGCTAGCCGATGCCTGAAAAAGGAATATTTTTAAAGATAATAGCACCTGGCATTACTTATGGCTTAGTATTTACATTTAAAATGGCAGAGTTCAGTATTATGTCACTATAAGAAACCACATCTTTGCTGACATACTTTTCCTGAAACATCCCACTCTGGAGAATGCTTTAAGCCGAAAGGAAAGGCAGGATGTAATTTTAATACATAAATTACTATTTATTAATTAATTCACCTGACTGGGATTTCCTTATCTATAGAAAGCAGCTGGGTGAAATCTGAAACAGGTATTCAAGAACCTTTATTATTCTATTCTAGAAAAGGAATACAGTAAGTAAATACAACATATTGTAAATGCTGGTAGTAAAAACTCTAAAAACTGGGTACTTTTAAACAATCACGTAGTCCAACAAATATACCTTTTCACCTATTTCTGCTATCTATGTATTTGTGATGAAATATATTTTAAAAAAGTGAATCCCCAAGAGCGTGAAGGGTGCATTCCAGAGAAACAAGTGGCAACTCAGCCCTAAGACAGCTGTCCCTAATGGTTCACAGAGTATACTATAGATCAGGGGTCCCCAACCCTCAGGTTGTGGCCCACTACCGGGCCTTGAGTCATTCGGAAATGGGCCATGGAAGTGGTGGGCGAGGGTGCCCACGCACACACCCATTGTGCGAGTGGCAGGAGCAAGTGTCTGTTGCTCCTGCAAATGGAGCTGTGTGTGTGCGTTTGCCTGCCGCTCGCACGGAACCAACCCCTCTCACGGTTCACCCCCCTACCCCATCTGTCTGCCAAGCTAGAAAGGTTGGGGAATTCTGCTGTAGAATGCAAATAGCATTCCTAAGTCTGCCAAGGTTTTGTCTATAAGTGTGAAAACAATAAAGAAATCAGCTTGGAAGATGTGTCATTTTTGTTTTGTGTCTGACAGTATTTTTATTTATACAAGATACAAATGGTATCTTGGTACAATAATATCTCCATCTAAGTATGAACCACAACCCCTTCAAGTCTATATTAATATTTCTTAGGTAAAAGATAATTGTTACATCACTTTAATAGTATAATTCTACAGAAATGTATTCATCCATATAGGTTCACATATCATCCACAAATTTGATTTTGACCTGATACTACTTTGATTTATTATTTAATCTTTTTTGGGCATAGCCTTAACAAAGACAAATAAATAAATAAGTTCCTTTCATTAAGTAAATATGAGATTAACTCATAAGGCATAAGTTAATAAATTGGTATGCGCAAATTCTTGCAACAGAATCTGTAAATGGAATGTTGCGTTGGAGAAATACGACAATGCAAAATCATAGAATTATAGAATATGTTATTAAAAAGCAATTAAAAGAAAGTCTATAGGACATACCAGATAGGTATCAGTTGGATCTAATGACACACTCAGAACAGGTGCATCATGTCCTCGGAATGTCTTTTGTTGGCTGTTGTCAGTTACATCCACTATTTTCACCAGAAAATCACTAGAGATCATTATAATAATAAAAAAAAAAAAAACAAGAGTATTTTTAAATTGAATAAACA
Source organism: Thamnophis elegans (assembly GCF_009769535.1). Classification (NCBI taxonomy): domain Eukaryota; kingdom Metazoa; phylum Chordata; class Lepidosauria; order Squamata; family Natricidae; genus Thamnophis; species Thamnophis elegans. The sequence continues at coordinate 157,507,352 of NC_045541.1, read as the reverse complement.
GGCACTGTACCACCATTCTAAACAGTATTTTAACTACCTTTTTAGAGTCATTCTTGGGCACACCTAGGGACACACACATACATATATGTTTTAGCAAAGCACTCTGTAGAAGTAAAATCTCGCACATTATTTATTCTAAATGTTTTGGTGTGTCTGTCTTTGAATCATTTTTAACTTCTGGCAACTGGCTGACTAGATCCTGCAGTTTTCTTGGCAAGGTTTTTCAGGTGTGGTTTGCCACTGTCTGTTTCCCAGGGCTGAGAGAAAGTGATGGGCCTAAGGGTCACCAAAGTGGCTTCATGCCGAAAGTGGAAACAAAATTCATTCTCCCGATTTCTAGTCTGATTCCTTAACCATTACATCAAACAGGTTTAATTTTAAAATTAAACCATGTTAATCATTGATTAAAATAAACAATTACTTAAAGAAAATTCTACCACAAACACACTTTATTCATAAGAAATCAAAAAACCTGAACTAACCCTGAAACAATTTCCATAAATAAAACCATACAACTCATTTATAACAGCAAGAACTAAAGAGAATGGCTGTGGCAGTTTAAAACCAACTTTCTGAAACTTATTAATCTCCCATACTATTGTCTTGCTTTTGTGAAATACTCAACATCAAAATTCCCTTTTACATATTCAGGTAACTACAAATCACAGTAAAAGTGCAAAAATAATTTCTTACGAGCAAGACAGCTTTTCACATCCCACAAAATAGATGACTAGTGTAAACTGCTGATATGTCTCTTAAAATGTTAAAAATCTGAGGCAACCTCTCTATCCTAAAGCTTCCAGATGTTGTTGGGCTGCAAATTCCATTATTGTGGTCTGCTGCTGGGTTCTTGACTTATGAAGTGGAAAATGTAAAATCACCCATCTGGAGGACAGCAGCTATAGGAAGTATGAGTTAAATTCTGCCCCAGAAGATCAATGAGCAGAACATACAAAGTTGTTTGCACAGAATGCATATGTCTTAGTTAAAAGAATACTTCTTTCCCAAGGAAAAGTAATCTGTAGCTGAAACTGTTTGGGTACTTTCTTTTCAACTCCCAAATATATTTACCTAGATCCAACAGCTACTTTGCTCCCATCAGCATTGAAAACAACATGGTTTGCATTTGTGGTAAAACGGGTCAAGATACCATCTGGAAGACCTTCTGGGAACGTATGGATTTGGACAGTGTTGTTAGATACTGCAGTAATCAATCTCCCATTCTACAAATAAAGCGGTATTAGGATTATAGACTAGTCTATCCTTCATTGCCTTGGACAGAATAATATTTCATGTAATTTGACACGTACAAAAGGAAAGTTCGGGGGGGGGGGAACTCCAGTGATTTCTCTCCAACTGCTTTTTCAAATATTAAAGACATTGATTACACCAAGCAACTGTAGGTGGACTTATATGTACGTACATGCATTGAGATAAAAATAAGAAATCCAACCTCATTTCTGTCTCAGAATATTCATGCAGATTGGAGAGATCTCTGCCAAGCTAAACCTTGTATTTAACTACTGCCTTAGTCTATTATTTTTACCTAAAAATGCTATTCTCAAGTTTAGCCAATTATTTTCTATACCCAGCTCCAAAGCTGAAAACTATAGGACAATATTTGAGGTGCAGAATCAGTAGATATTATTAAGGCTGACATATTTACTTAAGATTATGTTTTAAAACAAGAATCAGCTACCACTTTGCAGTGCAGGCATATATGATTTCGCCCAATATCACATGTTCTTCACAAAATCAAAAAAGTTTCAAAAGTCAGATATTTTGCCTACTTTAAAATATTTTAGAAATTTTGGTGGTTTAATTTATTTTTTTCTTTTTAAACACCCCTTTTAATGGATTTTTAAAAAAACCAGGATGACCAAGATTGATGGTTTGCTTTACAAATTATAATGATTCATGTATGTGTATGCAAATATAAAGTTAAGGAACAAACATGAAAATAGGATATTCTGAAAATATGTGGATGAATGGCAAGAAAGAACCGACTCCATACTTATATTTCAAAGACTAGGAACTAACTACTGAGAAAGATCAATAGTGAACAAAGTCTTGGGAGAAAACTGCAAAACTGTGGTGAAGGAAAAAAATAGAAGACTGATTGCATTCATAATATTAAAAGCATTTAGATAAATACGTAGCATATTAATCATACATAAACATACAAAAATAACCAGACTTTAAATTTGACTGTCTTTGGAACTGAGTCTTCCAAAGGATGTGGGGTCAATACATTTTAGTTTGGGGGTTTATTTTAAGGGTGGAAATGGAAGCTCTAGGTTTTGCAGAGGCTTAAAGCTGATGCAACATCTGTTAAATTTTCCTATGTCTACAGGTGAAACTCGAAAAATTAGAATATCATGCAAAAGTTCGTTTATTTCAGTAATGCAACTTAAAAGGTGAAACTAATATATAAGATAGACTCATTACATGCAAAGCAAGATAGTTCAAGCTGTGATTTGTCATAATTGTGATGATTATGGCTTACAGCTCATGAAAACCCCAAATCCACAATCTCAGAAAATTAGAATATTACACGCAATCAATAAAACAAGGATTGTACATAGAACAATATCGGACCTCTGAAAAGTATAAGCATGCATATGTACTCAGTACTTGGTTTGGGCCCCTTTTGCAGCAATTACTACCTCAATGCGGCGTGGCATGGAAATTATCAGCCTGTGGCACTGCTGAGGTGTTATGGAAGACCAGGATGCTTCAATAGCGGCCTTCAGCTCTTCTGCATTGTTCGGTCTCATGTCTCTCATCTTTCTCTTGCAATGCCCCATAGATTCTCAATGGGGTTCAGGTCAGACGAGTTTGCTGGCCAATCAAGCACAGTAATCCCACGGTCACTGAACCAGGTTTTGGTGCTTTTGGCAGTGTGGGCAGGTGCCAAGTCCTGCTGGAAAATGAAGTCAGCATCCCCATAAAGCTCGTCTGCAGAAGGAAGCATGAAGTGCTCCAAAATCTCCTGATAGATGGCTGCGTTGACCCTGGACTTAATGAAGCACAGTGGACCAATACCAGCAGATGACATGGCTCCCAAATCAACACAGACTGTGGAAACTTCACACTCGACTTCAAGCATCTTGCATTGTGTGCCTCTCCATTCTTCCTCCATACTCTGGGTCCTTGGTTTCCAAATGAGATGCAAAAGTTGCTCTCATCAAAAAAGAGGACTTTGGACCACTGAGCTACAGACCAGGTCTGTTTTTCTTTAGTCCAGGTAAGACACTTCTGACGTTGTTTGTTGCTCAGGAGCGGCTTGACAAGAGGAATACGACATTTGAAGCCCATGTCCAGGATCCGTATGTGTGTGGTGGCTCTTGATGCACTGACTCCAGCCTCAGTCCACTCCTTGTGAAAGTCCCAAACACTTTTGAATGACCTTTTCCTGACAATCCTCTCCAGGCTGCGGTCATCCCTGCTGCTTGTGCACCTTTTTCTTCCACACTTTTCCCTTCCACATAACTTTCTATTAATGTGCTTTGATACAGCACTTTGGGAACATCCAACTTCTTTTGCAATTACCTTTTGAGGCTTTCCCTCCTTATGGAGGGTGTCAATGATGGTTTTCTGCACAACTGTCAGATCAGCAGTCTTTCCCATGATTATGATTCCTACTGAACCAGACTGAGAGACCATTTAAAGGCTCAGGAACCCTTTGCAGGTGTTATGGTTTAATTAGCTGATTAGAGTGGGACACTTTAAGCCTAGAATATTGCACCTTTTCACAATATTCTAATTTTCTGAGATTGTGGATTTGGGGTTTTCATGAGCTGTAAGTCATAATCATCACAATTATGACAAATCACGGCTTGAACTATCTTGCATGTAATGAGTCTATCTCATATATTAGTTTCACCTTTTAAGCTGCATTACTGAAACAAATGAACTTTGCATAATATTCTAATTTTTCAAGTTTCACCTGTAACAGATAATAACTTCAAAACATTCAACCCATTTCAACAGGACAAAAAAGAAAATGCAGTTTCCACTTGTGATATAAAACTTGGATGTCTTATAGAAAGCATTAGATTTGCTTTGTCATGCCATATTCACCAGGGGGCAGACTTCATCCAATACTGAATAATGTACAGAAATTCTCTTAGGAATTTTGATCTAGACACCAACAGAAAGCCAAACTTAAAGCTTAGAGATACATAGTAATTCAGGGAAAAACTGTAATTTGTATACATTTGACTTTTTGCATTTGAGCAAGAAGCTTAATTGTTTTTTAAAAATGTAGACATTTCTATTATCATTTCACAATAAAATGTAGGTGGTAACATAAAAAAGTATTTAAATTCCATTCAATGAATATATATATATATATATATATATATATATATATATATATATATATATATATATATATATATATATATATATTCATTGATTCATTCATTCTATGGAATCCCCACAATTAAGCATTTGAGGTACATGGGATCAGAAAAATAGAAAGGGATGGAAAAATGATAATTTATTTCATTTTATAAGAGTTTACAAAAATCTGTGAATGTGATAATTCTGTTCTTAGATGAACAGCTTGACTTGTTTTCAATTTAATAACCTGTTTTTATGAACTCAAGACCAGAATCATATACCTATGAGAAATTGAAAATTAACACTAAATATTTACCTACCAAGTTTTGGATGCAATGGTTTTGAATCTGAGCCAGGTGATATTTATTGTTTTGATCATTTTGGAAGTATTTCAGTTTCAAAATAACCCTTCTGAATTAAAAATGCTATATTCAGAATTCAAAACCCCTCTAAAATAAAGAAAGCAACTTTTTACATGAAAAATAGGATTAGTTCACCATTATATACAAGTCTCTTCAATGGCTTGGTTCACACTTCATATAAACATGTGTTTTGTTTGGATTTTGTTTTGTTTCAGGAGTACCTTGAGAGCAAATGAGTAGGCTTTTTCGCCTACATTAATGGACTTTGGATCATCATCATCCAGGCTTTCCCAAAATCTTACATCTCCATCACTGCCGCAAGTTACAATACAACTAAAGAAACAAAATAAAAATACAGGGATACAGTAATAATATGCATAACTATTTCATACACACACATTCAGATCTCATTAAAATCTATTGTAACAAAAGATACATTATCCAAAGGTATTTTTTTCTTTATATAATCTTTAAAGAATAAATAATGATACAAGCAAAGATGCTGGTCTCAAGCAATGGCATTTATAGGATTGATATTTCCTAAGTAATTCCCCAGATTAATTAATCTCAGGTATACATATACATATTAAACTCCTACTGTTTTCCTTGCTTTTGTCTTCCTGTCAAGGGAATCTGATCAATCTGATTTCTAAACCAGTTTATGACTTACCACAATGTGCAAACCTAGCTACAGTAATTATATATATGCAAACCCACAATGATTCATTTAAGGATGACAACTGGGAGTACTGGAATCACATCCCTAAGCAGTGTGATCACACAATGCCACACTTTACGACCATATTGCTTAGTGATAGCAATTAGGGTCCCACATGCCATTGCTAACAACCTATATATATATTGAATTATTTTGGTTATTTATTTTAATTAGTATACTGACTAATAACTTTGGCATGGCTTACATGGTGGGGTGGGAGGGGTGTTAAAATTAATCACTTTGAAGAGACTAATAAACTTTATAATGTGTTGTCATGATTCCAACACTAGTTTCTCTTAATTCCTTTGCTGCTTATTATTCGGTCAGAAACACATTTCAAAAATATTTGTATATTTCTGAATTAAATCACTACATAAGCATAGATAAGTTTCAATCACTCACCTTCCAGTGTCATTGAAACAGACATCTGTCTGGCCTTCCGTATGTCCATATCTCATTGGTTTTTGTGAGGACATTTTCTCCTTCAATAAAAACTCTGAATCTAGCAGCAATAGAACACAAATAAATAAATAAAAATAAATGAAATAAAATAACTACAAAATACAATGCAGGCCTCTCCTAGCGAAGAATGATCTATAGGATCCTTTTTTAGATTAGTTTAGTTTACTTTATTGTCATTGCACATGGGACAATGAAATTAAATGCCGTCTTCAGTGTACATTACTATAAAAATAAAAAAAAACACAGATTCTTTACTTTCTATATAATTGAAATTGAAAACCCAATATTGCACTATACCATAGAATTTAAAATGGGTTCTGCCCTGGGATAGCAGCTGTTTTTCAGCCTATTTGTCCTTGTTTTTATTGTCCTGTACTATTTGCCGGATGGTAATAGTTCAAAAAAAAGGTGCCCAGGATGAGATGGATCTTTAAGAATGTTTTGAACTTTCTTAAGGCAGCAGGAGCTATAAAGCTCTTCCAAAGAGATGAGAGGGCAACCAATGATCCTCTGGGCAATGACGTTGACCCTCTGGAGTGCTGTCCTATCTGCCACTGTGCAATTGGCAAACCCTACACAGATGCAGTAAGTTAAAATACTTCCTATGGTGCAGCAGTAGAAGATCACCAGGAGTTTTTCATTCAGTTGTTTCCTGAGAAGTCTCAGGTGGTATAATCTCTGCTCCGGCCCTTTTGACCAGTGCTGCAATGTGAGTGCCACAGGTCAGGTCCTCTTTTATGATAACACCCAGAAACTTAAAACTAGCCACTTGCTCAGCTTGGTCTCCACTGATGAGCAAGGGCTGGATGTCTGATCTATTCCTTCTACAGTCCACTATAAGCTTCTTTTACTGATGGGGGTCGTGCAATCCAGAATTGTATCAATTATACGATCATTAGGGTTGCAATTTCAGGATCAGCAATCCTAAAGGTTATATTTTATTTCAAACTTTTTCAACCAGATGCCCTTCCAAGTGCACTTCATGACCTCTCTCAAGCCATGCTGGATTAGGATGATGGGACATGTCGTCCAATGTACCAAGAGAGAGAAAGGCTGCCCACAGCTAATAGAACATGCTTTATTCCCTTCCCCGTTGAGGTCACCCGAGAAACGGCGGGAAGACCGTCCCTCACCGGGTCCTAAGGACGTGCGTGGGAATAGGTACCGGGTGCGGAGGGAGGACGCTCGTTCCCCAAGCACAGCCCCAAAGAGCGGCTCACAGCAGCCCCTCACCGGCAAAGCTATGCCACCCCGCCGCCCTCACTCACCCGCCGTCCTTCGAGCTTTCCCGCGCTTCGCTTCCGAGTGACGTCATCAGCGCCAGAGCCAGGCCCGTGCTTTTTCTTGGCCTTCTCATTGGGCTGTTGCGCTTTCCGTCCCACGCTCGGTCCCGCCTCCAGCCCCACCTCCCCACCCCGGGAAGCCGGCTGGATCCTGTCAGGGAGGCCGCGTGGGGATGGGGGGTGGCTGGGCTGCGTCTGCGCCTTCATAACCGCCTGGGAGGCGGAGAGGAGAAGCTGCGCCTGTGGGCAGCGCGGCTGAAGGACGGACTGACGGCGGCAAGGGTGGGGTTAGAAAGAGGGCGGTCAAGTCGCCGGCGTCCTTCTTTAGCCCCCTTCGTCCTGGAAATCGTAGGGGTTGCTGCTCCGTTCCCTCTGCCACCCTCCTTCTCCTTCCCTGTCCTGTCCCGTTGTTTTAACGCTTCTTTTGGGACACAGATTTTAGGGGGTGGGTGGGAGAGAGAGAGAGAGAGAAAACACGCTCCTGTTTTGCAAGAACAGCAGCTTTCTTGGCCATGGTCCTCTTTTCCCTTTTACTGTCCGTCCCCCCGTCTCCATATATCGAGACTTCTGCAGCTTTTCCAGACCTTCTTCCCCGTCCCACCCCCAGCCTTCTTTCCTTTGCAGTTTAATTGCAACCATATGTAAACTAACTAGAAATAACTTTCCATGTATCCTAAAGGGATTCATTCCCTCCCAAAAGAATGGATTTCCAATGGCAGCTATTGCTTCTCTTTCCTAACTTCCCTCCACCTTCAGCCACTTTTTCCTAGCATACTTTGCTTTTCAGTTTCCTCTATTTCTTTATTTTCTCAACCTTCCTCCTCCAATTTGCTTTCTTTCCCTCCCTGCCGCCCTCCCTCTCCCCCCTCTCACACACCCACACCCACACACCAACAGAAGGTTTGAAGATCCTCCCCTTCAGTTCAGACATCTTCCCTTCTCTCCTCCTTTCTCATCCTTGGACCCCCTTAGCCCCAATCCTTCCTCCTCCAGCTGTGCTGTTGCTCCGTCATCCTTTGTGTCTGATGGCGAGTAGTGGTGCCTGTCAGTGCCACGATATTTGGACGAGGTTTCTCTTTCTTCCCTGCTTTTTGGCATCCCTTCAAAATGTTTCTTGGGTGAGCAGCAGGTGAGCATGTACATCCATGGGGAAAGAAGGCAGGGTGGGAGATGGAAAGAACTGGCATCTGTTCATTCTGACAAAGTTATCCCTCTCCAGTAAACTCAACTTTTATTAGGGACCATGATGTTGGTGAAATGTTTCTTTAAGAATCCTGGGGAGAAAAACTGAATTTGAGATAGATATCCATTGTTGGTGGCTGGTGGAAAAGGAGCAAACAGAAAATTAGTTTCAGTGTTAATTTCATAGCCACAGCCATCATTTCAGCAGCATAATTTTAAAAAAACAGTTAAAGGAAACTTTTTTCCCTTTAAAAAATAAAATTTTATGCTAAAATAAAGTTGTTGTTTTAAAAGTTTCTTTTAAAATTCTGGAGAGGCACATTATAAAATGTTCATAACCTGTGGCAACAGCTAGGTTGCTGATTGTTTGAAGTGCAAGATTTCATGGAAAATATTTACTGTGTTTAGTTCGGCATTTGCATCATGGTGATTGCATCCACCTTCTAAGTTTAACCAAGGAATGGTAGGTCTTAAGGTTAGAAGATGTCATCTTTAGAACAAGCACCTGTTTTGTTTTAAAGAGCTTTGACTTGCCTACTTGTAGTTCTAAAAAGTTAGAAATTTATTTCTCTTCATCATCTGACAGTTCTTTCTCAATATGTTTTTAAAGTTACATGGAAATGTCAGTTAGACTAATTGAAATTGACAATATTCCAAAAGCGATTTGTTCATGTTTTTATCCTGAGCCTGCTGCTTTTAGAATAAAAACTAAAAGTTGGAGCAATCATATGGCGTGTGAATTCTTGTTTCTGCCCACTTATATTGTAAAGTTAGTTTGGCTCTTACTGACTGTTAGCTGACAAAATATATAAATAGTTTTGGATAGCTTATTTGGCCATGTTTACACTACATAGGAAAATATTTTTGGTCTCATGCTGTGCTTTGTTAATCAGGCAGATCGTTTTGTGGATACATAGAGAAAATTATTTTTTTAAAAGGTCAGTGCCTATTTTCTTCCTAGAAAAACAGGTATTATTTTAACTGGTTTTAATTAGAATATGTTCTAATCATTTAATCACCAAATATCTAATCAAATATTTTGGTACAATGTCATGTTCTTGCATTAAATCATGACATTATACCAAAATATCTGAACATAATTAACTCTTGGTTTGTTTTAGAAAATGTTCTGAATGCTCTTTGCATTTTCTCTGCCATTTAATACATATTTAGAATATCTGGGGCTTTAGGAGAATTGTGAGAAATGACTTTTGAGAATCTTAATCCTTTTTGAATTAAGCTGAGAATATTTCTCTAAGTGGAACCATTCTAGGAGGCCTGAGAGCAGTTAAAGTAGACAATTTCCTGTCAGCCTGTTCTCTTTATGCATTCCACTCTTATTGGGGGTTTTTCGGGAGTGGGGCGCGTTTGGAAACTGTTCTGCTGTTTGATTTTGCAAGTCCTTTAGCTTGACAAAACTGTCTCTTCTCTCATCTCAGTTGCCTCATGGATTTTCAGGACCAAACATCAAGATAATTTACTGATTTTAGCTCCCACTGGAGCTAAACTGATCCCAACCTTATTGGGAAGTTCTTCTCGTAAAAACTTCTGCTATATACATGATCTTACCCCACTCTCATTCATTTAGGAAAGGTTGAAATATGAGACATTCATAATTACCGGTAATTGTGTTCCTTATCAACAAGCTGTTTTGGATTTTTCTTCTCTGAATGCAAAATGTATTTGGCAAGTCCAATCCAATATATTATTCCTTATACTTAACATACGTGAATGTTCAAGATAAAATCATTTGGGCAGCTTTTATTTTGAAGAAAAAAACATTTGGTAATAAGTGTTAACAACTTATGAGAGGGAGTAAACTATGAAGTGATATAATATCCTCTTTTTCTTATGTAAAGTACCCTGCAGAATGGCTAACTGTAGTATTTTTCAAGTGAATAATAATATCCTTTCATTTTCAGTCAATATATTTGTAAAATGATGCAGAAATGCTTTATGTGGTCCAGATAATATGCGAAAAGCCATTATGCGAAAAGCCATTACACAACTTCTGTTCTAGTCAAAATTTGGTATCAAAAAAGAGATTATGTGCACTTGAAAAGAATTAGGACATGGCTTCTAGCAATATTCTGTCTTCCTGATTTAATGTAGGAAAAGATCAGTCAAATATCTTGTGTGTTCTCCCTTCAGGATAAAATCTATATCAAGCTTTAAGTGAAGTTAAAGTGAATGCATCAATTTCCATACTCTTTCAGATTAGATATGACATTATAGTCAGAGGCAATCATGTGTCGAGGAACAATGGCTAAAGCTCTTCAGTGATTTTCATGCTATGATGACTCTTCTTGTAGCCAAAAATCATATGACTCAAAAGAATTCTTTGCTCTATTGTTTCTGTGAGAGCTAGCTTCACATTTAAATGTTTTTCAAGTGCAGTTACAAATGGAAGACACAAACCTCCTTTTTACTGAGATGACCTGTATCACCTCTGCTAATTTTCTGTTAAAATAAAGCAGATGCCATATCTTGACTTACCAAATGGCTCATTCCATTAATGCTGCCCTCCAGGTGAAAATATATTTAATAACTAGACTGCCATTTACTTTAATTTGTTTTGTTGACATTAGCTGATATGAAGTTATGTGTATTTAGTTTAAATACATGTCTATATGTTATAAAGCGGAGAGGGTGACACTGATGATAAGGAGAAGAAGAATGAAATACAGACTTTAGTAAATCTATATGAATAAAATTTATGTGAAGGCTTCTTTTTAATTGGATTTGTGTTTTTTTTGTCATCAGATTATCAAAATGTAATTGGCCTTTATGTTGATAAAGTTATAGACCCAATTTGTGCTAATAGTATTTTGTAGTCATATGCATAAGATTGTTTAACTCTCAATTGTAGATTTAGGTATTGCTTTAAATCTATCATTAAGTTCAGCCTGGTGCTTGTTAATGTAACATTTAATCAAAATTCTTTTTGTCTTGCTCAATCACTGACTGAGTGATCATATATAAACCCTAAAGGGATAAATAGGGAATCTCTGGGTGACAATATTATGATTGGTAAAGACATAAAATGATAATAAATTAATTAAACAGAGGGTAGGAGTGACAGCTTTGTTCTTTTATCATCTCGGTTAGTTTATTAAAAGAAGATTATTAGGGCTGAGAGAGTGTGGAATGTAGAAAGGAAAATTATCTATACAATTGGAATCACAGATTTCTTTTTTCCCAGAGTAAGAAAACAAGCTTGTCAATATTTTAGAAAAACAGTGAGTTCAAAAGACATTCTTTTTCTTAAAACTTCGACAAGCTTAGTCCTTACTCTGGGAAAAAAAACCCTGTGATTTTAATTATGAAAATAATTTTTAAAATTCCTCTAAAAACCAAAAGAGGTGTTCTTGAACTCTGTAATACTGCATTACCTTTTAAATAATGAATGAATTTGTGTGATTTCCTCCCAAATAAAGCTAATGATTTCATTGCAGTTAGGGCTAGATAAGAAATAAATATACCAATTACTCTTAATAATTAAATGTTAATATATTAAATAAAACCATGACATAATCTTCCAGCTTTATAAAATATATCAAACTTTGTATGTCATTAACATACATTTTACAGACACTCCAAGCTCTATAGCTTTACTACTATATACCATATGAGCAGAAATGCCTGAAACATATAAATATTTCTAGGAGAAGCCAAACCCAAATTAATGCTTAGATTAATTCTTGCAATTTTCTTGGCGAGATTTTGGAAATGGTTTGCCATTGCCTTCTTAGAGCTGAGAAAGGAGAGTGACTGGCCTAAAGCCACCTTCATGGCTTCATGCCTAAGGTGGAAATAGAACTCATGGTCTCCCAGATTTTATCCTGGTGCCTTAACCACTACATCTATGTTATTATTATCATCACTATTGCATTTTATTTTCACCAAAGGAAAGTACAAAAAATATTGACAAGTTTGATTTAACAAGGATTTTAATTGATTAAACATTTTGTAGAATAAACAGATACGAAAATATGAAAAAAAAACTTTATTCCAAAGTAATGTTCCTTTACATGAATAATACTTTTAAGAATACTGTATTCACAAGAAAAGGAAGGTGAAAGCCAATTCATAAGCTTGGTAATATTCAAACGCCTAAACTTAATTACCATACCATTGTCATTTTTTTTAGTTGTGAGTATCTTCTAAAATAGTGACAACTCCCTGAGAGATCACAGCTTACCTTTTGTGAATCATTGAACTTATATAAGAGCATTAATAGTTGAGACAGGATGCTTGTATTTCTTTTGCTTTAAGGTTTCTCTTACCCCCAAAAAATTGAGGTGTTTGGTTTCAATAAGTCTGCAGTAGTATAGGTAATGCAGTCCAAAGCTTTATTCAAAGCATCCCTCCTACCAAGAAAAAGATATTATAAAGTTAAGTGTGATTGTGAAACACAATAACTGGGGGGGGGGTGATTCTCTCTGTTCTAACGCTGAATAGCTTAGTATTTTGGAACTAGATTGTTTTAAATTTAAAAGGGGGAAAGGGGGTACATATCAGAAGTGGAAAGAGGTCCAGTCATATAGGGAGAGTATTGACAGGTAATCTAATACTATAATTGTAGAAAATGAAAGCCTCAACTAAGCTGATTTAGCAAAGGATGTTAAGAAATACAAAAAGAGCATCTTGGTACTTGTTCAAAATAACTGGGAAAGAAACAGTACGCCAGCTAATGAATGAAGGTAATAGATGATGAGAAATAGCAAAGAAGATGTAGCAATACTGAACTTCTGTTCTGATATGTGGTTTTTTTAAAAATATATGTACTACCAGCAAGTTATGAAGAGCAAGATAAAGGGACATGATTGAAGTTTGAAAGTGATAGAACCATGGTCAAATAATAGTTCTTTAACATGAGAAGTTAAATCTCTAGGACTAAGTTAATTACATTCCAGGGAACTGAGGGAACCAATTCTTGGTTGAGCTGAATCTTAGGAAGTTACTATCTAGACCAACCTATCCCACAGAACTGCTGTTTTGAGGATAGAAATTAGGAAAGCCGCACCATGTACTCCATCTTAATCTTGAAGAATCTGATGATAGCTACGATAAGAGGCTTTCAAAGGATATTTAAAATATTGAATAGGGCACAATACGGTTAACCAGGAGATTTGTAAGAAGACATCAGGTACAAATGAAACTGCTCCTATGCTAAATTACACTACTGATCAACATGCCGAATCCATTCAAATTCCTTGGTTCATATCTATTCTACTTGGTGCCCCTGCAGCTTCAAATGTGCTTCAAGGGGTTGGGATGAGCCTCAAATGGATTTGAAAAGAACTCGGGACAAGTGTACATGTCTTGTCTTCTTGACTTTGGCTTTTTATACACTTTTTCTTTACACATATTCCATCTATAGCAGGGGTTCCCAACCTTTTCTATACCCCCGCACTCCTAGAGCACTTTTGACATATTTTCGCACCCCTTACAAAAGTAAATCATTGTGTGCATATAATTATGCATATACACTATAATTTTGAAACTTCCAAACCCAAGTTTCTGCACTCCCTAGAATATCGTCTCACACTGCCGGTTGGAAACCCCTGATCTAGAGTTTCCATATCTTGCAAACTGTGAGGAATATTCTGATTTTTCAGGCAAGAGTGTAGCTTCTCTCATTGTGGTTTTCTTCCTGTGGATTTAGTAATGTCATAATAAACTTGCATTTAAAGATGCTTTTTAAAACTGCAATCTTCGTAAAGTGGCCTAGCTGATCCAGATTCTATTATGATGCACTTCAAAAAATATTGTGTCCCTAAATTTTCTTTTGAAAACATAATACACAAAAGAATAAGGCAAAGAAAGGCATGAACTGTGCATGAATTATACCTTGAGGGAGTCTTACTTTAGGTAATGTCATTTCTTTCCTCTGCGGTTCCTTAAAAGCATTTCCATATGTCAGGATTTTATAAAATTGCTTTTAGTGAAACAAGTTATTTTTATAATCCTTTTCAGGACATAAAGCCTAGGTGCTTCAGATGCCTTAGGGGATACTCTTCTAAAAACTCATTTTGAAAATCAAATGACTAAAATACCCGCTCTGTGACATATTTTAATTAGTTTCTGTTTTTAAAATGACCTGAAAGTGTCAGCAGCGCAGAATAGCATCTCTTAACATCATGCTTGTGTGAACTTGTATTGTAAGAAGTGTTAGATGAATTTTTGACTATCTTTTATTTGTTGACCTACTTTATCTCTCATTTGGGTTTTTGTTTGGGTTTTTCTTTTTGCTGTTGAATGGTTTTTCGAGCTTGAATGTGGCATTTGTCCAAAGGCAAGCAAAGAATGTGGGGAAATGGTCTTTTCCCAAGAATGGAAGTTAAATTAATCTATAGTTTGTTTGTCTTAACTTGATAATGGAGGAAGCTCTGGAATGCTAATTAGATTTGAATTCCATTAGATGTGATTCAGAACATCATCACTCACAGATCCATTTATCTGAAAGCCCTAAAAGATGAGTAGTGACTCCAAGGATCTACTGATGTTTTATTAAGAAATTAAAATAGTGGCTATGCCACTATTTCTTGCTTCAAACAAGAAATCTTAAACTCTAATTTTTACCATTCCATAGAGATGGGATCTACCAATTAGTATGCTGTCCATATGAGCAAAATTTTGTTTCCATTTGGGCAGCTTCTCTGCATGTATATTCCCCCATCAAATTAAAAATGGAGCTTCCTGTTTCTAGTTCTTAAATCCTTCAAAACAAAGATGAACACTGGTATTACAGCTGAGTGTTCAGAAAAGTCTGATATTCAAAGACTTTGTGCATATACTGTATAAGTATTTCCTAGAGTAATCATTACTGAATGTGAAATGTACTGTACTGCAAGTCTCAATTCATAGATTATTGAGGGAAATTAAATTTTTTATATTAGTCTGAACGCTAATATAATTTGGAGGGGGGGGAACCCTGAAATCAAAGGCATAACTTTGGGGAAAACAATATTAAAATGGTGGTCTAAATTGTGTAGTGTTGAACTGCTGCCTGCTTTCTCTGGCACACATATTGTCTTCAGTACTGTTATGACTGTAAGAGATGAATGAAATTGGAGAATAAGCAAATAATGGTTAAGGAAAATTATCTCTGGTACACATTTGAATTTAATTGACCAAGTTCAATCTTAGTTGTCCTACTGGTAGTTCTCAACTTACAATCATTCGTTGAATGACAGTTCAAAGTTACAACACTGAAAAAAGTGACTTATGACAGTTCAGCAATGGAAAATTTGGGCTCAACTGTGATCATAAATCAAGGACTGCCTGTATTAAACTTTTACTCTATGTAGTTTTTCCTTGTCTACAGAATCCCTCACACACTGCTAGATTCACACACAACATTGCAGCTGCTGTAGTTGTTCACTTTGAAGCTGTCCTTCAAAATCTCTCCCCAAATTTTCTTTTCTTTGAAGTAAATTGAAGCTTAGGGTAGGATAGGCTACCAGATTTTCCTTATGTTGGGCTAGAATATTCCTTGGAATAGAGCTATAATCTGGCTGCAATGTGTATACTTGTAATGTCCTATCAGTGTACAGGAAACAGGATCGTCTGCTCGGTCTCGTAAACATTTTGATAAGTGATTAATGATGAATTTAACTAAGCATAGGTAAGAGCTCATGTTCAATCCTGTACCATGATGATAAAGGGTGGTGAAGCATTCTCACCCTTATTCCATCATCAGACTGTTGTCCAGTTGCTAATATCCTGTTGCAGAGGGAATAAGGAGCATTTACTGTCTGCCTGTTTAAGGATGTTGTACAATTCTTTCCCAATAAAGTTGCTTAGATTCACCAGAGTCTTGATTCCACATCAGTGAGGTTTGAAATGGTGACTGCTCAACATATTACTTGGAATTCATTCTAGCTTATAGACTTGATGAAACAAATAAAAGACTTGGGGCATGAGCCCGGCTATCTATAGATCCATGCCCTTCCTGGCTTTTTCAGATAGCCAGAGCAGAAGAGAATAGTTGTGAACAGGAGATTCATAACACTTCTTCGGTGGATGAAGTTATCCCAGTTGCCTGTAATAAGACATTAATGTCCCCCTTCTGAAGGGGGCTCCCCTGGACCCCAAAATCTGGGCGATTATTGTCTAGTCCCCAATATTGCTATTCCAATTAAGGTGGTTGAAAAAGAAGTTATGTCTCCAATTGTAGAATCCTTGAGGAGAAGAAGCTTGTTGGTATCCATTTTAATTAAGTATATGCCAGGCTAGGTATTGGACTGAAATAACAGTAATCACTCTAGTAGAAAAGATTTGTCACAACCTGGGTGACAGGAATGCATTTGATCCTTTCAGTGACCTTTGGTGTCATTGACAAGGCTGAGTAGTTTGAGGGTTGGTGCCACTATTTCACAATGATTTTCCTCCTTCTAAGTGAGTAATTACAATCAGTGGTAGTGGAGGAGAAAAGTTGGTTCTGTGGATTTTTGATTCTCTCACTCCTGTTGCTTAGCATCTCTGTGAGGCTGCTGGATAAATTTTACATCAGTCTGTGTTGAGGTACTATCTCTATGCTTATGATACCCAATTATATCACTGAGCCAGAGATGCTGTTGAGGTCTTTGTTAGTGGCTGGAGGCTAAATGGGATGAAAAAAGTTGAGGCTTTATTCAATAAGAAGGGCTTACTCTTTGTTCAGAGATCATCTGTTTTTTTAATCTACTTTGTTGATTACTCTAGGTAGGGTACCACTTGCCCTACAAGGGGAGGTCTATCACTTGGTTTTTCTCACAGCTTTCTCATAGTTTTGTGACAACTGTTTGATGGACAGATGGTGAAGGTATGCAAGATGGCTTTTAGTCAGACAGATAGACAGACAGACACAAGTACTTGTGTGTGTGTATACATACATATACATACATACATACATACATACATACATACATACATATATAGAGGAGGGAGGGAGAGGGAGAGAGAGAATTGCAATATACTATACTTAGCTGTAATCTCTGCACTGTATTTTGCATTCTGATAGCGAGAGCTGTTACTGCTAAGTTACACCAATATTTCAGGCTTTGTTCTAGTTGCCAGTAAGCCTCTGAGTTACTGACAATAGAGTGTTGGGTTCAATATTCAGAATGTTGGGTTAACCCTTAAAATTCTAAATGTGTTGGCTCACATTTAGAGGTACTGCCAAGACCATCTTCTTCTTGGTAAAATTGACCCATGACGTATACTCATTCCATGTCACAATATTGTGGGTCCCCCACTCCACATGAAATAAATTCACCAGTGGCCTAAGGATAAGGTTGTTTGATGATGCCCTTCCCCAATGAAATAGCCTGTTCTCCCAAAACATGACATCAGTGACAATCCTGACTTCATTCCAGAATGGGGTCAGATTATTCTGAGTGGTTAAAAGTTCGCACTGTTTTTTAAATCTTTGTTATGTCCTTTTTATTCTTATAAACAGTGTTCAAATTCTAATTATGTAGAAATGTGAGAAATAAATATGTTGAATACTTTCTTTTCCATTTTCATAGGTATAGCCTCAGAACACATGAGGAGTGCTTTCTGTGAAGAATTTGGGCAACGTTAGTTCTGGAATCTTTATGAAGCATTTAACTTTAAAGCATGGCAGAAAATAAAGAAAGGAAACCTAAAAATGCAGATGTGAGACCCAAAACCAGCCGGAGTAGAAGTGCAGACAGAAAGGACGGATACGTATGGAGTGGAAAGAAGCTTTCCTGGACAAAAAAGAGTGAGAACAGTTCTAATGCCGAAATGGCAAACGCCTCAGGAATACCTACATTAAGCCTAAGGAACCAGGAGAGAAAACAGAGCTGTTCTTCAGCTGAGATGGAGTTGGAACATGTATGTGGTCACAGGTTCCTAAGCCGTTCTTTTAAACAGAAATTGCAGGATGCGATGGGACAATGTTTTCCCATAAAGAGTTGCAACACTCGGCGTTCTTCAGGGCTGTCACCAAAGAGGAAAATACATATCAGTGAGCTTATGCTGGACAAATGCCCTTTCCCACCACGATCTGAGCTAGCATTCCGATGGCACTTAATCAAGCAGCACACTGCCCCTGTAAGACAAAAATCTGAAAGCTGGCTAAGTGTGGGTTCATCCAAAGGTGAAAGGAAAGATGAAGACCTGAGAGAGATTGACGGGACAGATGAGCCAGACTCCGATGTATTGCAGGAAAGTAACGTTATTGACTCCTATCCGTGTGATCCTCAAGAGGAATCTGCCATGGGTGGCAAGCAGCTAAAGAGCAGCAGAGAGGAAAGTGACATGGACTCTGATGATGAAGTAGTGACACTCTGCACCAGCTCCAGGAAGAGAAACAAACCACGGTGGGAAATAGAGGATGACCTTCTGCAGCTGCAGATGCCACTCAGATATCACACCCAGATTGATTATGTTCATTGTCTGGTTCCTGACCTCCTTCAGATCAATAATAACCCATGTTACTGGGGAGTGATGGATAAATACGCTGCAGAAGCACTTTTAGATGGAAAGCCAGAAGGGACTTTTTTATTACGTGATTCTGCCCAGGAGGATTACTTATTTTCCGTTAGTTTCAGGCGTTATAGTCGTTCTCTTCATGCCAGGATCGAACAGTGGAATCACAACTTCAGCTTTGACGCTCATGATCCATGCGTCTTCCATTCTCGTGACATTACTGGGCTTTTAGAACATTATAAAGATCCAAGCTCTTGTATGTTCTTTGAGCCACTTCTCTCGACTCCCTTACACAGAACTTTCCCTTTTTCCCTTCAACATCTATGCAGGACAGTTATTTGTAATTCTACAACGTACGATGGCATAAATGCACTTCCTGTTCCTCCATCTGTAAAGCTGTATTTGAAAGAATATCATTATAAATCAAAAGTAAGAGTCCTCAGGATTGATGTACCAGATCAACATGCCTAGAAAGACATTCTGGAAATTATTTATAATTATTCTGGGAGATTTTGTTTTTATTTCTCTTTCTTATTAATAAAATTTTCATGCAAAAATATCTACAGATCATACTTAACTTTGCCTGAGCCTTATGTCCAAATAGATTTTTACTTCTTGCCCCAATGAACAGGTTTCTGTAAAAAAACACAAAATTGGTACTAATATTCTATAAAGTTTTGTGAAATTTCAAGGAAGCTATTTTTAAGTTTTCATTCAAGCTTAACTTTTTAGATACGAAGCTAAGTCAAGATTAAATTTGACTTATCTTTTATAAACTAATTTATATGCACTACAGGCATGCTTGAAAAACTGAATATAGTAGCTCTTCCAGAATTGCCAATTTGTATGTTTTTTTTTAAATTATCCTGTCCTTGCTATAAAAAATAAAATTAATAAGATTGTGATGCTCCTACCATTCTGGGTACTGGTGGTTTTAAATTTCATATAGGTTGCTTAAATTTTGAGATTAAATGTCACAACCATATGCTGTTTGTCAGAACATGATTTGGAGTTTTTATCATTTTTAATAAATGTTGACTATATATGTCTAATTTTCTGGGCATCTTACTAAGAACCCTAAAACTATTGTGAAGTTTCTTAAAAGATTTTGATATGAAGTTAGTACATGTTTTAAAAAGAACTATGTGTTGAAGCACAAGTAGATGCTGGTACCACAAACTAATAGTCATAAATGTTAAATGAAATGCATGAAAATAGTCTGATGGGTGTTTATCTAACTACGTCAGATCATACTCCCCTGTCCTTCACTCTTATGTCAGGGGGCTTTGGATCTTTTTCTCAGTCTGCTGACTGTCCTTTGGTGCTATTTGTTTATTTGTTTTGCGATTTAACTATTACATAGGCAATTTCTAAGGGCAACTATGGCTAGGAAAGCAATAGTAGCAATAGTTAGACTTATATACCGCTTCATAGGGCTTTCAGCCCTCTCTAAGCTGTTTACAGAGTCAGCATATTGCCCCCAACAACAATCCGGGTCCTCATTTTACCCACCTCGGAAGGATGGAAGGCTGAGTCAACCTTGAGCCTAGTGGGATTTGAACAGCCGAACTGCTGAACTGCAGTCAGCTGAAGTAGCCTGCAGTGCTGCATTTAACCACTGCGCCACCTCGGCTCCTAATTAACTATTAACTATCCATGTTCCTCTTCACTTAAAACGTATTCTCTTGGAATATCCAATTCTCTACGTGACATTTAAAGTGAAGAAAAAAGATTTCACAGAGGCCAGTAGAAGTATAGAGAATCAATAGAATCAATGAGAATAGAGCTGGAAGGGACCTTGGAAGTCTTCTCGTCCAACCCTCTGCTCAAGCAGGACACCCTATACCCATGATGGCGAACCTATGGCACGCATGCCAGAGGTGGCACGCAGAGCCTTCTATGTGGGTACATGCGCCATCGCCAGCTACTCTTCTGATTTTTGGCAGCTGGTCTTCTCGGGCACCAGAACTCTAGAAAACTGCCCCCAAAAATGGCAATGACCTTTTTTCGTGCTGTTTTTGAGGCTTTTGCAGGACATTCGTGGCCTGAAAATGGTCTGAAAACAGCCTAAAAACAGCCACAAAATAGGCATGCGCATGCCGGCCAGCTGGTCTTCGAGTTTCAGGTGCTCCGGTGTGCATGCACACGTGTTACAGTTTGGCACTCTGTGCCGAAAAGGTTCGCCATCACTGCCTTATTCCATTTCAAATAATGGCTCTCCAGTCTTTTCTTAAAAACCGCCTTCTGTACTTACATACTCAGTGTAATTATATATAAGAATACATACATATACTGAGAATCTCCACAGACATATAGATGCAGATGGAGATGTGGAGGAGAGAATGGTGCAGTATAATGGCAGTTATAATTACAACAATGGTAGGAAAAGGAAAAAGATTTGTAGTTCATTATCAAGCGAGATACTGTGAGACTAGAAAGATTTCCCCAAGGTAATGTACTTTGGGACGGGAAGATAAATGAAACTCTTTTTAAAAAGAACAACGCTTCCATGGCATATGGATGTTATTTGGAGTGAATCTCATGAGTGTGCTTACATTGTTATTGCTTCTGAAACTGCTTCCCAAATTTCTGAAACAAGAAATGGCAAAATTATTCTTCTAAATCTGTCTCATGTCCATAAAATCATACATTCATGCCTAGAACTCCTAAGTCAAGAGTTAACTCTTGGTAGGCTTGAAAAAAGGGAAGGGAGAAAAGATCCAGGGATATCCTGCTAAAGATGAGATGGATAAAAACCTGCCCTTGGAATCTGGGCATCTTCAAAACCAGTTCATGCATTCATAAGCTTTTTGTTGTTGTTGTTGTTTTAAATGATGTTTGGAATATATACAATAATCCAGGAAGCTTAGCCTGGATCAATGGATGGAGTGCCATAAAAATATTGTTCACACCTAGCAACCACATATATTTTCTCTACAACAATCTCTCCCAAGCCTGGTCTTTCAGGTCTTCCGACAGAGCATCTGTTGCCACTGTAACTGAGTTCATCCACCTTCCTTTTTTGCAGTTGTGGTTTGGGGTCCAAAGTACGTCACAGTTCCCCAAACCCCTTTCAATATAGTGTTCAAGAATGAACATTGACTGCAGGCGAAATAATTCCCTTTGTTCGTTTGTTAAACTTGGCATACCCATATGTAAATTGCTACCTACTGAATACAGATTTGTTTCCATGTGTCTGGGCCACCATGTTTTTAATGCCTTTCGGCACTCTGCTTGTTTCCTTACCTTATCCCTAAATAAAGCAGTTCCCTTATGCACACTCAGGCACACAACCTATCTACTTTTCAAATTTTTGCCATTCCTTTCTTACCATGCCACTCCAGTGTTTACCAAGCACATACTTTGGTTACTCCTGTCATGCAGGCAAGTGTTGTTATTGCAGATGATCACAATCACCAAGAATAGAGAGAAGAGTGTCCTTAAGATAAATGTTAGAACAATGTTACCCTCCCCTTTCAGACATCAATCTCTTGGGGGGGGGGAAGGCACAAATTGAACTAGATATACAATTTATCTGCATCCTCAAGGATAGCACTGTGTCACCCTAGGATTAAAAGTAACTGGGTTTTTCCATAATTTTAAAACTCAAGGTTACAAATATCTGATTCTATTTTAGCAATAATATTTCATTTCATTTAGAAACTGAAATTATTCTTGATTTCTTAATCAGATTCTATTTCTTTTTTGTTTGGTCCCCATATTGCTATTAGATCTTATGCTTCCTTATTTATTTGAACAGTGATTCTTCAGACACTGTTGCAAAGCATTTCTTTGGAAGAATTTGCAAAGCCCTATAAATGGCACCAATCCTTGAAAATGTCATTAATATCACTTTTCTGTTTAGGTACATATGAGTTATTAACAAAATAAAAGGGATTTTATATAAAAAAAACTACCAGGATTTATCATGTGTCATAAAGCAGCTACAGAAAAATAAAAATATAATGTAAACATTTTTGAAATATATATTTACTGAGATCTGCTACTCAGATCTGGTTTTTTTTTTGCCTTGAATGATGTATCAATTGAGGCAATATGTATAGCTGCATAGACTATGAAATGCATGCAACATATTCATGGTGAAGACATAATCTGAAGGTCAAAAGGTTTGCATGGAAGACATTGATGTGGACAGGTAATAAGACGTATCCTTAGGAAAAATTACTAGACTTTCAATCAGGAGCCAAAGGTGGGACTTCTGGTGAACATGACTGGAAGGAGGAAAACCAGCACAATAAATACAATTCAGGCCATCTCGACCCGTAGAGGTTGTCCATAAGGATATTATGGTTGATGGTATCAAAAGCAACTGATAAATCAAGTGGAGCAAGGATGGATGTACTACCCCAATTGTGTTCTTGCTATATATCATATAACAGGCAACCAATGCAGTTTCCATCATGTATCCAGGACTGAAACATAATAGAAAGGGGGTTCTGATAATCTGCTTCATCCAGGACCTGCTGAAGCTGTTGCATACCACTTTTTAAATGAAAATTATCCAGTATGGTTGGGTCTAACAGTGCTCTTGAGGAAGGTGTGTGTGTGAATCAACACCTCTAGACGAAACAGAAAAATGATCCATAAGGAACAGTTCATCACTGCTATAATCCAGCCACATATCACCTAAGAGGCCTTTGGCAGCCAGGAAGGACATGAATCTAGTAAGCAGGTGGTTGAGCTTATAGTCATAAGGGCTCTGCTTCCTAAAGCCCAACAGGTTCAGACTCGTATGCGCCGCCCAGAGTGGCTCTATGAGGAAGATGGATGGTTTCTAAATATGATATCTAAAAATAAATACATTAATATGTCTAGGTCCTGGGCTGCAGCTACCAATTATAAAGATGATGTTGGGGAGAGGGATCAGGAATCATTTGTAATTTCAGTGTAAATAGCAGCAAATTAAAAACAATGAATGTATAAGCAAGGTATGGAATTCACTTCTGTGGAATATAATAATGGACACCAGCTTGGATAGCTTTAAGAAGATATTAGATAGATTTAAGTATAATGCAGCTGGAATGCAATGATTAGACAGCAGCATCGCTTGGTTCATCAGGATGAGTATAAGATCAAAAGCAGCAACCCACCCCTGGTTCAGACATTGTACTCATCCATATTTTGCTTTCTTGTGCCTTACTGAATACATCTCGAATGGCTGGATTTTTTCCACACATTAAATTGTATATCATATTTCCCAAAATTGCAGTGGCTGGGTTCATAACAATGCTCTAAACAAAAGCCAAATATATTACATTCTGGCTTAGCGCTATTTGTGAACATAATAAGTATAATTTTACATGGTGCAGTTGCTTTAAAGTGGCATACCTCTTTAAAAACATTTCCCTACTTTCCATTGAGGAAAAAAAATCATTCTTGCAGGATGCACTCATAGCAGATTTCACTGTACAGCTGACATGCTATTAAATAATTGAAAACTGGAAGAGGAAGTCTAGAAAAATACATCCTGGAATGAAGGGAGAAGAACGAAGAAAACGAAGGAGGTTAAGGAAGCTTTTAGTCTGTCCTTTGGCCAAGTATATTGATGGTCTGGTCATCAGGACTCTGCTCTTTCCAGGATATAATGCTAATGGGAAGTGAATGGCTTTTAGTTAAGCTTTCTAGTGTCTTAGAAACAAAGCCAAGCATTATCTATTAAATAAAGAGAAATAAGTTTTTCCCTTAACCCTTTTAAGCAAACTAAATGTGAGGAAGGCTCAGAATATAATTCTTGTCACCATATATTAGAGAAATGGCTGAGATGTCCCCTGCCTTTTAAACATTTTACTAGAGACAACATTAACCAGCCTCTATTATTTATTCATGGTGCAGCCATTAAGATGATAAATCAAATTATCAGCTTCCTGTCTCACTTCAGTTTTAATCATTTTTTATAGCTGGCATAATACAAAGACAGTTTCCTTCCTTTGGAACAGAAGACCTTTGATCATCTATTTATTAGGAATCCACATTTCCTTCCCATTTTTATGTCTCCTTTTGTTATTTCTGTGTCAGTTCCAGCTGTAATAAAAACCCAATAAGGAACCTGAACACTGATTAACTGAAGAAAAATTACCTTTGATATTAATGGGCTTCATGATCTTTAGGTTATATAATTGGATTATGGCAATGTGCTCTAGATGGGGATACCCTTGACAAGTATTTGGAAGCTACAACTAGTACAGAACGCCGCAGCGGTACAGGCAGTTTTAAAGGCCCCTAGGGTGCCATATGTGACACTATTGTTACGTGAACTTCACTGGTTGCCAGTTTGCTTCCAGGTCCAATTCAAGATGTTGGTCATTATTTTTAAAGCCCTTTAGGTATTTGAGGAACTGTCTCACTCCGATGAGACTAGCCCACCCCACTCATTCCAGCAGACAAGGTCTACTCCATATCCCATTAGCCGAACAATTTTGGCCAGTAGGGTCTGGGAGAAGAGCCTTTTCTGCTGGGCTCCTGCTATTATGTACCGTATTGAATGTATATAGTTGTGTTAACTGTGCTAAAGTGAAACTAACCTTTAGATGACCCTAAATGTTAACTGTGCTAAAGTGAAACTAACCTTTAGATGACCGCCAACTGTTTTGAAGGGAAACGTAGAATGTGGGTGGGCTTTTTCTAGATCTATGATTGGTGGGCCTAGAGTATAAATCACAGGCATTTGCCTGCAGTTCTCCAGTTCCATTTTGAGTCAATAAAAAGCTGTTGTAGCTATGCTGGTCTGGTTCTTGCCTACTGAAGCCCACTACACAATACCTGCCCTATGGAATATTTTCCTGTAGGAGGTCCAGCACCACGCTGGCTTTCCAGGAAAGCAAAAAAGCTTGAGTTTGCCACTTGGCTTGGTGCCCTGATGGGGGCCTACTACATTGGGGATGACTGACCAGGAGAGAAGAGCCCTATTCCTATCTCTTAAGTATTCATTATTTCAAGATAATAACCTTCAAATTATGCCTGGTTGGTTTTTAGGTTTTTAGCTTTTCTATTCAGCTTTTCTAATTTTAATTGTTTTCTAGTCTTTTCATGTTTTTATTATATTTTAAGCTGCCCAAAGGGACGTGATGGCTTAGTGGCTAATATTCTGAGGTTGTCATCAGAAAGGTCGGCAGTTCAGTGGTTCGAATCCCTAGTGCCACGTAATTGAGTGAGCTCCCATTACTTGTCCCAGCTTCTGCCAACCTAGCAGTTCGAAAGCACGTAAAAAATGCAAGGAGAAAAATAGGAACCACCTTTGGTGGGAAGGTAACAGTGTTCCATGCGCCTTTGGCATTTAGTCATGCCAGCCACATGACCACAGAAACGTCTTTTGACAGTGCTGGTTCTTTGGCTTTGAAATGGAGATGAGCACCACCCCCTATGGTTGGGAACAACTAGCACATATGTGCAATGGGAAACTTTACCTTCACCTTTAATTTTAAGGTGCCCAGAGTCCAGCTGTATCAGTGAGATGGCCAGCATAGAAATTTACTGAATAAATAAATAATACTAATAAACTAACATTTAATCAGTGCAGAAATATGTGCCCGGCAGTGAAGATATTTAACTTCTGTGATTCTATGTGAAAAGCAACATAAAATTAAAGCATGGTACAGAAGCAGGGTTGCAGTGAGATTTGCAGTTTGTCTTGCTGTTCTCTTTACAAAACATTTCAGCAACACTTAAACAGCTGCTTGTAGTGCACACAAATTTCTTTCCAGGCATAATTTGAAAGGTAATTTCTTGAAGTAATAAATAATTTGAGATTTGGTTCATTAAAGGAACATTTTTTCTGGAGTGATACGATCTTTCCAAAGCTCTGGGGATTTATCATCTGGGGATTTTCTCTTGCTCATCCCAAGACCAGGCTTTGTGGAACATGGTACATTTCATATGAAATGGCCTCCCCAGCTAAGTTCTCTAGATCAGAGGCTCCCAATCTTTCCAACTTGGAGGCCCAGCCCGGAGCAGGGAGACGGGTGGTGCACAGGTCCATTGGTGTGAGCAACAAGTCCATGCGCCCTCCACTCACGGGAATGAAGCTTTGTGCATGAGTGGAGGGTGCTTGCACTTGCACATGAAGCTCTGCTTGCATGAGTGGGGAGCATTTGCGCGTGCGCATGAAACTCCACATGTAAGTGCTGGAACATGAACCTCCATTCATGGGAATGGAGTTTTGCACGAGAACATGAGCGTCCTCCATTCAAGTGTCCTCCACTTACATGAGCTTTTCCACCACTCCTGTGAGTGGAGGTTCTCACTTGCATGCACTTGTTTGAAACAGCCCACTGCCCAATAGTGGGCTGCAGCCTGGGGGTTGGGGACCCCTGCTCTAGATCCAACTTTGATATACTGAATTTCTGGCAGACCTAGTGATGTTTTTGTAATTTGCTCATGTTTTATCATCTTTGCACAGTTGGCTTCCAAGTTCCATTTGATGTTGTTTTATATTGCTTCTCTGTTATATTTATTATTTTCCCAACTCTTATTGTATTTGTTATTTAACCTATATGCTTCCTTGGGAGCATTTTGCTCCAGGACATTTATGAACTGAGTATTTTTAAAATGATAAATGTTGAGCTGAAAGATTAATATACCTTTGGCTCCACTTTTATTTTTAATCTTTGTATCTTTCTTTGTTAAAGACCTCAGAGCCATAAACCTGGGTCATTCTGAATGTGTGTAAGAAAGAGAGCTTCCAAGCAGTCTGCTGAATTGTGAGCATTTGGGGACAGATAAAAGTGCACAGCTTAACTACAGAATTAGGTATCATAAAATGTGAAGACAGCTACCAGCTCAGATGGTCTTAAAATGGGATTAAAGAAAAAGAAGTACATCGATAACTAAATTCCTTGGGCTACCAGAGGAAAGCTGCAGATGTCAAGATCACTAATATCACTAGGCATACAATTGTGTATCTTCTGACCCATCCAATGTGATTATCAGTTTTGCAGATGATACTGGGTTTTATTACAGGAGGTGACAAATTAGCATACAGGGAGGAGGTCCAGAAGTTATCCATATGGTGCTCAGAAAAAAAACTTGCACTTAAATATCAACAAGACCAAGGAGATGGTGCTATACTTCCAGAAGAAGGTAGTAGAAGAAGGTAGTAGAACCAAGAAGAACCAGTCCCACTTTACATCAGTGTGGGCTGTGTGAAGAGGGCCTCCTCTTTCAAATTCCTGGGAGTCCATCTTAGTGAAGATCTCACCTGGAAAAGTATTACGATCCAGGTGATCAAGAAGGCTCAACGGAGACTCCATTTTCCGCAGAAAAACAAGGTGGAACAATGACTGATGAACTCCTTCTACCGGTCTATGATAGAAAGCGTCCTCACATATTCCATTGCAGTAGGGTATGCTGGCTTGACAGCCACAGATAGAAAGACATTACAAAGGGTGATGAATACAGCACAAAATATCATGGGCTGTCCCCTGACCTCACTAGATGAAATTGCTAGGACTGGATGTCTTAACAGGGTGAGGAAAATCCTTAGGGATGATTCACACCCTTGTCAGCACTTCTTTACTCTCCTACCATCGGGCAGGAGATACAGAAGCATAAGCCAGTCAAATGAACAGGCTGAAAAATAGCTTCTATCTGTGGGCTGTCAGACTTCTGAATGCGGCATAGCACCATAACTATTTAGCATGATAGACTTGCCGGGCCAGCAAAACATACAACATGTCTACACTGATGCAATATAATATAATGTTACGTCATGCACATATATGTATATAGGGTTGTGTGTCTGTTAGTATGATCTATTGGGTTAGAGTTTTTTTTCTTTCTTTCACTTACGAGATATTGAGATGTTATTTTGTGTTTGCCGGGGGGGGGGCACTGCACTAAGGGAGGCTCATCCAATCTAATTGTACGCATGTTGTGCATTGACAATGAAGGTTTGAATTTGAATTCAATTGAATAGACCAGATTGCAGCAATGAAATACAGAAAAATCTGATTCCTTGTGATTGTCATGTGGCCATCCAAAGTTTTGCAACATAAATCTGGTAACCCTCTACCTGCGTCTACATTACAGAAGCAATATAATTTGCCAGATGGTGTAGAAGAGGAGCAAAAGGCTTCTTTCCCTTCCTTTCTGGGCTTTCCATGTGGGCTGATTTGCACACTGGGTGAAGAGTATGCAGGACTAGGATCAGAGGTGGGTTCCTACTGGTTTTGACTGGTTCAGCTGAGTAGGTAGTAACTCAGCCTGCCACATCCCCAAACTGGTTCTCTCGGCGGTGCAGTAGGCGGCGCCATCTTGTTTTTTGCTTCTGCGCATGCACAGAAGCATTTTTTAGTACTGCGCATGCACATGCACTCACAGCGCGTCCCTGAGTGAACCGGCAGTAGCAGCAGCCGGAACCCACCCCTGACTAGAACGTGGCACAACAAAACCACGCTCCACTAAAGCGTGCCCGATTAAACCGCGTTGCTGACGTCATCAGCAGGGCGACAACAGCGACCACGGGAAAAAAAGGGCGCTTTAAATAGCACTTTGAAAGCAAGCCGATTCAAGTTAAGGTAAGGGTTAGGTTTAGGGTTAGGTTTAGGGTTAGGTTTAGGGTTAGGTTAAGGGTTAGGGTTAGGGTTAGGGTTAGGGTTAGGTTAAGGGTTAGGGTTAGGTTTAGGGTTAGGTTAAGGGTTAGGATTAGGTTTAGCATTAGGTTAAGGGTTAGGTTTAGGGTTAGGTTTAGGGTTAGGTTTAGGATTAGGTTTAGGGGGGTTAGGTTTAGGTTTAGGGGTTAATTTTAGCTTTAGCGTTTACAGCGTGCTTTTTTCGTCGCGCTGTGATGACGTCAGCTGCGCGGTTTCGTCGAGCGCGCTTTAGTCGAACGCGGTTTTGTGGTGGAACCGACTAGAATAGTCTTTGAGGTTCCTTATACAGTGTCACCCATGATTCTTTGACAGAAGAATTAGCCACCAAAACCAGGCCATCTAGCTGCACAATTTACACCCTCCCCCCGAAAAAAACCCTCACAATTGTTTTTGTACCAAGAGGAACAACCTAAACTGAAGAATTTACTGCACAAAGGCCAGGAAAAATTTGTGATGGGGCAGCGAGATCAACTCTCTTGTTTTGTACATATGAGATATCTAGATCAACAGACCTGACAATCCAATGGGCCGTCACCTGACTTGACAATAACAACTTTTGAGGTTTGCTTTTGAAGAAAACAACATTGCTTGAGGCTCTGAGCTTGTTTTGAAACAGTAGCAGGGTCTGGCCTCTCCCTCTTCTGAGAGGTAAACAAGCTGCCCAGGGAAGAGATGAAGCTGTCACGTATTCTGAAGCATATCATGACATTTTGGCAGATCCAGGAACTAGACGTCTGCCTCAAGGGGATACGAATGACCCATCCCACCTTTAGAGAGCCAAATTATGTAGAAAGATATTGTTGGCAGTTGTACAGTATATTGTTTCCCATTCTCCTGATGTGAAAAACATAATTTATTCTACCATTCTTCTCTACAGTTTAAACAACAAGACCTTCAACTATGCTCTAAATCAATGTTTCTCAAGCTCAGAAACTTTTAAGATATTACTAGACTGGCAGGAAAATCATTTTTGTTTTGTTTTGTTGGCAATATGTTCCCATGAAAATGAAATACATGGACAGATTTCTCTCCATACCCCTTTCATAATACCTAAAAAGTTTGAAACGCTAACACCACAGGTAGTCCTCCACTTACGGACGGTCACTTAGCAACCATTTGAAATTACACAGATGGGCAAAACTCATTTAACAAATGTCTCACCTAGCAACATAAATTCTGGGCTTGATTGTGGTCTTAAGTCAAGGATGTTGTGGTCTGCTAGTAGCCTGCGGAGCTGGTAGCAGAGTCGGACAGTGAAGAGGTTGGGGAGGAATATGGGCCAGTCCTGGAGTTTGGGTAGGGCTCAGACGGGGGGTTTGAGTCTGAGGCTGAGAGGAGGCTGTGGCCATCTGGTAGTTATGTGCTACCTCCGGAGCCTCCAGAGTCTGACATCAGCGAGACAGAAGAACAGTGTGAGCCTGTTCCCACTGTGCGCATGCGCAGAGCTTCCAGAAGGCAAGAACAGTTAAGAAAAAAGGGGCGACTCAGGAGTAAGGCTTGGAGATGACTGGCCCCTCCCATAAGACATAAAAGAGGAGCAAACAGATGTGAGCCTTTGCAGGAAGCAATTTTGTTCATTCTGGTCAGTTCAAACTCTAAGAAACTCAGTTTGACTCTGTGCTCCGTTTGACCTTGCAAAACTAATTGGCAATGAAGTCTTTGGCAATGTCTCAAGGGAGATAAAGGTGGGTGCCTATTATCAGCCTTACCCTGAAAGACTGTGGCGGACTTCTGTCGGACTCTTCACAGACTTTTTGTGAATCATTACAGGCTGTGAATAAATTATGTTTATTCACAGCCGTTTAAATAAAAAGAGGGTTTTTGGGACTAATCGTGTGGTTTTTACTGTCTCAGGAAGCCTAGGTCAAAACAGAGGGCTACCTATATAGAAGGCACGATTGTATAAATTTGGGCTGCTATCAATGCTCCAGCCTATATTTTTAATACATAGGCATAATTACTAAAAATGACCGTGTTCTGCAGCCATCTTTCAAAAGAAACTAAACCTAGATAAATCACCGACCAATCAAAGGTGCCTTCTGCTTTCAGAACTGAGAGCATTCCATGAGTTTATTAGCTTTCATTTGGAAACCATTTACTAACAAATGAATTTCCAGTGATGTACAATTCCCCCTCCTCACCCGAACCGGCTAGCAAGGGAAAAAATGTTGATAAAGCAGCCATAATGTGCCTTGTCAGAGACAGGCAGCCTACAAGTCTCAGAAATTAATGAATATATTGATATTTAGGAACACAATCCTCTTGGGTTAGTTCCATGCTGCTGTTACTGCTGTTATCTATGGAGCCCCATTGATTTTTTTTCACTCGCCTGCAGCTTGTTGGATCAACTTGTCAGGGTTTCAATATCATTGGGGGGGGGGAACAATCTTTCCCCCTCACAACATGCTTTCCGTCCTACTCCCTGCCTCTCCTTCAAAAAAATAATAATGAACTATTTAATGCCCAAGAGACCATTTCAAATTATCTAGCACAATGAGGGGGCACCCGCGGACTCACTGACGGTTGTACCCTTGTTTGATCTTCTGCTAAATGTGATACTGTGATCGACTGACAGCTTGGATTCCAGAAATGTCTTTTATGCCATTTTCTCTTTGCAGGGGATTTGTTAACAGCACACCAAAATATGGCATATCAATTATTATTATTATCATACGAGCCGAGGTGGCGCAGTGGTTAGAGTGCAGTACTGCAGGTGACTGCTAACTGCACTTCAGCAGTTCAAATCTCACTGGCTCAAGGTTGACTCAGCCTTCCATCCTTCTGAGGTGGGTAAATGAGAACCCAGGTTGTTGAGGGCGATATGCTGAGTCTGTAAACCGCTTAGAGAGGGCTGTAAAAGCATTATGAAGCGGTATATAAGTCTAAGTGCTATTGCTATTAACCTACCAGTTAAGCCAATTGCCACTTCTTATTTAGAAACAAAAGTGGATTAGGCTATTTCCAGCAGCACTAAAACTTTTTAATACAACTTACAACAACTTCATGTAGTGATTGTTCAAAGTTACAATGACATTGAAAAAGTATCATCATAACGTAGGTGACTTTTTAATGACCGTTTTAGCACTAACAACTGTTGCAACATCCCCGTGGTAATATGATCAAAATTCAGATGCCAGGCTACTGACTCATATTTATTTTTTATTTTTTTGCAATGTTTTTTTTTATTTTTAAAACATAAAAATGAAAAAAAAACAATATTAAAAAAATGATCTCATCCGTTACATACAGCATGTCGTTTGGTTACAAGTGTTTTGCATCCATATTCTCAATTACATTTACAATCACAGATTTTTCATCTAATATAACTAAATACCTCACTTTCATTGTACAATGTATATTCAATTACAATTAATTTTTTTTCAATAAACCTAATTCCCTTACATTCTTGATTGTCTGTTTAATAACAATATGCCTTTATATAATCACAGATCCCAATATGAAAGAGATTTACCAATCATTTATATTTGTATATCACTGTTTTCAATTATGTATAATTCCACCAATCAACTATCTGACTCATATTTATGATGGTTACAGCATCCCAGGGTCATGGGATTCCCTTTTGCAACCTTCTGCCAAGCAAAGTCAATGGGGAAAGCCAGCTTCATTTAACAATCGCGTCACTAACTTAGTTGCAGTGATTTATTTAACAACGGTGGCAAGAAAGGTCATAAAATGGGGCAGAATTCATCGACAACTGTCTCGTTTAACAACAGAAATTGTGGGTTCAATTCAGAAGAGGTATTCAGCCGGTTCTCTCTAGTTCGTACATGAGCTCGTAGCGCGGCTTCAGGAAGTTCCACCCACCCGCCACAATGTAATGTGCGAGCACTGCACATGTGCAGAAGGCGGTGCACATGTGCAGAAGCAGCACGTGAATTCACATTTGCGAACCAGTAAGGAAGGTAAGTGAATCCCACAACTGGTTCAATTGTGGTTGTAAGTCAAGGACTTTCTGTATAGTATCGTTTCTCAGATATACTGGAAAAATCCATGAAAATTTGTAGTGGGTTGGAGAGAGGAGGGATTTAGTCATATTTTTCCTGGGCCTTCTTTCCTTCTTTCCCTTTGTCTACGCACACATTCTCTCAAAGATGACTTCCCCCTTTTCTGGATAAGTAACTTATTTGGGATATTTGTTTCTGTGATGAATGCAGTTTCACTGTGATGAATGGAGTACAGCGTTAACCTTCGGTCTTTCTATAGTGTCTATTTATTTATTATACACTTATTCTTCCCTCCCTCAAAGGACAGCATTCATGTCACCTTGTAAAATACAGTCCCCACCCTTCGTTTAGACCCGACTGGCAGAAAGTCTGTCCCAAGCTATACTGCTAATCCAGCTCTCTTCAACCTGTGTTGTTGTTTTTTATTCTTGTTGGATTACAGCTTCCATCTGCTGACAATGGACAGGAGAAACCAACTGAGATTATGGGTTTTAGGAATGCAGCACCGTAAGGAGCGCCCTGGATCTCCCGTCAAGTTCGACTATTGGATTGAACTGGGGACAGTGAAGTTTAAATCTCTACTCAGACATGAAACTCAGTGAATGATTTTGTGTTATTTAAGATAAAGCCTCTTTGTTTATGAAACTGCACACAAACTGCAGAGCCAGTTTAGTCTAGGGCAGTGATGGCGAAACTTTTTTCCCTCGGGTGCCAAAAGCACGTGCCGACACCTATAATCCAATGCCCCCCGCAGGCCCCACCCCCCACACATGCACGTGTGATCCCCCTGCACTCTCCCCCACCCCCCGCACATGCATGCGCCACCCCCATTTTGGTGCTAGCAGGCCTCCCTGAAGCCTCCTGGGACCAAAAACGGTGGTTGAGGGGGCACACCGCATGTCCATGCTTCTCCCAGCAGAGACCCGAAAATCAACTGGTCAGCAGGAGGCACACGCGCATGTGCAGTGGAACTGACTGGCCGATGGCTCACCTGCTGGCAGAGATGGCTCCGTGTGCTACCTGTGGCACAGGTTCGCCATCACGGGTCTAGGGGTACCAGGTTAGGAAGCAGGAGATGGTGAGTTCTAGTCCTTAGACATGAAAGCCGGTTGGGTCATTTGGGGCCCTTCACTAGAAGATTGTGAGTTCTAGTCCTGCCTTTAGCATGAAAGGCACATGGGTAATTTTGGAGCAGACTCTCTCTCAGCCTAAGTCATCTCATAGGGTTGTCGTTGTGAGGAAAATAAGAGAAGGAGTATTGCATATCCCAAAGGTGCTTTTTCAAGAGGCAACTGGACTTTCTCTTTTTTTCCCTTGAAGACTTTTCGCTTCTCCTCCAAGAAGCTTCTTGAAGAAATGTTTTCAAGGAAAAACAAGGAAAATCCAGTTAGCTCTTGAAAGAGCTCCTTTGAGGACAACCAATACCTGGATGTTTGAGAATCTCCATAGACATGAACATTGTATGTGTTCGCTGCCTTGAGTTATTCATTACAATGATAAAGGCAAGATATAAATAAATAGATAAATAAAGATCATCTGAGAAGATTGCACACATTGCCATGAGATCAAACTTTCTCTGCTGCCACTTCAACTGTCTGGAATGTATTCCCAGCAGAGATCGGAGACGGACGTCTTCATTAATTTATTCAAAAGTCCATAAAATACCTACCTTTGTACAGCTTAACTTCCATTTTAACTGACAGCTAGATATATATCACTGTAAAAGTTGGGGGAAAGTGGATAAAATATAATAAATAACAACATACGATATGTGATTTCAATATGCATGTTTTGGAAGAAATGTCCTCCTGGGTTGAGTTCCAAGTGGGGAAAAAGACACTGGAAATGTGGAGGCTGCTTGGAAAAATGGTTTTAATGGTGAACAGGACCACATGGCTTGAGGTCCTGAACAGAAAAAAGGGATCACGTGCTTCAAGATGTTGGGTGAAGAAGAAAAGAGACTGAGATCCTGAAAGTTCCTGGCTTTATGCCCTCTCTGGCCTTTGATCTTGATCTTGTATTCTGATTGGTTGTCAGACTCTCATGGGGCCATGCAGGGGCAACTCTTTAGGATGTGCTTTGAGTCCAAGTTTGGTTGAGTGTTGCTTCTTCCCAGGTGCCCTGTGGTGAGTTTCTGTAGAAGGCTAATCCTATCTTTGTTATGTAGAGTAGGCTAGCTCAGGGCCCCTAATGGCCCATTGACAAAAGTGGGGGGGCTACTAAGAGTGAGTCTGTTTCCTGCCTAAAAACATGTTTCTCCATTTCTGATCCAGGGAAATATAATATTCTGCCTTTTCAATATTTCCCAGGATATTTTATTTTTCTAGGAGAGGGGTGGGTGCTAACTTCCTACGCATGATTGCTATCTAGAGAATTCCAGTTATTTTATTGTCCCAGGGTTTATGGTAGGGCCTGATATTCTTTCTCATTTTTTAATCTTCTTTTATGTTACAAAATGCACATATGAGCAGAACATCAGGCATCAACGTTTCTCTCATATCTTTTTCCTTTCTCCTTTGCTTTCTATTATATCTGATGGAGAATGCCTGAGACTGGAAAACTTCCATGCTGGTTTGTCATCTTGAGTTGGCCTAATAAAAAAAATGGCCTTGCTGTGGTTTTTATAGCATTGAGTGGCTGAACCTTAGCCTTAAGTCGGTGTTCAGCAGAAGAATGGGGCCTGCATTCATCATAAAAAGAGTGCAGTGAACAGAGAAGGATAATGGGGATGAATTTAACAGTACATCTGTCTCCTTTAGAGCCCTGAGGAAAAGATTGATGGCTTCAACTATACATTTGATTTCCTCAGATGTTGCCTAAAGCCACAGGAGCATTTCCAGTTTTCTTCTTTTATTTCACAGAGTGGGAAAGCTACTTTTCCGGGCACTGCCTGATTCTAAAGCAGGGCAGGGGGCCAGTTCTATCCCTCCCCGCTTCCCCTTTAGCTAGCTAGCAGGCACTTGAGTGAGCTAATTTGGACCAACTGCCTACTCTTAAAACACTCCAACCTCTTGCAGATACTTGTAACAGGGGGGCTCATGTGCAGGAAGCCGGTAAGCTCCTTCTTTCAATTTATCACTGAAATGTCCATCAAACTCCCCAAGGGACACTGGCTGCTATTTTGCAAAGACTCTTTTTCAACTTCTCTTCACAGATGGGAAGAGGAACTGGTAGGCATTACATTAATAGCCCTGAGAATTGGAAGAATTAGAAGACTAATGAATCTGTTACCCTTATCAGAAGCAGCCTGAAGGGAAGGCGGGAAAATGGTGGGGGTGGAGATTTCAGCTATTTATATTGTGCTACCAAAGGTGATAAGAATGAAAAACAGTTTTTTTTGGAGGGGGGGGAGATTAACAATCTTCATTAGCAGTGCTTGTTATTAAAGCAATGTTTCTCAACCCCTGCCACTTTAAAATGTGTGGACATAAACTCCCAGAATTCCCCTGCCAAAACATTTTATTAGGAATAAAAATAGAATAGAATAACAGAGTTGGAAAGGACCTTGGAGGTCTTCTAGTCCACCCCACTGCCTAGGCAGGAAACCCTACATCACTTCCGACAAATGGTTATCCAACATCTTCTTTAAAACTTCCAATGTTGGAGCATTTACAACTGGAGCCAAGTTATTCCACTGATTAATTGTTCTAACTGTCAGCAAATTTCTCCTTAGTTCTAAGTTGCTTCTCTCCTTGATTAGTTTCCACCCATTGCTTCTTGTTCTATCTTGAGGTGCTTTGGAGAATAGTTTGACTCCTTCTTCTTTGTGGCAGCCCCCATGATATTGGAACACTGTTATCATGTTTCCCCTAGTCCCTCTTTTCTTTAAACAGGAACATACCCAGTTCCTGCAACTGGGTATGAGATAGATTATGAAGATTATGCTAGAGAGATTATGAAATATAAGCACAATATAATTAGGGACACTGCTTGCAAAGGTAGCAGCATTTAGCTGACCTTGAATATCATGGAAATTACTGTAAAAGAATCCACCTCCCCCCACACACAATAGTACTTGGTTGAGATAACTTAGAAATTCTAG
This sequence comes from Thamnophis elegans, assembly GCF_009769535.1. Classification (NCBI taxonomy): domain Eukaryota; kingdom Metazoa; phylum Chordata; class Lepidosauria; order Squamata; family Natricidae; genus Thamnophis; species Thamnophis elegans. Next base: position 157,469,938 of record NC_045541.1, on the reverse strand, counting down.
AATTGTTGACTAGCATAGGACGTCAAGAAAGTATTTCAGAAATAAGCAGTGGGAAATCACTCTCATAAGGCATCAAAAAGTGCCTGAATGGACCAAAACCTCCCACTAGTACCACCTTCTAGAAAATTATCAATTAACACTTCAATTTTTCATGAAGGCAGGATGACAGAAGGATATTTTTGCAATTAGTAGCTAATGACCAGTAAGGATGATCCTCAGTCTCGCTAGTGATGAAACCAATAGAATGAGTCAGGGAGAAAAGCCCCTCCCCTTTAGTGAATAATTGATCATAACACATGACTGATAGTTTCCACAATGCCACAATCAAGGTGTGGAGTATCTGTCTTCTCAATAATAAACAACTTGTTCTTTGCCCAGACAACACCCTCAGGAGGGAAACTTGGCGAGCTCTACTAAGAGCATCAAAACACCCAAAGTCACTAAGCTTCTGACAATAAACTCCTGACCAGCAACATAATCACAAATTCCCAGAGTCAGACAAATCTTTGCTGCCCTCCGATGGAGTGATAACCACCAATTTATCTCTGTGCTTTATTCTCGCCTACTATATATTTTAATATTGGTGTTGTTTTCATGGTCTTTTTAATTTTTTTCATGTTTTATTCACCATCCGCAGTCACTTGGTGAAATGGATGATCATTCAAAATAAATACATTTAAATAGTTTTAAAAGCGTACTAGAGAAATTCCCAAAGCAGCATGCTTCAAATCCCTCATGCTATACAGAAATAATGAAAGATGCTAATTGGTCTCTTGCTGACCATGTTGGCTGGCAACTGAGTGGCACAGTAAGGCTAAATTAGATGTCTCTGAGTGACCAGATCCTGCAAGATTTGGATGGTCACCTAAAGCAGGGGTGTCAAACTCGTGTCGTCACTTCGTCACGTGATGTATCGCGACTTTTCCCCCTTTGCTAAAACGGGGGTGGGTGGGCGTGGCTAATGCAAGATGCATGTGGTCCGCAGGCTGTACGTTTGACACTCCTAACCTAAAGTATAGCAAATCCTTTCCCCATCATGACATAGCTTTATACCCAACTACAGGTAGTCCTTGATTTATGACAGTAATTGAGCCCAAAATTTCTGTTGCTAAGTGAGGCAGCTGTTAAGTGAGTTTTGCCTTATTTTACAACTTATCTTACCACAGTTGTTAAGTAAATCACTGCATTTGTTAAATGAACAACGCGGATGTTAGGTGAATCTGGCTTTCCCATTGACTTTGCTTGTCAGAAAATCGCAAAAGGCGGTCACATGTCCCTGGGACGTTGCAGCCTTCATAAATATGCGTCAGGTGCCAAGCGGTCAAATTTTTGATCATGTGACCATGGAGATGCTGCAAAGATCATGTGTGAAAAATGGTCATAAGTCACTTTTTTTCAGTGCTGTTGTGGCTTTGCAGGGTCATTAAACAAACTGTTGTAAATCAAGGACTACATGTAATCAGATATTTAATCTTATGTGTTCTTCCCAAAGTGAGGATCCACCTTAGAGCTACCAGACGTTGATGGCAAACATCCTAAGAGCCGATCTAGGGCAGCCAAAAGAAAAACCTAACTCTTTGCTGGTGTTTTGTGAAGGCCCAACATTGCGCAACACAGGGATTTTTGCCGAAGGTTAGGCTTCTTAGAGTTAGGGTCATTGTGACTGTGGGTAGCTATTGTCCTTCAGAAAACCTTGAAGACTGAACCTTTTCAACAGGTCCCGGGAGACCATTACAGGGAGTCCTTGACTTGTAACAGAATAGAATAGAATTATTTGTTAGCCAAGTATGATTGGACACACAAGGAATTTGTCTCTGGTGCATAACTTGGGACCAGAATTGCTAAGCAAGTCAAATGTTAAGTGAGTTGTATCCTGTTTCACCACCCTCTTCGGCATGGTTATTAAGTGAATCATTCCAATCATTAAGTGAATCATATGTTCATTAAGCGAATCCAGCTTCCCTTTGCTTGTTGGAAGACAGATGGAAAGGTTGTAAATGGCAATCATGTGACCCAGGACACCGCAATCGTCAAAAATACACCCTTCTTGCCAAGCACCTGAATTTTGATCATGTGACTGTGAGGATGCTGCGAAAGTCATAAATCTGAGGACTGGCCATAAGTTATTTTTTTCCAGTTCTGTTGTAATTTCAAATGGTCGCTAAATGAGTAATAGTCAAAGCAAAGAGCATGGGTGGGACACATTTCTTTGTTAGCTATTGTTGAAAGATATGTCCTTCTGGGTTCGGCTCCAAGTGGGGAAACGACACTGGAGACATGGAGGCTGCTTGGAAAGATGGTTTTAATGGTGGACAGGACCACATGGCTAGAGTCCTAAACAGAAAAGGTGAACACATGCTTCAGTGTTGGTGGAGAAGAGAAGGGAAGCTGAGCCCCTGGTTTTATGCCCTCTCTGGCCTTTGATCTTGAGCTTGTATTCTGATTGGTTGTCAGACTCCTATGGGGCCATGCAGGGGCAACTCTCTAGGCCAGTGATTGCAAACGTATGGCACGCGTGCCACAGGTGGCACGCGGAGCCATTTGTCAGGGCACGTGAGGCGCTGCCCTGAAAGCTGGACAGCACTCATGTGCACGCTGGCCAGCTGAGTTCACTCTTTTTTAAAGCCATTTTTCGCCTTCCCCAGCCTACAGAGGCTTTATAGGAACCTGGGGAGGGCGAAAAGAGCCCCCACCCGGAGGCCGTTTAGAGGCTTCATGAGCTTCCCTGAAGCCTCTGGAGTGCAAAAAACAGGCAAACCGGACATTCAGGAACGGACTTCTGCTTTGCTCGGAGGGTCGTTTTGACTGCTCCGGAGGCTTCAGGAAAGCTTCCTGAAGTTCCCTGAAGCCTCCGGAGCGCTAAAAAAGACCCTCCGAGCAAACTGGAAGTGACTTCTGCTTTGCTCGGAGTGTCATTTTGACTGCTCCAGAGGTTTCAGGGAAGCCTCCTGAAGGTCCCTGAAGCCTCTGGAGGGCTTCCAGGGGGGTGGGGGAGGCTGTTTTCGCCCTCCCCAGGCTCCTATAAAGCCTCTGGAGCCTGGGGAGGGCAAAAAAAGCATGCAAAAAATGAAGGGTCGCATCTGTAGTGTGCGCATGCACACTGGGGGGGCTCATGCATTGCATTATGGGTGCAGCATGCCTGCTCACAACCCCCTCTGCGCTCCCCCCACTTGTGGCATGCGAGCCAAAAAAGGTTCGCCATCGCTGCTCTAGGCTGTGCTTTGAATACAGGTTTGGTTGAGTTCTCAGATGCCATGTGGTGAGTGGGTGAAGGCTAGTCATGCCTGAAGGGGAGCTGAGCAGAAGGGGAGAACTCTTTATTATGTAAAGGGACTGGCTTGGGCATCTTAATGGCCCATTGACAAAGGGGGATGGCCAGAAAGCTGCAGGGAACTACTCTGTCTTTTGAAAACATGTTTCTTCCTTTTCACATCCAGAGAAATATAATATTCTGCCATTTCAATATTTCCTAGGATATTTCAATCCTCTGGGAGAGGGCCGGGTGATAACTTTCCACACTATGTTCTGCTAGTTCTAATTGTTCACTTTAGATCTAACACACTAAATAAATAAATCAACAAATAGTCTTAAATTAACCACACAAAATGCAGAAAAATGAGCTCAGGTCCCTTGAAGTACAAATATACTTCAAGACAAATATTCCTATTTTAAATGTTTGCATTTTTAAAAGTTTGTGTTTTGTTTTATTATTCCCACAAATCATTTTTAGTTTTGGAGTCCTTGGTGCTCTCTGAGCTTGGTTGTTTTCTTGAAGATATTTCAATACTCAAACTAGATAACATCATCAGTGATGTTACCTAATTTGGGTAATGAAACATCTCTGCAAGAACTATTCAATTTTATCATTCAATAGTCCAGCGATAGCGAACCTTTTTTGGCTTGCGTGCCATAAGTGGGGGGAGCGCAGGGGTGTTGTACGCAGGCATGCCATGCCCATAATGCAATGCACGACTGGCTTGGCCTTCTTAATGGACCATTAACAAAGTGGGTGGGGGCAGGAAGCTATTCTGTCTTTAAAATATGTTTCTTCCTTTTCACATGCAAGGAAATATAAGATTCTGCCATTTCAATATTTTCTAGGAACATTTCCTGTTTTTTCTGGGAGAGGGCTGGGTGATAACTTTCCACAGTTCAATATTGATCTTGTTCTCAGATTGATACATTTTAGGACAATGGAGCCTACAATATAAATGATTTAGAGGAAAGATTTATTTATTTATTCATCACATTTTATAAGTGCTCATTATACACACATTGACAACCTGTTCAATATGATTTGTGTGTTACTTTTATGCATCCATTTTTTTAAAAAAAATCTTGCTGCGTTTGTACATCAATGTCATCAGGTCAATCATATCTACCTTTATTGTATTGCCTGAATTCAGATCATGTATGTTCTGCAAACAGATTCTGTAAACCATGAGTAAAGTATAGGTGGCCTTACACCACTTGCTAAAAGAATGCAAATGACCAGCTGTCAGCCAGGAGTATAAATCATTCCATTCCCCACCATCCAGTGAGAGTTGAAGAAGCTTCTTGGGTGAGAAGTGAAACGACTTCAAAGAAAAACCCAGAAAGTCCAGTTGCCTCTTGAAAAAAAAGCACCTTTGGGAACCCAAACATGTAGTTTTCTCCTCCCACCACTAGGAGATGCTGTGGGGGGAAGGGAACGACACCGCCTTTTAAGGAGGAAGAAGAAGGGCCACGCACCTGACGAAATGATAAGGGATCGTCGCGTGCACAACCGCAAGCCTATTTGGGCCGCGGGAAGAACTGAGGCTCAGGAATGGAAGATTGCGATCACGTGTCCTCTCGAGCCAGCCAATAGAGTCACGTATTGGAGGAAGACCTTGTCACGTGATCAGAGTCCCACCCCTCCGATTCTGTCCCCCCTCCCTCTCCTGGAAGGCGGATGTAGTGGTAAAGTGACAACAACGCTCACTTCCGCTTGGTTGAGGGGAGAGAGAGAGAGAGAGAGGTGGGAGGAACGAGGAACAAGCGAGCGAGCACGGAAGGAAGGATCGGCGGCTGTAGTCGCCGTGGTGGTGTCCCTCTTGTCGTCTAGCTCCCTCAGCGTAGCCAGGTAAGTCGATGCGGCCTGGGCTGGCCTTTCCTTTCCTTCCTGTCTCGGGTTGAGGGAGGAGAAGGAGGCCTTGCTCTTCTTTTAACTCCCCTGGCCTTTGGTGCGGCGGGGCCTCCTCTGAACGGACCGTTTGGCCATTTTCCCTTCCCTCCGGTTAACGCAGGAGCGCCCGTGGGCTCCCCGAGGGCTTCGCTTCAGGTAAGTTGCAGCGTTAGAGCGGCTACCGAAAGGGGCCTCGAAAGGCGTTAAGTTGAAGGGTCAGAAAGCTTCATGTCCACACCTGGCTAACAAACACACTGCGTTCCCTCAGAGAAGCTGCTTCTTCTGTGTATTAATTCGCCAGTAACGTGGGGAGGAAGCTGAGTGAGGAGGGCGATTGTTTTGCTGGCTAGTCGTGAGGCTCGTATAGGCCTTTCTAAAGCTTGTATGGTTAGACTTTTGCAGCAGTGACTTGGTTCAAAGCACCATCCTACACTTTTAGGTGTATAAGTAACTGGGATATTGCACTTTGTAAGGTATGGTGGCTCAGTTTATATTTATTTATTTTTATGTTATTTATTTGTCAACATACAGCTAACATGTATTAGTATAGACATGGACATTATCACATGAGATTGGTACAAATAGATGGATATAAATAAGTATAACATGGCCATGAATACATAAAATGAGTACATATCAATGGGGACAGTAGGCACCCTGGTGTGCTTATGCTCACCCCCTTAGGGAAATGGAGTTGGCTCCCAAACACTTCCTTTGTGCTGCCTTTAAGCACTTTGAGATTGCTGGTTCTGTGCAACGTGACTTCCTTTTGATTCTGGGGTTTGAAAATGTAAATCTTTGGGCTATTCAGAGGCCCAGTAATCTCATTTAGATTCTTAAGAAGCCCTAAAAGATGCTCATCCAAAAAAGAGGGTATTTATGATGTCCTCAGTAAAGGAAATAAATTATATCTGGGAATTTCCTGATATTGTGTCAAAGATGACGAAATCATGGAACACCACCACTTGCAGAACACAAAACCACATTCCTGAAGTTCGAGTATTAGACAAAGGTGTACATTGCTTGACCTTGCCATTCTGAATGTACAAATTGAAAAAAAATATTTTGGATGGGAAATGGAACATTTTTAGCATCGATCCAGAAGAGAAAATGTTGCCAAGTGTAATTTAATACTCCATAAAATAAGGATTATTTGGGTTCACACCATGTACAGTATTGTTATGCAGTGTATTGTACAAATCCATGGTATTAGGCAAATTCAGTAAATTATGGTTCTTTTAATTGGGGTAGAATATTGTGCAAATATGGTCTTCCTGTTGTGAAAAGTATATTTTAACATTCTGGCTATAGTTGAAAGTGATTTACTAAACGAAGTTTGTTCAAATTAGGTATTTTAGCAAGAAAGCTGGATTTTGGCTCTGAAATACAGGGCTGTCATATCTGGACCACAAAATTCCAGATAGCTGCTAAATAGCAGCAGAGATTGTTCTATATATCTCGTATATTTTGTAATTTGTCTGGATATTTTAAACCATGCTTTAACAGTTCTGGTGAAGTTCAGAGAAATTCTTTTTCACATTCTTCTGTAGTGTTTTTAAAATAACAGTTTTCTTTTGTAAGAGTAAACCTAGTTCTGAGTAGACTGAGAAAACCGGGAACATATATATATTTTCAAGAGACTTAACCATCTGGTATCTCTACATTATATATTTCAGCTTATTTAGAGAAGGGAGTGTATTTTAGAATCAGAGTTGGAAGAGACAATCAGATCTGCCCAGTGCAACCATTTGAATCACAGCATCCTGAATTGTCCAGCTTCGACTTGAGAGAACCTCACTCTTCTGGGCAATTTTATTCCATTATTGAGCTACTCTTACTATTAGAAAGGGTTTTTTTTTTGTCTGACATTCAATTGGAATCAGTGTTCTGTGACTTAAATCCACTTTTATCTATTCTTTAGTTTGGAATGAAAGTGAACAAATCTTGACTTTCTCATTGAAATCCTGCCACGAATGTAAGAATGCCATCCTCCTCAATTGTCTTTTTGCAAAAATAAAGACAGTATGCCAGCTTCTTCAACCTCTTTTTACAGGGTTTAGTTCTACTCCTCTAATAATCATTATTCTCTGCCTGAACCTGTTTCAATTTCTTTGAAACCTTTTTAAAGCATCATTCCCAAAATTGCACACACTTAAGATAGGCTTGACTAAAGTCAAATAAACTAGATCATTAGCCTCCAGTGATTTTGAAATTATCTTCAGCATCTTTTATTCCTTTCATATACAGCAATTATACTTAAGTTGAAACAGCCTAAAACTGCTTGCCAAGAACTGCTGGAACTTTATTGCAGGATATATTACACATGATCCTCAGTTACTGACCACTCATTCACAATTGTTCAAACTGTCAATGGAGATAAACAAGTGGTACTTACAACTGGTCCTTGAAGTTCCAGCCATTGCAGTGCCCCCACAGTCACGAAATTGCAGTTGGGGTGCTTGGCAACCAGCTCACATTTCCAACTGTTGCAATATCTTACAGTCATTTAATTGTGATTTGCAACCTTCCCTGCCCATAACCAGTCAATGGGGAAGCCAGCAGGAAGTCATAAGTGTCAAGCAGGAACAACCAGGCCCACACTTTAAGAATTGAATTAACTTTTATTGCTCAAGCTATACACAGGAATCTTCTCAGACTAACGGTTTGCACCTGGGTCAGACTGCATAAGATTTAACGGCATGGATTTCACCCTCTTGTGACCATAAGGATTCTAGACTAAATCCTCATTTGACTCCTTCCCCCCCACTTGGCTCGGCCAGTCTCCCTCCTACATACCGTATATACTTGAGTATAGGCCGACCCGAATATAAGCCGAGGCACCTAATTTTACCACAAAAAACTGGAAAAGTTATTGACTCGAGTATAAGCCTAGGGTGGGAAATGCAGCAGCTACCGGTAAATTTCAAAAATAAAAATAGATACCAATAATGTTTTTGAATATTTATTTCAAAGAAAAACAGTAAACTAGCGGTGTATTCAATGAAATACTTCACTCACCTCATGATGCTGATGTCCCGCTGTGATGATGATGTCCCGTGCAGCCGCGGGAGCGATGTCCCGCCTCCTATGACACACGGCACAGTGATTCCTATCATTGGATCACTGTACCAGAGGAGGTGGGACATCGCTATGTGGCTGCTTGCCATAACAAGGAGGAGGTGGGACATCGTTGCAGAGCGGCAGGAGGGGGAGGAAGGGGAATCGTAAGACAGCCCTGCATTACATTAGAACGTGAGGAGGGGGGATGGTGCGGTGCGCGCTGCGCGGCAAACTGACACAGAGGGAGGGGAAACTCACAGGGGCACTGGGCCATTCACGAGTGTCACCCAGCGGCATGGCCCCGCCCCTTTTTCTCCTCCATTTCGGGCAAATTTTTCACTGACTCGAGTATAAGCCGAGGCGGCTTTTTTCAGCCCAAAAAGTGGGCTGAAAAACTAGGCTTATACTCGAGTATATACAGTAAGTCATGGTCATATGAGCTCCTTTTTAAAGAACTTTCAGTGATTTGCTTAACAGTAGCAAGGAATTGCCATTGTCAAGTGGTGCAGTCACACAATGTGATTTACATCTGCATTGCTTAGAAACAAATTGATTGCAATTACTGTTATTAGGTGAGGGCTGTGTGCAATGGAATCTTGAAAGTTTCATAGAATTTTGTTCTCATCCCCTACTCCTTTTCATGGCCGAGTGCTGTTCACCGTTTCTTCTTCAGGGTTATCTTCATACTCTTCTACAATTATTGAACTGTTCTTATTGGGAGGACCCAGATTGTTGGGGGCAATATGCTGACTCTGTAAACTGCTTAGAGAGAGCTGTAAAAGCACTATGAAGTGGTATATAAGTCAGTGCTATTGCTATTGTTGATCACACCAGAAACTGTTTTTGTATAATTCAAAACCTTTATTCTGTGACTTTTGCAAAAATATTGTTTTTATGTGATACAGTGTTTGAAAAGTGCTATCATATCTCCCTAAGCCGTTTCTTTTAAATTCTAAGTATGTACCCAATTCTTTCAGTGTCTTCTGATAAAGGAAAACTAAAAGGGCAGATACCAGGAAATGATCCTTTCTTCATTAAACACAGTTTCTGGGTATATGATCATGCCTTTTGTACCTGGCACCTGTTCCAGTTTCTTTTTGTCCTTCTGAATTTTCTTTTGCTAGTATTGTTAGTAAGACATTTCCCCATTTCACATCCATGCATTTGATTTTTAAACCAAACAACCCTGGACTTGTCTCTCTTAAAATTCATGGTAACAGTGTAATTGTTTTATTTTATTTGAATTTTATTTTATTATAACAATCTTGTTTCTGCTGATTTCTTATGCATTCCTTGCACCTTTCAGCTTTCCTGCTAATATTTTTCTATATTTTAGTACCCATCTCCTTAAGCAAAAGGATGCTGCCTACTTTTTAAGAATATAAGCCAGAGGGCAGTTGATCCTGCTTAACTGTGTGCTCTTTGAATTACATGGGATTTTGTCAGCTAATCAGTTAGCTAATGAGAAGAATGGTATAAGATTTAGGAATAGTTTTCTTAGTTGTCTTTTGTCAATCATTGGAAAAATAAAAATATGTTCTAGAACAGCGATCCCCAACCTTTTCATCTTGGCGCCCTGGTGTATGTGTGAGGGAGAGTAGGGGGTGTACATGTCCTCCACTTGTGTGAATGGAGGCGGAGGGTACTTAAGCTCACACACAAAGTTCCACTCGTGTGAGCCTAACTTCCCTATGTGCGCTTGTTCATTGCTCGCGCGGCCTGGTTTTGAACAAGCCATGGCCCGATATGGGCCACGGCCCAGTGGTTGGGGACCTCTGTTCTAGGAGTTCTGATTACATCAGAGGTTTTTGTGGTTGTTAGATATGGTGCCACTTTGATCTGAGCAAAATCATTATTTATGCTGGCTGGAGAATTCTGGGAGTTGAAGTCCACAAGTCTTAAAGTTGCCAAGTTTGGAGACCCCTGCTTTAAGGGATCTATAGGACATTGGACTTTCAAGGGGAAAAATGGAGGACTGAAGACAGCTTTGTTTTTAGTGGAGCCAATAATCGCAGCAGAACAAGGTGCCAGCAACCAGATTGACATTTTGAAATTCCTCTCTGGATAAAGATGAGGTCCTGGCATTTCCCACAAGTACTCCACACAGAAGCACCCTGTGAAGAGACCCTAAAACAGCAGCCTCTGGCAAATTTATTGCTCTCAAAACTAAGGGAAAATTAGCTTTGCCTAAGCTCTGCTTTGGAACCTTCAAATGGACTTTGTGTTTACCCACTTTTCTGGAAATTGCTTGTTAGCTTTTTTTTTTTTTAATATTGAGAACTTCAGAACAACAGGTTTCATTACAATGGGTGATTCTCCTTCATTCCTCAGCTAAAGAAATTCCATATGCATTTAAGGACTTAACTTTCTTTTTACTTTGAAACAAAGAGCAAAAGGGTGATTAAACAGTAATGTTTGGAAAATTATAAACAAACTGAGGGCCATATGGATAGGAAATAAGTTATTTAAATTAATTATAAGACTCCTTCCTGTGGGCTATTTAAAATCCCATTAAATATTTACGAAGATTTTGAATCTAAAAGGTAAGAAATCTTCCTATGGGAATTTTATTTTTATTTTTAAATTTTTCCTCTCTGTACTTTTTCTTTTATATTTTGCTTAGTTTGTATTTGTTATCTCTATATCCGCCAATTTTAATATAATGTATTAAAATAAGGTGTTTAAAGAACATTAATTGTATAGTGTGTTAAAGATTGTGTTTAAGTGTTTAATACGTTTAATAGAACTGAGCTACTTGTGGGATTGTCTTCTCCCAAGAACACCTGCCTATCCCACAGACTCCCATAGGTCAGGCATGTTCCAGGTTCCCACATTTAAACATTAATCATCTTATCGAAATTAGGAAACATGTTTCCAATGGCTGCCCTTGTATGCTGGAACAATCTACCTCTAATATATGAACTCTATTTGCCTTTAGGAAAGCCGTTTTAAAAGCCTCTTTTTCATAATGAAATAATCAAGAGATTCCACTAAACACCATTCAAGTGCCAATAGGATGGTTTTTAGTGGAATCTCTTTTGGTTATTTCATTGTCAGGTTTGGCTGCCATTTTATATGCTACAATGTAGTAAATTGCTCTTTTTTAAAATGTTGCATTTAATGTTGTTACTGTATACTTTAGTTTACACTAACTACAATGTAGAATCTCAGTTTGAGTTGGGTGGCCTTACAAATGCATGAAATAAATAAGTAAAATGTTTTGTATTGATATAAGCCACCTTGAGTCGCCATGTGTGAATAGGAGGCAATGTACATTTTTTAAAATAAATAAATAAATATATAAAATAAAATAGTATCGATATTGAAACAGATATTTTAAAGAGATAATTGGTTCCATCAATTGAGAGAATTCAGTTTATGGTCATTATACTGTCTTCACATGTTTGTATAACCTTGCCTAATGCAAGCTGTTCCTTCAGATTCCTGTTACATTCTGCCATAAAATAGTATATTCAGAGAAATTATGCAGGCAGTATAGTATGATGGCTCTCCATATACCTCTTGATCCGTTACTTGAGTTTCAGTGTTGCTGTCTTCTCAGAGGGTATAGTTTCTAGGCTTCCTCCTGAGGGTGAGATGAGCAAGAACTTTTGTGCCACTTTTGGTCACAGCTAAATCTAACCTAGGTTTAATAAGCAGCAAGCAAGAACTATCTGGTTATATTTATCTTTCCCCATTCCTAGTTTAGGTGTGGTGCCAACAATGATGATTAGTAGAGTAGCAGCTATTGCCGCTGAAAAATTTCTATTTTTAGCTTTTCTATAACTGTGTAGCAAAGGTTTTTTTTTTTTTTTTTGCCAGCATGTGTTCTTTTAGAATGATACAATTGAGGCCATTGGTTTCTTCTTTCAGCAGAGGAAGCCAAAGCCAGATTTGGTAGAATTCCCAAGTGCATATTGAAATTGGGGAGGGAGGAGTTTCTCTCATGCCGAAAATGACAGAAGCAGTTACTGCTTCTGTCATTACTGACTAACCTTGATATTTGACATATGGTTTGTGTGGCTGAATTGCAGGTAGTCTTCAAACTCCTACCACAATTGGAACCGGAATCTTCACTGCTAAGTCATGCAGCCATTAAATGAGCATGCCTGATTTTATGACATTTTTTGCAAGAGTCATTAAGTGAATCCAGCTTTCCCATTGACTTTGCCAAAGCTCTTTGAGAAGATCACAAATGGTGATCACATGACCCTGGGTCTTGGCAACCATCATAAGGACCAGTCATAAGTCACTTTTCCAGCACCATTTTAACATTGAACAGATTAAATTAATGGTTGTAAGTCGAGACCTACCTGTAATACATTTGAGATTTAATAACTAAAGTTGGGAAAATGTGAATAATGCCAGCTGCAATAAAGATATCTGAGGACAACATTTTTCGGTGAGGGCCCTTCTTTATGTGTGTTTCATTATGCCATCAATTTATGTTAGCTCAGAGGCTTGATACAGGCAGGCAGATCTTTGAGTTGGAGAGCCATTCAGGGAGATCAAAACAGAATGTTTGATGGTTCTCCAAAACAGGTTTTGGAGACATCCGGCGGGTTATGCTAATGTTTCATGTCCCACTTTATTGCTCACTTAAGAAAATGGAATCTCCATTGAACAGGCAAAATTCTTGTGTTTGGCAGACGAAGGTTCGTTCTTTGACAAGCTCTTTCTTTTCCTCTTTTATCAAGTTTTGTCATGACCTCCAACTTCAGTCAGAATCCTTCACCTAAGCTCTAAAGTGATATCTCTCTGTGTTTTATTGTGGCTATGGTCTTTGTTCCTAAATTGTAGTCTATGCATGTTTCTTTAAAGGCAGACTTAAAGATATGTATCTCAGGAGTTCCAAATAGAGCCTGCAATCAGACCAAGAAATTTTATTTTATTTTTGTATACTGCAGCCAGTAATTTATTTAATTATTGTTTTTCTTTTTCAGGAAAAATGTTAGCTGCTGATGAATTTTCGGTGAGTGGTTCGTTCTGTCAGCCTCATAGAGTGTAAACAGTTTGTAATAAGAAATGAAAAGAATTGAGATGTTTTTTATGGAAAAGTCTCACTAGTATGTTAAATAGGTGAAAAGTAAGTTTTTATGAGTTTTCATAAAGTGAGTTTTTATAAGCACTAAATAAGCAAGGATGTACCCAAGATGGAAAATATGCTTTGTTTTGAATCAGAAACAAATCATCACATTTTGGAAATTCTGCTGAAGCTGTAGGTCAGCTTAGTGCAAAGAAAATTTGGAATACAAGTAGTCCTTGGTTAATGGCTACTTATTCAGGTAATCAAAAGAGTAATAGATTGATTCCTCAACACACCACACACACACACACCCTTTCCAACATCTATCCTTCTGTCTCCTTCCCTGTCCCCTCCACATAGATTTATTTATTTATATTTCCTATTTCTGAACCGCCCATCTCCCTCAGTAGATGCTACTGATGTTCCAGCACAGTATACAGTATCCCACCAACTTGCCTTTCTGGCTCACCTCTGAACTTCTCATTGCCTTCCATCCCTGCCTTCAGCCACTGCTGCCACTGAACTAGCCTATGTAGCTGTTCCTTACTGAGATGGTTTCAGGCTCCCAGCCTGGCATATTCCACAGGCCTGTTCATATACACACCTCCACATACACATATTGTTCCTCTTTCATTGTCTCCAATTTAAATAGTAGATAAGTAAGACGTTATCATTGGTCAGGCATTGGTCACAGGATCCCACTGGTATTTTGTTTTCCCAGCTGGCCGATGCTCTACCAGAGAGTTCTCCTGCCAAGAATTCCTCAGTGGGCAATACGAAGCCACCTCAACAGCCCAGCCAGCCTCCACAAGCCTGGCCAACCTCCAGTCCCTGGAATAACGCACCAAGTGCTCCTCCTGCAGCTCCAGCTGGTTTGCCTCCTAACTCATCGACTTCCAACGTGCCTTTTGGACCGCCACCAACAGGAATGTATCCTTCCCTCCCACCTGGGGCACCAGTTCCTTTTCCTCCTCCTGGTTCTACTTGTCCTCCAGGTGCTCCATATCCACCCCCTGGTCCTGCCCCACCAGGGCAATATCCACCACCAAGCATGCCCTTTCCAGAGATGCCACGGCCATATGGGGGTCCCACCGAACCAGGGGCTCCCCCTGCTGCTGTTGGAGCATGGGGATCCATGCCCACTGGAGGGTGGGGAGCCTCAGTTGGGGGACAGTATCCTGCACCTAGCGTGCCATATCCACCTCCAGGGCCATATTCCACTCCCACTCAGACACCAGGGGCTGCTCCTACAGTGCCATGGGGAGCTGTCCCCCCAGGACCGTGGGGACCTTCGCCTCCTTCCCCATTTCCTCCACCAACAGGATCCTATCCAGCTCCAGGGTTGTACCCAACGCCACCTAATCCTTACCAAGTGCCACCTGCGCCTGCTGGAGCACCATCCATACCTGGTGGCCCTCATGTAAGTAAGGCTTTTCTCAGTTATGGTGTAGCTAAACTTAAGATAATTGGTCCTACCATCAGATTTAGCAAATCTTAAATCATGAGGATATTACATTCATCCCCTTGGGAAAAGAATAATTATAGGGCACTGTATAAACATAATGTTTAAAATAAATTATTTAAAATAAAGTATTAATCTCATTGCATCTGTACCAACAATAACTTACTCAAGCCTTTCCTACTATATACCGTATATACTCGAGTATAGGTCGATCCGAATATAAGCCGAGGCACCTAATTTTACCACAAAAAACTGGAAAAGTTATTGACTCGAGTATAAGCCTAGGGTGGGAAATGCAGCAGCTACCGGTAAATTTCAAAAATAAAAATAGATACCAATAATGTTTTTGAATATTTAATTCAAAGAAAAACAGTAAACTAGCTCTGTAAGTGGAAAAGAGGGTCAATAAAAACAATATGGTATCAACAATAACTTTAAAAGTACAAAAACCTTAGCTCATTCAGCAACCAAGCTAAAACACGAGTTAAAATCCTTCAAAACTCATAGGCTCATAATATACATTCTACCAGTGTCCTGCCTGTGCCCATTGAATATACAGCCTGTCCTGTGTCCATTAATTACAGCCTGCCATTGCCCATTGAATAACATATACAGCCTGCCTGTGCCCATTAAATATACAGTAGCCATTGTAAAAATTTGCTCTGGATAACAAATTATTATCACACAATACCGGTGTATTCAATGAAATACTTCACTCACCTCATCTCCATGCAGTTTAAATTCATCTCCCTGGAACACTAAGTTCTCTTTTTATTTGCTAAACTGTTGGACTCCTACAGTAGCATGCAGCTTCATTTTCAGACTTTGCTCTATTGAATGATGCCAAATAAAACTTAAAAAAGAGGAGATTTCTGCAAAGTTTGTCCAAATGTATGCATGTACAACATACCTGTGTTAAAAATTCTTCTCTGACACACACACACACACACACACACACACACACACACACACACACACACACTTATTTCTTGGTTATCCCAAAGGGCCACAAAAGCATCCCATTGCCACTGTTGCTTTCAGCATGTTACATTCCACCATGGATATCTTTAAAGAAAGAATTTGAAACTAATAAAGGATGTGCTGTCCAATTTCTTAAATGAATTATATTTGGTGTAAATAAAATGAACCCTGAAACAATTACGTTGGCCATTGATGTGTTTGACCCTTCCCTTGGGCTCAGCTTGGTCATCTCCTACAGCTATCAGTCTTTTGCATACGTGGATACCAAAAGAACAGTTTACAGATAATCCTTATTTAGTGAACATAACTGGGACTAGTATCTTGGTCATTAAATGGTTGTTAAATGAAACTGTGACTGGGCTGAGGATCCTATTCAGTTTTCCTTTGCTTTACAGGTCTTTTTCACCATCATTATAGCTGCAAACAAAACAATCACTAAACAAGGCAGCAGATACAAGGGGGTAATTCAGTCCACCTCATCCCTTTGTAAAACACCCCCCACCCCCAGCCGCTCTGTGAAACACCCCCCACCCCCAGCCGCTCCTCAGCCCCACCCGTTCCCAGACACCTGATGAGTCAGCACTACTTTCCCAGATGGGGACAGCGCACCCAACGCTTAGGTAGTCCGAGAAGAAGCAGGGAAGGGCCCCACTTCTTCTTCTTTCCACCCCACCTCCGCAGAAGGAAAACTCAAAGCATCACGGCGATCCCGGGAAAAAGAGGCGAGCCGGGGAGCGGCGGCATTTCTCTCTCTCTCCCTCTCCCTCTCTTTGCCGCGACCTGCTGCCGGCGGGCAACAAGGACGGCCACCCACGCCGCAGATCCATGTCCAGCAGGGAGGAGGAGGAGGGAAACCCACCCACCTGTCAGCCACGGGAGAAAGGAAGTCGGCGAGCGGAGGAAAAGACGGGGGAAAAGGAAGCTCGGCGGGTGAAATGCGGTCCCCGCCAGGATCTCACCTCGCCCTCTTAGCCTCCCCACCCTTGACACACATGCACGCACACGCACCCTCCGCCTAGCCCGCCAGAACATTCCCGGGTGGGAACAGCCGGGGGTGGGGGGAAGAGAGAGAGAGAGAGACGCGATCGCGTTCCCGGCAGTCCAGAGCAGGAGGCGCTTTTTTCCAAAAATAAACACCGTGGATCATCTATCTCAGTGTTTCTCCACCTTGGAGACTTGAAAGTGTGTGGACTTCAACTCCCAGAATTCTGGGAGTTGAAGTCCACATATTTTCAAGTCTTCAAGGTGGAGAAACACTGATCTATCTAATTAATATAATTAGTTATAATTAGTTGGGAGGGAAAAGCGCTTGGTGCAAAGAAGGACTTTCTTTCAACCAGCGGAACCCCCTGGCGCAATCGGGCTGCGATTGGCGGCCGTCCTTGCTACAATCCGCGCCGAGCTCTGATGAGGGGGAAATTAGATTCCGGCTGATGCGGCAGGGGCTGCGCTGGTGGGGACGGGTGGAGGGGATGGGACTTGGAGTCCTACCATCTTGGCGAGTGGGGAGTCTCATCCCACCCCGCCCCGCCCGTCCCCGCCAGCGCAGCCAGGCTGCGATCGGCGGCCGTCCTTGCTACAATCCGCGCCGCCCGCCTCATCAATGGGGTAAAGTCCTTACGTCCAGCTCTGATGTGGGCGTAAGAAAAGTCCTCTCTTTCCCCCTCATCAGAACACAAGCCCGGGAAGCGAGTGGAAGTTCTCTGCGCGACTGAAACGGAAGCCACGGCAGGAGAGTGAGGCTGCTGCCGGCCATTTCACCTCGCGCAGAGAACTTCCACTGGGTCCCGAAATGGAGGAGAAAAAGGGGCGCCCCTTTTTCTCCTCCATTTGGGCAAATTTTTCACTGACTCGAGTATAAGCCGAGGCAGCTTTTTTCAGCCCAAAAAGTGGGCTGAAAAACTCGGCCTATACTCGAGTATATACGGTAAGTGTAGTAAAGCTCAGTTAGTTCGCAATAATACCTTTTGTTAATAAAATGTCATGTAAATACTCTTGGTATTGATAGTTCTGCCCACTGTCTAGGTAAAATTGCAAGCACAAATTCTTTGTGCAGTTGACTGTAACCCTTAGCGTTTGTATGTAAAATATCTGTTGGTTTAGGGAAAAAGTGGAAAAAGATCCAGCACAACTCTTGTTGATGAGAAGGTTGGGATTTCCATACTGATTCTAGTCTCTTCACATGGTGTGTTATCTGGCAAGGAGAGAGTGTATTCCACAGAGAATGCCACTCTATGAGACAGTGGCATTCTCTAGCCAATAGATGCCATTTGAAAGCATGCCATTTTATTGGCTTAGTATAGGTAGTCCTTGATCTACAGCCACAATTGAGCCCAACATTTCCATTGCTGAACAACACAGTTGTTTACTAAACGAATGATTGTAAGTCGATGAGTACCTGTGCCAATTTTCCACAAGCCATTCTGTCACAAGGGAGGTGTGGTGGCTCAGCAGTTAAGATGCTGGGCTTGTCAGCTGGAAAGCTGGCAGCCCAGGTTCGAGACCCAAGTACCACATGACAGGGGTAAGCTCCCGCCATCTCCTCAACTCCTGCCAATCTAGCAGTTCGAAAGCATGCAAAAGTGAGTAGATAAATAGGTATCACTTTGGTGGGAAGGTAACAGTGCCCCATGACATCATGCAGCGGAAATGTCTCTGGATAACACTGGCTCAATGACCTTGAAACAGAGATGAGCACCACCATCTATAGTCAGCAACAACTACCAGGTGGTTCATGTAAAATGGCAATACATATCTGACAAATTCTAACTTTTCTGTTTCATTATTTTTAACTAAAAATATTTGCTCTTGGAACAATAGAAACTGATTGTTTTCATGTTTATCTCTTTTTTCAGCCCTACCGTTGAACTTGTGGCAGGCTGATGAGGTACTGCCTCCCTACCTATTTACACAGAAAAGTTTTTAGTAATCTTTTGGAGTTTTGAAGAGCCTACCTGTGTTCTGCCAGCCCATTTGTGGTGTGAGGGAGCACTCCTCCAACGCTTATTTTGTGTGAGATGGATTAGGATAAACAAGTTGACTGCCCCAGCTCTCTAATCCTTACTCTAGTCAAGATTTTATCAAGTGACATTAGCCTAATGAGTAAGGACTAACCCTGGATCAATACTACAACTGTTTCTTAATTGCGGATTTAGAGGATTGACCTGATTGACCGACCACATCTTAATTTAAATAATTTCAGTTATCTGGAGAAGCTTCTGAAGAAATGAGCTAGACACCTTTCATCAAATTGAAGAGAAGCAAAGAACATTAATTTAAAGCAGTTCTCAGTATCGGACTTGATTTGTTCTATTTGAGAAACCTTTGAAGAGATGAACATTTGATTGATGCTTAGTTCATACAACAGACAACCTTGGGGAGCATCAGTTTGGCTTAGATGTTCAGGTAGTTCAAATAGATATTTCTGACATGAAGTTTTCCAGCTCTTTTAGCCGCCATATTTGTTGTGAGCCATCTAAAAATAATCTGCTTTTGAGTCTGAAGCTAAAACATTTTGGCTTGAGTTTGAGCGAGCCTCAAAACCATTCAAAAAGTTTTGTGTGCTTCACTTCTGCAAAGCAAAATTTATTTTAAAAAGTTCTTGCAAGAAGTGGTGGGAATGTAATCTGTATAATCTCTGGCAGCTCCAGAATCTTTGAAAATTAATTTGGAAACTTTACTTTCATGTGAACATCTGGTCTCGGGATAACAAACCAAACAGGAAAGTTTCTGAGGATGTCTCTTAATGCTCATGATTAGATTATTGCAATGTAATTAGTTAAAATGTACTTGATGAATATTGACAGTAGATGCAACAATTTAGATGTACAGTTTTCTCACTTCAGTTTTGGGATGAACACCAAAAAGCCAATCCCTTGTGGAATTTCCCATGGAGGAAATACGTTGGACTAATTTATCACAGTTCACAAAGAATGCAACATTTCATCACTGTCTTACTGATAAGTCCATATTCTAACAGTTGACAACTTCCTTCTGTGGTTTCCAGAAGTTTGCTTAACACAGGTGTCTAGCATTTATCATGAATTGGCTTATTTCCAAGCTTTCTTTAGAAAAAAACATTGCAGGAGAGATTTTTAGGGAATCCATATTCTTTCTAAGAAATAATGGACTATCTTAATTTAGTAAGAATGGATACAACTTAGGCATGTGTCCTATAGTGTTTGTGGAAATATTTATTTCCTCAAATCAAATGAATTTGAAAAGGCTCATTGTCTTCCCCATCCCTTCTTGTCCTAGTTTAGTAAGCATTTCCCACCCCCCACCCACATTGGTTCATGTTATCTTCCTGTCTCTCCTCAATGGTCAGTTTCTCTTGAAGAATATTGCATCTTCCCATTAGCTTTAAACCACAGAAATTTGTATGGGTGATGGGTTTAGCATTCCAGTGATCTTTGGCAATATCAGATAATTTAACTTAATGGTGGGAACTGCAGCTTGGCAAGTTTCACAAGTAAGCTAAATTATTAGTTATTTTCAGGTAGCATTGATTAAGAGCTCCAGTGCTAATGAACTTTGAAGTGACATCCCATTTAACTTTGTATTATCTAAAGCAGTTATTTGAGGATAGGTGTGTTTTTCTTCATTGTAGGGGCATCCCATTTTCTCATTTTGAGTACACGGTTGATAAACGTGTCTGTCTCTGATGACATCATCTTCCTCTATATGTTCCAGCTTGCACTGCATGGTTGGCTTTAAAAAGGAATCCTCTATAATGTAGGAATATTAAAGCGAAATATTGAGACGTTTCGATCGTGGAAAGATACTAAGAAGCTTTGTCAGAATTCCAGTTCAGATTTGAAAAATTTAGATATTTCCTATGTTGGCTTACAGTGAGGGAGACTAAATATGACTGACAATAAAAGTATATAAGTTTGTGATACTTGGCAGAACACTCTTGAGGTGAATGCAATTATATGAAATAAGAAATGTGGATCAAAATATAGAATAGGTTAGTATTAATTCTTCTGTGTTCTGCCTACTCTATAGAAATATTAAATTTTACAAACCCCTGAAGAATGCTGAAAGATGCTTTGCAAAGTTTTTCTCCGATGACAGAATTTTTTTTTTTTTGCTAAATCTTAAAATCAAGCTCATTGAATAGATTTGCCCTAATACATGTTGATTTCTCCCCATCCTAAATCCAAATGATAAAGACACGATTTTGTGTTACTAGCTATCAGTGCAACCCCAATACAAACCTACTCAGAAGGAAGTCCTATTACCTTCAGTGACTTTTATGTAAGCGGTTCTAGGGTTGCAGCTATGTCAGACTGGGGCCCTGCTTAAACTAGAAGTAAAAGCATTTCGGCAGGACTTCCTCCATGTTATATCGGCTGGTGGGATTGGCTGAGATTCTGGGCCGTGCACCTGAGAAAGGTGGTCAGCCATTGCTCCAAATAAGGGATTGTGGCATAAGAAAACTAACTCAGCATTTTATATAGTTATAAAACTCTAAATGTTACCTGTGCATATTATTCAGATTCTGCTGCGTAAGGGTTAGGAAGGCAGGAAAGACCCCATTGATAGGCCTGCAGCAGCATTTGTGCTATCCTTCATTGCTGGAAGTTTTGCGAGCAGCTGCTTGCTTGATTTTTCTTGTGCATAATTCCACATTCATTGCCTTGGCCCCCTTTCCACAAAAATACTCCACAAACGCCTTTTCTGCCTACAAAAGACTCTGTCAGCCTTTAATTTCCCTTTGAAGCATCACTTAGATGCTGGAGGCAAAGAGGGACTGTAAGAAACTGCAGAGGCAGCAAAACAATGACATGCAGCTGACACAGTTCTGTCCTTGTATCGACATTTGAGGCTAGCCTGTAAGTTGCATATGAGTGTGATGACAGCATCCTGTGCACGTTATTTGCCTTTCCACGCCCCTATAACCTTGCTGGAAATCCTTTAGTGTATTGTCCAAGAGAATATATCTACGTAGGAAGAAAGGAGAAGATACAATCAGATTTTAAAAACGTGCAAGCTCTGATTCAAAACCCAACTAAAACAAAGCTTGCAAGTCTTGATGGGGGTTCAGCATCTCTGCTTATCTTATTCCTTCGTGTTAAGAAATTTTTTCCTTGCCATATGGAGATACTATTCCTCCAACAATGGAAGAAGACTCCCTTTCAGAAAGCAATTGTAGTTTGACGCTGTGTAGTAAAACCTTTTTAACCCTTCTGTCTCATGTGTGAGTGATTTGGGGCATGATGCTTGTTATGCAATGAAATTTGTATTGTTTCTCTATTGTGTTCCTTGTGAGCTAAAACTGCTGAGAAGTTTGGGGTGGGTTGTTTGGCTTGTGTTTCTGGGATGTTTATTTAACTGCTTTTGTTTATGACATGGAATTATTAAGCAATCACACTTTTGAAGTATAGACCATATCACCTGCTGCTGTATTTTTTTCTTTATAGATGACAAATATTTGCTGTATGATGGTAGCGAAGAGGCTTTAAATACAGGATTTGATATTTTTTGAAAACGGTGTTACTTTTTGTATACACTTACACATTTAGCATATTTCAAGATGACATTGTACACACAGTATACTTCATAAAACTTTTATTTCAACTACTTGCCTCTATAACAAGGGCTTTTACTTACAAAGCAATTTTAATATACTTTGTTGACACATCACAAAAGATTCTCGGTAATTTATTTTGATTAGATGCTAAGAGAATTGTAAGATCTTTACTACCCCTCTTACTTTAATTCATTATGTTTCAGAGGGTAGAGGAGACAGAGATGGATAATAAGAGCATCCAATTCAAATTGACAAATGCAGTTTTCCCAATTCAGTAAAAGATGTAACTTTGGACTATAAAATGGGGGAACACCAAAACATTTGAAGCTGTTTTAGTTTTTGACAGCTCAAGGACAAATAATAGATCCTTTAGAGAAAATTATTTAGCAAAATTTCATGGGTGTTTCTACTGTTTCTAGAAATAGTCTCTCTATACTACATCTTTTTAGGGAAGAAATAATGGGAATAAATTCAGTTCCAGATTATCTCTCAATCCTATAGTAAATTTATGATGCACCAATACAAAAAAAAATTGAAACACTTTCTCTGACCCCTAACAATTAAAGTTTCTATTAAAGATTAAGAAGTGGGCTATGCCCTGAACAGTTCTGGAAATTGCTGACCCTCTCTGGGATGACATGATCTGGATCAGTGAATTTGCATACTGTAGAGTAACTCTTAAATCAGAATATGGAATATAAGCTGAGTGAAAAAGAAATCTCTTGAATTAGTCATAATCTGATCCCACAAGTTCTCATAGAAAAGAGGGATCAGGATGAGTCAGAACCAGCATTCAGGAAAGGTAAAGCCCATGCCTCTCCCAAGGCAAGATACCCTGACCTTAACTGAGGCTCTCCTCCACCCAGCTCCACCAAAGCATCAGCATTAAAGTGGCAGCAACCAAAAGCACAATGTTGATGGCCTTCAGCCAACTAGAGTCAGTAGAGTTAATCTCGAAGAAGGCCAGGGCATATGAGAAACGGCTGTGCTTGCCTGGAGTTTGAAGCTGAGGCTGTTTAGGAAACAACAGGCAGAGGCACTTTTTGAATATTGGAAATATTTCACTGACTTTCTGAAATGACCTTTGAGCAGTCTCAGACCACTGCCTGCTTGGTATGTCTAACATATGCAAAGTAGGTCATAAATGTGGATTTATGACGAGGGACAGGCCTGATAATTTGACATTTCTGTCAATAACAGACAAGCATCTCTGGGAAGCCTGAACCTGCAGGATGAAAAAATGCTGTGGAGACAGACCTATGCTGTGAACCCCACCTGCCAGGATTTATAATAGCATCCTGGTTTTAATTGGTACATTATTTATTCTATGTGTAGTACAAGACTTATTTCTCCCGCACAAAAGCAAACTTAAGGATAGTTGGACTAAGCGTGATTGGCCTAACATCCCCCAATGAGTTTCTATGTTTAATGGTGGACTCAAGTAGCATCTCAACATCAGTAGCATATAGAACAAAAGTAATTAGGAGTCCTGTGCACATCAGTTCTAGAAAGCAGCGCTCCTTACACTTGAATTACTAAAATCAAGCCAACAATTTAAAATACATCAGATGTGCTAAAATAGGCTAAATAATGTTCTATAGATTCCAGTTCTATCATATGTCTAACAATGTTTTACTGTTATTTATTGCTCACGTTTATATCATTCCACAATCCAACAGGACTCTTGATGATTTTACAGGAATATATGAACCATTTAAATATCCACAGTCCATTTAACAATCCTTAATAAAATGCAAAGAAATGGGCATCTTTGGAAGGATGTTTTTAACTGTTTCTAGGGGGCAGTTAAATCTGGAGTTGATGTAAAATGTACGAAGACGCTATTCCAGAGGATTGGTGCTGCTGTAGAAAAGCAGTACTTCCAAATTTCCCAAAAGCAAATTCTCTGCCCTTCCTGAAACCGAGGAGCCACCAGATACTTTCTCCCACAAGACCAAATTGATCAGGGCCAGTTCCAGTGGGCAAATGGTCATGAAGGTAACCTGGGCCAAGCAGCAAAAGGTTTTATAAGTTAAAGACGGCTTTTAAAATCCTCCAGGAGTCCAGAGGGAGGCAATCCAGGGGTAGGTATCCCCATAGTAAGTATGGGATATCTGCTCCCGCCAGCAAGTATAGAATAATATGGTGTGATTCTGGGTGGTCTTTAAAGGCAGCCCCATGGGAAATGCATTGCAACAATCCAGGAATAATCTAGTAGCGTTACATCCATGAATTTATAGTACTCTCTACAAACCTCAACTGATTAATATAAATCCACAGGTAGATCTTGGCTTAAGATCACAGTTGGGACCAGAATTAACATTGCTAGGCAAGGTGAGTGAGTCATGCCTGATTTTGTAACCCTTTTTTGCCATGTTTATTAAGAATCACAGTAATTATAAAATGAACCAATGCGGTCATTAAATGAATTAAATGCAGTCATTAAATGAATTCAACTCCCCCCTGCAGCCATATTTTCTGATGGATCTCAGGCCTGTCACACTTTCTATTATTCTATTATGCATTTTCTATTGTGGGAAAATGGGAGGGGGAATTGTACGGAGTTAGCGATATGTAGCCATAACAAAATTCTTTCTAGAAAGCCAAGGTCATCCTTTGTCTTTGCACCTCTGCACCTGATCAGAACTGGATTGGTGGAAGCTGACAGCATGGCAGCGGAAGATTGGACCATGTGACGGACTTGTGGGTGTGGGGGCAAGATCTTGAACTTTCAACTGGCTGGGAAGCCTTCAGATTCGGGTTTTCCCAGATGTACCAACCTGATTCTCTTAATAAATTAGAACTTTGAGCAGTACTTTGCCTTGGACTCTGATTTACTTTTGGAAGCTGTTTGGAACCCTGACACCCCCATTGACTGCTTGTTTGAAGCTGGCTGAGAAGGTTGCAAATGGTAATCATATGACCCTGGAATGCTGCCACTGTTGCCAGCTGCCAAGCAGCTGAATTTAATCACATGATCATGTGGGTGTTGCAATAGTCTATGACTTTGTAAGTAACTTTTCAGTGTAACGTGCGGTTTCATGGTTCAGCCAGAAGAGAGCACTGTTTTTCAACACATTTCCCACATCACTCGTTCTGCAGACTTGGAATTATCTGAAAGGACGTCCTGCAGAAGAGTATTAATATAGTTCTTCATTCTATGTCCAGCACATGGAAATATAAATCGGATTCCTAATAGCACAAGGAGTCTGAAAGTGCAACTAGTTTCCCTGTGGGGTAATGGGTTACTTTTCATTGAGAATATTCAGTACAAGCTGGGCAGCCATCTGGCTTTAATTTGGATTCCAGCAATGGGCGAGGACTTTGATTGAATAGCCTAGAAATGGTTCCTTCCAGTGATGTAACTGCATGAATTCCCAGCCAGTAAGGCCAATAGCTGGAAAACAGGAGAAACAGTCCCAACACAGTTGGAGAGCACAATGCGGGAAAGGATGGAGTAACAATGTTAAATAAGTCCTTAAGGCAACTCAGTCAAACTGAAGCGAATCATTATTTTCCCAGCTGCAATCTTTTTAACAGAGTTGGAAGGGAACCTTGGAGATCTTCTAGTCCAACCCTCTACTCAAGCAGGAGACTTAGTCTATACCATTTCAGGCAAATGGTGGTCCAATCTCTTCTTGAAAACCTCCTGTGATAGACCACCCACAACTTCTGAAGCCAAGCTGTATCATTATTAATTGATCTGACTGTCAGAAAATTCCTCATTTCTATGTTGGTTCTCTCTTTGATTAGTTTCCATCCATTGCCTCTTGTTCTGCCTTCAGGAGCTTTGGAGAATAGGTTGACTCCCTCTTTTTTGTGGCAGCCCTTAGATATCGGAACACTGCTATCATGTCACCCCTGGTCCTTCTCTTTGTTAGACTAGATATACCCAGTTCCTGCAATTGTTCTTCATGTGTTTCAGCCTTCAGCCCCCTACTCTTCTTTGTTACTCTTCTCTTTACTCTTTCAACACAGTTTCAGTATTTTTTTTTATACTGTAGCAAAACTGGACACAAGATTCGAAGGGTTGGTCTTGTCTGCAAAAAGGAGATGCTGTAATAATGCCAATCTCTCTTTACCGAGCTGCTGGATAGATTCCTGGAGGAATACATATTATTTGTTTTAAGACTGGGAAAGGAATTTCGATTGCTTGAAAGTGTGACTCATAGCTGTTTTTGCAAAATAAGATGTGTCATCAATTCATTCTGGAGTTGTGGTCTATGACAGAACCACGTGATTCCAACAGATAGGGTACTCACATGAGCAGATTGCACTAACAATAAGCTTTTCTGGCTAGTTGCTGTCCTTTGGAGCATCCATGTGATTCTGATGCTTGTAGAAAGGGGGAGGGGGTTACATCACAAGTTTGCTACCTTCCACCCCATTGAATGCCACTGAGCAGCTCTTGTGTCAGAAAGAGCTGCCTGACTTAAGCCAGGACTAAAAACTCATGACAAGATGAGAACTGAAGCTCAATAGGTGGAATGAGAAGAAGAAGCATGTACCCAAGTCTTGCCCAGTATATGACTGCTGAAAAGTAAGTAATCTTGAATTTTTGTTCCCGGACATATTAATGAACAAGCACCAGGGGTGGGTTTCTCGCCCCGTTCCAACCGGTTCTGTTGGAACAGGGCTGGCGGCATCCTCGTGCACGCGCGCAGCGCACGCATGCATACTAGCGTCTGTGCGATGCTCCAGCTGCTCCTGGAGGATCGCGCAGGCGCTGTGTGCGTCCTGCGCATGCGTGGAAGCGTGGAACTCGTCAAAACCTGGTAAGGAACGCGGGCGGGCAGGTGCACCCTTCACCGTTCCCGAAGTTACTTACTTCCGGGTTTGCCGACCAACTGGTTCGCGGGGACCGCCGCGAACCGGTTGAAACCCACCCCTGACAAGCACACATTTTAAATAACTAAGAGCAGCCCTGAATGGAAGAATGGTTTTGAATGAAGAAATTATGCATCTTAAAGCAGAAATGGATTTACTGGGTCCCAGTTCATTTGCTCAAAAACCCAAAAATTCAATCAGTACGCACACATGAAAAAAATGACAGCTATGTGATTCCCCCAAATAAAGTTCATCCCAAATCAGTTGGATTTGAAGAGCACATGGCAGTCATGGCAAGGAGGGCCTTTGCACAATTTTGTGTTGTATGCATCCATTCCTAGATCAAGTGGATCTACTCAAGAGTCATTCACATTCCTATTCACTTCCCGGATGGACTACTGCAATGTACGGTAATCTACATGGGGTTATCCTTGAAGAGCATTTGAAAGCTTCAACTGGTGCATAATGCAGTAACACAGACGGTTCCAGTATGTGTTTCTAGTGGAATTGCATTGGTTACCAGTTTGTTTCTGGGTCCACTTTAAAGTGTTGTTTTGACTTTTAATGTCTGTAGCTGCCCAGAGTTGTTTGCTGAGATGGGTGGCTATAGAAATCAAATGAATGAATGAATGACCAACCAACCTGGCATGGCATGGGACTAGGTTATTTGAAGGACCTATCTCTCTGATTACATCTACACAACGTAACAGATCCAGCAGAGAGGACATCTGTGGATCCTATTGCCTAGGGAATGATACTTGGTGAGCTCTAGGTGAAGAATCTGTTTTGGTGTCCTCTTTATGGAGCATGCTCCCCTTTGAAGCGAGGCTGGCTTCATCACTTTTGACTTTCTGAAGATCCATCAAAACCTGGTTTTGCCATCATGTCTGCGGAGCCTATAGGTTTGGTGAATTATTGAGGTGACTCCACTATTATTAATATCTCTTCATCTAATATATTTTTAGTTTAATTTTGATAGCTTTTTAATGTTTTAATAATAATTGTTTAGCATTAACTATTTTAGCTTTGTTCTACTCTGCACAGAGTCACTTGTTGTAAGGTGTATGGTTATATAAATTTAAGAAATATACCATATTTCTCTGAATAGCATAGTATTCCCTTTAAGAGCATAATCCTTCTCAATAGTATTTTATATACGTAATACTATTGATTGAAGACAATGATAAATCAGGAAGTAGAGAGATGCTAACCTTTCTCCCTAAGAAATTGTATTTCTGCACCTTCAGCATAGTGTGTCTTGTAAGACATACTGTACCAACACTGACTTCTGCTTAATGCTTCCTTTTCATGCAAGATGTTGCCAACCTAATAAGACCCATAAACATGCACAAAAAGGCAAAGGGAGCACCTCCCAATATATGATTGGCTGACATGATCATACATCTGTTTCTTCTGGAGTCTGTTCTCTATGAGATGACATAGAATTGCAAATGAGGTCATCTTTATTGATATCAGTTTTAGCCCCTGAAATCAATAGACTCACAAATGTTCCGTTAAGGCTGAATCTGCCAACAAGTTAATATTCCACCAAGAGGAATGACAAAAAAAGGATGGAGAAAGGATCAAGGAAGTCAAGATAGTGGCTGCAGTTGTGTGATCAAAGTCCCACAACATAAGATTAAATTGTCGTGGTCACTATTGGTTTTTTTCATAACTCCCTCATTGGTGCCCCAATGACAACGTCCAGATTTAGACAAACTGTAATCTTTAAGCTATGGTTTACAAACCACATTGGCATGTCCCAAAGGTGCTTTTTTCAAGTGGCAACTAGACTGTTTTTTCTTTAAAGACATTTCGCTTCTCAACCAAGAAGCTTCTTCAGCTCAGAGAAGTGAAACATTTTCAAAGAAAAACCAGAAAATCCAGTTGCCTCTTGAAAAAGCATCTTTGGGACAACCATGCCCTGGATGACTGAGAATCTCCATAGACACATTGGCTTGTAAACTTATCACATTAAGCCACGAAGCAGCGTGTTCAGTTTGGTTTGGGCCACAGTGTCTTTTGTCTCCTGTCTCCATCAAAATATTACCAGAGTACCAGCTATGTTAATAAATGGACTTCCCCATCTCCCTTTCTTGCTGCTGTGGCAACATCATAGAAATAGAAAACAAGTGATGAATAATTCTTATGCAGGTCTCCATAGCAATAGACCCACCCTTCCACTTGTTTTTCACAAGACGAACGTTTAATCTAATCGCAATAGCCACAACCTTGGATTTATAACTGGGAGAGCATGCCTCCCTGTGGCTGCCACACATTGGATGTGATTGATAAGAGTTATACTTGCTTTTGGTTCATATTGCTACATGGGAAGGAAGTCTGGGGAGACATTTTTGCAGCTGTGGGCTGGTTCACTAACGCAATAAATGGAACATAGTTCCTTTTGTTGTGTCAACAGCCAATTGTAGTTTATATTTAATATACCATGGTTCATTAAGTCATGTCTTATGCAATGTAGGAGCTTAATTTCATATAAGAGAGATGTATTAACAGAATAACAAAATAATAGAGTTGGAAGGGGCCTTCAAGTCTAACCCCCTGCTAAGGCAGGAAACCCCACATTAGGAGTGTCACACTCAAATCACCATGGTGGGCATCACGTGATGTATTGGGACATTTTCTCCCTAAACCAGGCATGGCCAGTGTGTGAAACATCTGGCCCACAAGCTGGGAGTTTGATAGCCCTGCCTTACCCCGTTTCAGACAAATGGCTATCCAACATCTTCTTAAAGACTTCCAGTGTTGGAGCATTCCCAACTTCTGGAGGCAAGTTGTTCCACTGATTAATTGTTCTAACTGTCAGAAAATTTCTCCGCAGTTCTAGGTTGCTTCTCTCCTTGATTAGTTTCCACCCATTGCTTCTTGTTCTACCCTCAGGTGCTTTGGAAAATAGCTTGACTCTCTCTTCTTTGGGGCAGCCCCTGAGATATTGGAAAACTACTATCATGTCTCCCCTTCTTTTCATTAAACTAGACACACCCAATTCCAGCAACCATTATTTTCCAACAGTGGCAATTTCCAAGTGCGTAGACTTCAGTCCCCAGAATTCCACAACCAGCATGGCTGTTGAAGAGAATTCTATGAGCTGAGGGCCACACTAGAAGTTGCCAAGGTTATAGAAAAGTATTAAAATACAAGTATACAAGTAAAAAAAATGGTACAAGTGGATTTATTATTGGGAAGTAAAATGTTACAGAGAAAATTATTTGTATGTAAATATAAAGTTGGCATCACTGAAATGCCACCCCGAGAATCCAACAGAAAGGAGGGAAGATGAGGAGGGAAAGAAAGAAAGGGCAAAGCAGAGAAAGCAAGGGAGGAGAAGTAAGAGTAGGAGGGAGGGAAAGAAGGAGAAGAAGGAGTGGGGGAAAGAGAGGGGAAGAAGAAAAGAGGAAGGAACAGAGGAAAGAAGAAAGCAGAGAAGGGAGGTTGAGAAGATGAAAGGAGCAGGATTGTTGCAAAATAAGATGGAGGTACCCATCTGTGTTTTCTATATTTGTAAGAAGATAGTGATAAATGTTAGTAGTTAATAGATAAAAGTTAATCGTACTTATGAGAATGTATATTTGTGAATGTATTTGAAAGGAAAAAATAAAAAACTTTATTAAAAAAAAAGAAGTGGCCAAGGTTGAAAGACATGGGGTAAAACTCTTTCAAATCTTGGTGTAGGAATCAATGAATAAAACCATTCTACAGCTAAAGAAAATGTTGTTTTCTGGGTTTCCACTTCCCACATGCTTCATGAAAAACTGGCTGACAGTATGTAACAGAGAGAGAGAGAGAGGGAGGAAGAGAGGGAGGGAGGAAGAGGGAGAGATCAAAAAAACTTTTGAAAGTGCTTTGTGGCTGACATCTTCTTTGCAACTATTCTCCACCCTGGCTTTCATGACAATAAGGCTGTGATTGCCTAATCTGATTACTCTGTGTCTAAAAATATCAGTGTGTTGTGCAATCTCAAACTCTGGTCCACTTTTATAAGCTGTGATTTTTTAAAAAATGGGTAGTGTCTTGTGTAAACACAGCTCATCTATTAATGATAAGGACTTAATCAACTGGGCCACTTCGGCCCTATTGAATAGGAATATCTGGGTGAAACCACACTTGTTAGATTCCTGCTTTCTTAACAACTGTTTAAGAAAGTTTTTTTTATTCTTTTTGACGTAAGCAGCCTAATATTCTCTCACCTGACTCTTAAAGAGGGAAGCTTTTCCAGAAAGTCCATTTGCAGGCCAATAAAAATCCCCTGCTAATGTCTTGGGGAGACAGGCTATCACCGATGCCATCATGGAAGATGCTCCCTCTGTTTGCAGGACTGCAAATGGTCAGTGCTGCTTCATAAGGTCATTAGGACTGCTCAGAAAGGAGGTCTGAGCCTTTACCTTCCCCTCTACGTCTTAGTCAATCTCCAAATTTCGTAACTTTAGGGATAGAGGAAAAACCTGCATTGATTAGGAATGGGGTCCATATCTCAAGACACTACCCAAGTATCTCTTTTCTGGGAGATCCAGCAGATATGGTTGTGTGGCTCTTCCACACAAACACAACTCCCAAGCCCAATTTATCTTCACAACTCTGCCAAGTGGCACTGATAGAATATTTGTAGCTTAGGGTTGAACTGTCCCAGGTGGCGGCTTCTGTTACTCGAGGCACTGATGATGTTACCTACAGTGGTAATGAAACGTCTGCAAGAAACCCACCAAGCTCAGAGAGCATCAAGCACCTCCGTGAAATGGGTGTGATGTGAATGTATGTTATTTCCAAGACCTTGAATGAGGCTAAGGCACAACCGCTC
Source organism: Thamnophis elegans (assembly GCF_009769535.1). Classification (NCBI taxonomy): domain Eukaryota; kingdom Metazoa; phylum Chordata; class Lepidosauria; order Squamata; family Natricidae; genus Thamnophis; species Thamnophis elegans. The sequence continues at coordinate 157,438,088 of NC_045541.1, read as the reverse complement.
GGGAAGTGTCGCTGGCAAGAAAGCGGGGGAGCCGGCCGTGGCAAGTCAGGCTGCCGCTGGAGCGGAAAGGACGGGGCGGTCCGGGGACGGGCCCACGCGTATTTGAGCTGCTCCGACGTCCCGCCCAGCTTGAGTCGTTCTTTGCTGCTCCGACGAAGTCAGCCCAGGAGTCTCCAGCAGGATCAGGCCGGTAAGTCGCGGCGGGAAGCCCAAGACGGGGCAACTTTGGGCAGGCGGGGTGGGTAGGTGGGAGAACCTTCTTCCTTCACAATTGCGCAATTGGAAGGAAGGAAGGAAGGAGTTGCGCTTCGCCCTGCAACATTTTCTTTCGGCGGAAAAAAAAAAAAAAGCGGAGCCCGCACTTGTGGAGAAAACCGCTAGGAGGGAAGAGCTGCCTATATCCGGATGGGAGGCGGTCGCCCCACTTTCCGGGAAGCCGAGTGGAAAAGTTGGCCGGACTTCTCTTCTTTCCCGCTCCGCCCAAAGCAGCAATTTGGGTGAGGGGGTGGATTTCCCAGATGGAGCCTCCATAGAGCCGCCAGCCAGGGCGGGTCGGAAAGGAGAAGCCCCTGGAAGGGTCGAGCGGGTGACTCGGGAGCTTCTCCCTTGAGATAACACAGACGCATGAATACAGGTAGTCCTCGATCTACAACAGTTCGTTTAGTGACCGTTGTTACAACGGTCCTGGAAAAAAAGCATCTGATGGCTGTTTTTCACCCTTACTACCGCTGCAGCATCCCCATTGGTCACCATGATCCAAATCCAGACTCTTGGCAGTTGACTCATGATCCGTCCCCAGGATCATGTGATCCCCCTTTTGTGACCTTCTGACAAGTAAAACCAATAGGGAAGCCAGATTTCGTTTAACAACCATGTTACTGACTTAACAGCTGCCGGGATTCTCTTCATAAGGGTGGCAAGGTCGTAAAATGAGGCAAAACTCACTTAACAAGTATTTCGCTTAGCAACAGAAACGTTCGGCTCACTTGTGGCCATAAGTCGAGGACTACCTGTATGTGTTAATGATCAATAGTAATCATGGTAATAATTCAGAATTCTTGGCACCACCGACAGTACATAGCTGACTGACTAAGGTTGTGGCAAACTTTACTTGAGGGAGGCAAACTGTTTGTAGCTAACCCAGCACAGCCTACCATTAAAGAGACCCCATCCCTCACCCCAGCCAAATGCAGGTATCTTCACAGGACCTTCACACATTAGGCAGGCTTCATATGGGAGAAGTGGTGTAGGGTTTCCTGCCTGAGCAGGGGGTTGGACTAGAAGACCTTCAAGGTCCCTTCCAACTCTGTTATTCTATTCTATTCTAAGTCAGACCTTTAAACATCCTAGTCCTTAGCCATTCGAGGTGTTCCTTTTTTTCAGTCTTGATAGCGAGGGTGATTGAATAGTCACAGAATCCTACAATTGGAAAGGACCTCAGAGGCCATCCAATCCAACCCCCTTCACAATGCAGGGTTTACTTTCCTATCCCTGATAGATGACTAGCCAGGATGTTTGAAAAACTCCGGTGAAAAGGGGGGGAAATCTGCCATATCGTAACCTATGCTACTCAAATAGGTAGAATTTCTGTCAAGGATTTCTTCCTGATTTCTAATCTGTTCCAAAGCCTGGAATGCTGTACCTGACTCCGTTGTTACATCCTCTAACCCCCACAGCTTCAACCTTAAACTGTCTACCGTGGACCTCACCCCATTCCTAAGAGGTCCAAAAAGGGAGCGTGCATAAGCGCACCTGTCCTACTGTCCCCATTTATTTGTACTCATTTCCTTTGTTCATGTCCATGTTTATACTTATACCTGTTATCTTGCACATGTTTGACCAACTAAATAAAATAAATAACATCTTGACATCATGTTCCATTTCAGTGTTACAGTATTTATGTAAATAGCATCCGGTAACTTGCAAAATTCCTGCACTTAGCAATTTCCTGAAAGCAGCCACCTGTGTATAAGGTCAGGCCAGGAAAGGCTTAGATGCAGAATTTGCAAGTTGCCACCATCAGACAGAAACAACAGGGAATAGTTTCAATCTCTACCTACTGGGCAGAAATCAAATGACAAAGGGAGCCTTTTCCCCAAGCTGTTTCAATAAGTTGGGGGGTAGCCCAAGACCAAAACAGTACTTCAGGTTCCCTATCCCCGAGTTTCAGTATAGGAAAGAAAACTGAAGTTGTGAGGGGAACCTTACCACCGACTCTAATTTTGAGGAAGGCAGGTCAAGATTCTAGCAAATGGATCTGTTTTCCTGAGCTTTGTAATTTTCTTCCAGATGTATAGAATAGAATAGAATGGAATAGAATGGAATAGAATGGAATAGAATGGAATAGAATGGAATAGAATGGAATAGAATGGAATAGAATGGAATAGAATAACAGAGTTGGAAGGGACCTTGGAGGTCTTCTAGTCCAACCCCCTGCTTAGACACGAAACCCTATATCATTTCAGACAAATGGTTATCCAACAGCTTCTTGTATTTCCCCCTTCCCCATGTGTTTGTTCGCCGCTCTGAGTCCCCCCGGGAATAGGGCGGCATACAAGTATAATAAATACAAATACAATACAAATTCTTAAAAACTTCCAGTGTTGGAGCATTCACCACTTCTGGAGGCAAGTTGTTCCACTGATTAATTGTTCTAACTGCCAGGAAATTTCTCCTCAGGTCTAAGTTGCTTCTCTCCTTGATTAGTTTCCACCCATTGCTTCTTGTTCTACCCTCAGGTGCTTTGGAAAATAGTTTGACTCCCTCTTCTTTGTGGTAACCCTTGAGATTTTGGATCACTGCTATAATGTCAACCCTAGTCCTTCTTTTCATTAAACTGGACATGCCCAGTTCCTGCAACTGTTCCTCATATGTTTTAGCCTCCAGTCCCCTAATCATCTTTGTTGCTCTTCTCTGCACTCTTTCTAGAGTCTCCACATCTTTTTCATATCGTGGCAACCAAAAACTGAATGTAGTATTCCAAGTGTGGCCTTACCAAGGCATTATAAAGTGGTGTTAACTTAATACCTAGTTTCTTTACCTAAACTAGATAACTTCACCAGTACTAATGATGTTGAGTAATGAAATGTCTGCAAGTAAACAACCAAGCTCAGAAAGCATCAAGGAACCCCTCATTTCAACCCTGAGCTACAGATATTCTCCTTTATTGCTTCTGTTTCCATGGCCGGGCTGGGCTTCATTGGAAAAGAAAGGACTTTTGCTCACAGTCAGGTATTATGTCCCATGGCAAATACCGCCATGTGCTACTTGATCGCTGTTCTCCTATGACACACTTACCCTGGTCAGTAGGAGGAGGGTGAAGGTGATACAGCAACACCACGAAAGAGTCAGCCAACTGAATCGGAATTAGATTTAGCTCAGAATAAATTCAGCCACGCATAGGATTACTGTATTTTTCGGAGTCTACGACGTACCTTTCCCCCCCACTAAAAGAGCGTGGAAATTTTGGTACGTCTTATACACCGAAATATTGGTACGTCTTATACACCGAATACAGCCATTTTTGGCCTCCTCAAGCCCTTCCCTCAAACCCCATTTTTGCAAAAATGGGCCATTTTTCACAAAAATGGAGGCATTTTTGCCTTCCCCCAGCCCACAGCAGCAATCTGCAGACTTCAGCAGGGCTGGGGGAAGGCAAAAATGCCCCCGTTTTTGCAGAAAATGGGCCATTTTTTGCCTGTTTTTCACAAAAATGGAGGCGCTTTTGCCTTCCCCCAGCCCTGCTGAAGCCCACAGAGAGTTCCTGGGGGGCTGAGTGAAGACAAAAACTTTTTTTCTTACTTATCTCTTCGGCATCTTGGTGCATCTTATACACTAGTGCGTCTTGTAGTCCAAAAAATACGGTAACTAATGTTACAGTCAGTTGTGTTGTATAAGCAGCTGAGGAGATAAGAGAAAGTAAGATTTTCCATCATATAACTCAATGCGGAGATCTAGCAGTGGAGAACATGCCTGCGGACATTGTATACAGTGTCCACATTGTAAACTACCGCTTCATTGGTTGTCCAAAGAAGAAGGAGCTAGTGATGCAAGGAAGTGTGCCAGATATCGGAGCAAATGGGTGAGGACATGGTCATTCTAAAATGCTAGTTAGTGTGATTATGTGCCGCTAGAACCACTAGGAAGGGAATTTGATTGAGATAATGGCTGACTGGTCTAAGGATGATGTCGGATCGGACAACCGTTTTGTGACTTGGTTTAACCAGATTAAATGTGTTGCCACTGAATAGGTAACAACATGGTAGATTTCAAAAATCCCCATCTGCTAAAGATCAGCATTGATATAACCACTTGATGAATTACAGGTGCTTTAAGGCAGGGGTCTCCAACCTTGGCAATTTTAAGCCTGGAGGACTTCAATTCCCAGAATTCCCCAGGCTGCTGGCTGGGGAATTCTGGGAGTTGAAGTCCCCCAGGCTTAAAGTTGACAAGGTTGGAGACCCCTGCTTTAAGTTACCATTTTTCAGTTGATGGCATGAGTTGCACAAAGGGGATTCAGAAGCAGTTTAGGTGGGATACGGGTCAAGCCTTAATGAAGTATTTAAAAGTTACTATAAATGAATGTTTGGATAATAAAATAACAGTAAAGATATCGCATCCTTTTTTTTGGAAAGGAGGGGGCTTATTTTTGCTATTTTGAGGCGAAACCCCCATTGTTTTCCCAGCCTTCGGTTTCTTGAGACCATCATTGCTCTATCAAAGGCTGAGAAAAGAATGGGGGGGCCAAAACAATCGAAACTCCGCCCTTTTTAATTTATGTCACAATGAGCATAAAAAGGGCTTCATTTAATGCAGTAATAGCTGCCACCTCGGTCCTCCCTGCTGATGACCCTGAAGGCGGCTTTGTGCAATCTTGTCCTTAAAGAGCAATTTGTGAGACAAATTAAATCCTCTCGATTGAGGCATGCTGAGAATACATTTCAATGGAACCGAATCCCACAATGTTTATTTTTTCAAGATCTTCCAACCTGTTTGATTCTACACTGGCACCCTCGGATAGAGGCATCCAAGCCTGTTAAACTGGTTTAGAACATGTTTGAGGACCAGGAACTTCTATCATAATTGATTTGGCTCAGTTGCTTGGAATGCCGCCTCACAATTTAAACATTTTTTATATCTTCTGTCACTGACATTTGCTCAGAAACAGTAGGATTCTCTCAATTCTCATATCAGAAGGGGGATTCATTGAGGCTATATGAAGCACTTCAGTGCCACATTTTGAGACAGACAAAGAAATGGATATCCTTTCATAGTTTTTTCTAGAATTATATTGATGTGCTTACTTCTAAGGTTAGTGAATCATCAATCAGTTGTCTGAGAGAGATACAGTGATTACTGTTTGCTTGTGATTTAGGCTGTTTGTTGAAGGCTCTAGTCCCGTGATGGCAAACTTATGGCACGTGTGCCACAGGTAGCATGCAGAGCCCTCTCTGTGGGCAGGCCAGCTGTTGCCCCAGCTCCACTGCACACGTGTGTGAGCCTCCATCTGGGCTTTGGGTCTCTGCTGCGCATGTGCAGGGGGTAGGTGCTGGGGGTGCTCACATTGCATTTTGGGGGTTCGTGTGTGTGCATGTTCCCCCACGTGCCCCGCTTTGGGCCTGGAAGTCCTCTTGCATCAACCTGGAAGCCAAAACGGGTTGCCAGGGGGGCAGGGCGCATGCACAAGGGATGCACGTGCATGCACAGGGCGGGGCACATGCAGGGGGCAGGACGCATGGACGGGGTGTGCTTGTATTGCATTTTGGGGTTTTGCTGGGCACTTGGCAGCAAAAAGGTTAGCCATCACTGCTCTAGCCCTTTTCTTGTTAGCTAATTTTTAAACCAACCCAGCCCACAAGAATGCTACAACCAGGGTATATATGTGCTAAATTTTATTAAATGATTTTTAACACAATGAAAAGCATAAGAGAAAATAAATATAATAAAGAATAGCAAATAGTTGAGAAAGGGAATAGAAAAAGGAAAGGAAACATGTACCGAATGCTAAATGATATTGGCATTTAATATTTTGCTTTTATCCCATCCCGAGCAACCTTCCTAAACAGTTGTCATCCTTCAGATTAGTTGGGATTACAACTCCTAGAATTTTTGACCATTTGATGGGGATTTGTGAGCCTAACTTGAATGGAATGTGCCAGCTGGGAAGTTTTTCTAAATGAGGAGAGGAACAAATAGAGAGGCTGGTTTCACACATTGCATTAAACCATATTATGATTCCTTTGGTTTTTGTTTAAGGAGGTGTATGAATCAGCCCGGTGTTTCCATACAGAAAGTTAAGTGAATGTGTGATGTATGATCCTAGTTGGAGACCGATTGAGAATCAAAATTTGCAGCAATGAAATAAAATAAAAAAACACATTGGAACAAAAATTGTTTTGCAAACCTTGTGGTACATAGACTGGACTTCAGTCTCAGCATAGATGTCCGGTGGGACCAAAATAAACACTAGCAGTTTTTGAAAGGACATAAACTAATCAGCACATATCTGAAAGATTTTTGCTTCTTTCCCTTCCTCTTGGCATCCAGCTTAAAGGAATGTGCAAAAAACCTCAGCAGATTTACAATAACAATAAAAATCCAGATACCACAATAAATCTTGGTTTCACTAAATGCTAGAATGCCAAAGGGAATAAAGAGGTTTGCTTCTGTTAAGGAATAGGTCATGGTAGGGATGGACTCAGAGAAAGATTTCCTGTGAGGGTGTGTTGCAAGCGAGTTATCCTCCACTACATACATACATACATACGTACGTACGTACGTACGTACTGTTTTTTTCTTGTCTCAAAGGTTTTATTTCTTTTAAAACACAAATATTTCATCATTCGTCAATCATTAAAACATTGAAGTACAATTTTTTTGTATGCCCCTCCCTCCCTCCACCCCCCTACCCCCCTCCTCCCCCCCCCGACTTCCCAGAACCCGTACATGGTATGGATTTTTAACAAACACAGTCTAATACATATTGTTATTAAGCACCAGAACAAAGTCTGTGAGCAGCAACCAGCAATATTGGGAGATTACTAGTAGATTACTGGTAGATTTTAAAATCCACTCACTCATTCAGTCCTTCCATACCAATTAAATCCTCTTTTTCATTGGCCAAATGACAATGGGGCATTGGATTAGTCAATGACAGGGGTGTCAAACTCAAGTTGTCATGGCAGCGTCATGGGAATTGGGTATTCGGAATTTCCCCCCCTTCATTAAACCAGGTGTGGGCCTGGCCAGCTCATGACGCATCCAGCCTGCAGGCTGGGAGTTTGACAGCCCTGGTCTATGAGATGTCTCGTGGAATATAAAACAGGACTTCAGACTTTTATCCCCTCCAACTCTCTTTTTATAGGTAGTGCTGAATTAGTATCTCCTTATAATCCTTCATCAATTTTTAGCGGTTTGTCATGGAGGAGTCTGGATAGATATCAAGCTGCCCTTTGTTATGACCTTGATAGCATGGGATACAACTATATTATGTTCAAAAATTTCCTATACCTTCACATTTTGGCCTGGAACTTCTTGTAATGTCCTCCGTTTCAATTTATAGTACTTTCGCACAATCATTATTTTTACATTTCAGATATTTTTGTCAGCAAATATAAGTTCTCATCCCTTTACTGTCTGGCCATGACCTCATTCTCTAAGTGTTAATATTCAGGCAAACTAGCATTTGAAAAAGCAGCGTCAAATGGGTAGAAGGACAACAAGCAGAGTTGTGGGGTGTTTGCCTTTTGGCTCTGTGCAACTGGGAACATGTTTAAAAGTGTGCAGTGGCTTTTGCTGGAAGCAAACATGCAAACAGTAAATTGCTTGGGTCTTTATGGTGAGAAGCATTGCTTTCAAGCTGCAAAACATTTTTTTTAAAAATAAATAAATGACAAGGACCATTTTTTGGCTGGCAATAAAGGACATCGTGAAACACATTTTCCATTCTTGTTCTAATGAGGATCATTTGGACTGGTACCTCTTCTGGAGTTGTTTGTAAGAACTGTGCCAAGGCAGCAATAGAGATCATGCCACACAACAAGGCATTTTTGAAACTAGTCAGCACAAGCTATAGGTTATTGTTAAGTGTGAGGTTGTTCGTTACGAAATAATTTCCTATGGCAGAAGGATAACAATCATTGCAGCATCCCCATGGTCACAGGATCAAAATTCAGATGCTTGGCAACTGACTCATATTTATGACGATTGCATGACGCAGGGTCATGTGATCACCTTTTCTGATCTTCTGACAAGCAAAGTCAATGGGGAAACCTGTTTCACTTAACAACAGTGTTATTAACTTAGCAAGTGCAGTGATTCACTTAACAACTGTGGCAAGGAAGGTTGTAAAATGGGATAAAATTCACTTAACAAATGTCTCAGCAACAGAAATTTTGAGCTGAATTGAGGTCATGAATCGAGGATTACCTGTGCTTGGTATTGATGCATTGTTTTACAGAGATCGATCCTTCCTTCCTTCCTTCCTTCCTTCCTTCCTTCCTTCCTTCCTTCCTTCCTTCCTTCCTTCCTTCCTCCCTCCCTCCCTCCCTCCCTCCCTCCCTCCCTCCCTCCCTCCCAAAATAAAGCAGTAACCGGAATCTGATGTGTATTAGAGGAGGTGTTTACAGGCATAACTGAATCCAGAGAAGTCATAGAACATTCCAGTAAGAATGTTTGTTGTTAAGGCACTGTTAGCTTCTTTGTTTTTATCTTTCCCAGGGTGACTGTGAGCTTCAACCTGTTTGTATGCCTTCTTGAATTAATTCAGGACAAGATTTATAATAGTGATACAATTTATATTATGTGATTGATAAAACTGCTTCCTTGTAATAGAGAGAGAGAGAGAAGAATTTTTGAATCGAAACGCTTGGGGTGGGAACTCATGACTCATATTTGCATTTACTTGACACAACACAAACAATGTCAGAGTATTTTCTAAAGAGGCTTCTATAGCAAATTCCCTGAAAACACAAAGTTTGCTTATGTGCACGTGTGCTTTTGAAGCTTTCTGCGGTATCTGAGGTTTGTATACAGACGGGTGTCAGCCATCAGCCGATGGTTTGATCTCTCCCACAAACAATTCTGTTTCTGTTATAGAAAGCAAAGTATTTTAGGACAGATTTCATTGTTCATTGCAAGATGAGTCAACACCATGCTTGTAAAAAGCAAACAGTATTGGCAATTCATTTGGATTGCTCAATGCAAAGTTTTGACATTGGGCTGCTTTTGGAATCAGACTTCTTCTATTTTATTATTTTTTTAAAGGCCACCTCAAAACCTCCCCCGTTCTACTTTTCCTTCATTTATCCTTTGGCTTTCCTCAGTCTGAGGCCATTCATTTGGGGCGGAGGATTCTCTGTTTCACTCTGAAGAAATTCAGAGCAAGCAAAAGACACTTGAAAATCTTCCTTTTTCTGCATTAAAATTCGATCAGAGGTCCAGCCTAGTCTATCTGTAAAAGGGGAACTTACTATAGTTTTTGCTCCTCAAGGCTTATTATAGTTACCTCCCACACCCACCACACAGACACAAAAAGGAAGAATGTAAAAAAAAAAACAACCCTCTGCCAAATTGTGTTTTTTAAATATGCGTCCTAATGTATTTTGTACATTAGGCTCATCTAATTGATGGGAACTCTGGTGGGCCACATAAGAGCCACTTTGGTCTAGTGGTTAAGGCACTAGGCTAGAAACCAGGAGACTGTGAGTTCTAGTCCGACTTTAGGCATGAAAACGTGGCTGGGTGACTTTGGGCCAGTCAATCTATTACAGCAAAATCCACCTCGGAGGAAAAATTGGAGGAGGAAGGGGTTATGTTTGCCACCTAGAATTATTTTTAAAAATGTAAAGCGGGATATAAATCAATCAAAATTAAAATCTTACTGCAGGACATATGAACCTTTTCAGATAGTTAAAATCCTTTTACAATTCTATACATCCTTGTGAACATTAAACAGGTTTTTGAATGGTTTTCAGAGTTTTGATTTTATTTGTTTGAAGTCCTGGAGCACCCTCTACTGACATCACAGGCTTGTTGTTACTTATCCCTTTTCTTCCCTCTATATAATAAGATGGAAATAATAATAATAATTTCATAACTATATTCTGTGATCCATGAAAAATAATCCAAATATCAATAGTCAGGCAATATCTTTACTGAGACCATGTACAAGATTTGAGTTTTTCATCTCATCATCAGCCTGCGCTTAAATGGCCAAAACAGAGTAAGAAATATGTGTCTAGGTACAACACAAAACCACACATTCTTTTCTAGCAAGATAGTCATTGGTTACATAGATTGTATTGCCTTAGTTTTTCCATTCCACAAAAGGCACTCAGATATATTCTCAGTTTCACATTTTTCTCTGTTTTACACAGAAGTTCTACCAAAATCTGGGTTGGATCCCGGAGTCTCTTTAAAAAATCCTGAGCTCTGCTAATTGTCCTGTTGTCTTTCTTGTTTCAGGAAGATGTCTGAAGGATTTTCGGTAAGTCTGAAGAAAATGGTGCTTTTTAATTCCACATTTACTTTTCCTTTTGTTTTTAATTACTATTAAATTTATGCCCCACTTTTCAGTTTGTCTTCTAGACCCTCACTCCATTGTCATTTAAAGAAGGGGTATTAATAAATTGTCATGGATCATGGCATTTCTGGGAAAGCCAAGAATGTCAGAAATTCAGCAAAGATATTTCTACTGGCTGGGAAAAAGCGTAACAAATTCCTTATTTTCCTCACAGCTATCAGATGCCCTGTCAGGATCCAACAATCCTAATCCAAATATGCAAACGAATCCTTGGGGCAATCAGCCTGGTGGCTTCTCAGGTTATCCCGGAGCACCAGGAGCATTTCCTGGAGCACCAGGTGCATTTCCTGGAGCACCAGGCGCATTTCCTGGTGCCCCAGGCGCATATCCCGGCGCCCCAGGCGCATATCCCGGAGCACCAGGCGCATATCCCGGAGCACCAGGCGCATTTCCCGGAGCACCAGGCGCATTTCCCGGCGCCCCAGGAGCACTTCCCGGCACACCAGGAGCACTTCCCGGCGCCCCAGGCACATATCCCGGAGCACCAGGCACATGCCCAGGAGGAATAGCAGCACCTGGAGCATACTTTGGAGGCCCATCAGGGCCCGGCGCATTTTCAAACATACCAGGGTCCTCAGGAATGTATCCTGCTCCTGGGCAGCCCCCAAGTGACAGAGGAGCACAACCAACTGCACCACAGGGTGGACCTGGAGGATTTTCTGGTCCACTGGTGAGAAAAATATGTTTGTGTTTCTGATTTGTGCATGGCAAGGGGGTATCTGCGTTTGTTTTTCAGTTCTTGATTAAACATTTTCTCTCTTTTAAACAAAGGAACAGCACCTCTTATTGGTAAGACCAAAATTAAACACTAAATGTTTGGTGGCTGTTCAAATATTTCACTTCGAGAACAAGACCTTTTGGCTCCAAACTGAAGGTCCCAAAGCAGGGGTGAAATGCTACTGGCTTAGGCGAACCAGTATTTCCGACGATCAGTGTGATACGCAATTTATATTATTAGAATCGTCGGATTTCCTGCTTTCTAGCTAATCTAAATCGCGTGGCACAGTAGATTCCCACCCCCTCGCTGTTCTTACCTTTGCAGACTCGGGAGGCTTCAAAATGTTCCTTTTTTAGTGCTGTGCAGGCGCACCTCAGGCACGCATGTGGCACGCACAAAGCGCACGCTCAGTAGCAGACTCACCGAACTGGTAGTAGACTTCAGAGGATTTCACTGCTATCCCAAAGTCTAGTCAATTAGGTGCAGATGGAACATCAGTGATGATTTATTTTAAACGCATTTAATGACACTCAACCCCAACACATAGAAGGGAATATGATAGGATTGTCAGGCTCCAAAAACCGAGAAAGACATGCTGAGGGTCTTCTGAGCAGTTTCCTTTGTTGTTCCTCACCCATAGACAGAAATTTTGCTCAGCAAAGCAACTTGCACCATTAAACATACACCCTGAGGACGCCTAGGGAGAAGATGCCTTAATTTTTTCTTCCCTGATAAACTGTCAGGGGCAAGAAACCAGGAGGCAAGATAGTGTTCAAGGTCACAGTGAGTTTATTCCATGCAACCTATGTATAAAAATTGGATCTATAAACTAATGGTCAAGGTGAACTGGCACCAGATAAGAGTCAACAGACTTCAATGGGGGGGACTGGACTTAGGTCTCTTTTGAAGGCATTAGGGACTCCAGACTGATGATACATTTGATCCTGCCGTCGTGCTCCATCTGGTCATCTCCTACATAAACTAAACTTTGCTGTCTCTTGCTCTTCTGGAATGCCCTCCCTCCCTCCTGGGAATCAAGACCACAGAACAGAGATATAAACTAGAGGCAGAATAACTTGGAGAAAACCTTTATCTGAGACCAAGAGGGGGGCAGAAGGAAAAAAAAGAGTTCAGAAATAACTTTACAAAAAAGGGGTTATTGATGCGATTATATTTGTAATAAATAGAAAACCAAAAGTCAAGGCAGGCTACAGATCTTGTTGGACCGTATGCTCTTCAATTTTGTTAATTGGTTTGATTTGATTTGATCTGTTTTTGTCTTCAGAAAGTCCCTTTTGACCTACCCCTTTCTTCAGGACTTGTGCCTCGCTTGTTAATAACTGTGACTGGGACAGTGAATCCAAGGCCGAACAGGTAAGGCAGGGGTGATGGAGTGGTGGGTGATAGTGATCCAGTTTCTTGCAGGACAGTTGGATTGATTGCAGGATGGACTGCCCTTTGGCATACATTACTTGGGGGGTGGGGGATTAGGAGGAACAAACTAAATCAAGGATGCATTAGGATTTGTGTGTGAGTTATAAGATGATGGTCATAATCAAAACCCTACCGTTTATTACATGTACTGAGCCCATTCTCCAAAAGAGTAGCCAGTGGGACATAATGGGTAAGGTGTTGGGCAAAGGATTAGGAACAATCCTTCACAGGCTTGCTATTGTGGGACAAAAAGGGAGATGATCTTGAGATCCAAGATAAAAAGCAGGATATAAATCTAACAATCGGAGAGGGGAACATTTTGACTCGATCAATTTGGACGGTTCTGGAAGCTGCAGAAAGAATGCCGGAGGTATTCCCCCCCGCTCCCAAATCCAGTTTGCAGCTCTGGATTAAATGGATAATTTAATTAAAATTGAAATTAAATGAAAGTTAGTCCTTGTCTTGCAACACCCACTTCTTTATCTTAACTCGAAGCAGAACTCCTGGCATGTCACTCCAAGGCCAAGTTAGGTCAGTGGTCCAAAAGATATTAGAGGTATTTTCTAGAGCTGGTGAAGCTTATATAATGTCTGAAGATGTTTCCCTTGGGCCTTCCTGGTACCCCATCCCATCTCACCTTCTTTATTATTGTTGCTGTTATTTGAAACGCCATGCTGGTAGGGTGCAAGGCAGTGGCTGTCCTCTAGTCCAAGATTGGGTCCACCTGTCCAGAAAACTCTGACTTGCTTCAAACACTCAGAAGATAAAGAGGAGACATTATAGTTGACTATTATTTCTTTTACCTCCACCCATCCCACTCCCTTCTTTAGCTTCTCGTTTTATTAAACCTCTGTGATTTTAACTATCTAAGAATGCGTGTGAACCAAAATGGATATAAAAGTATGATTAGAAATAAAATTTATATGTTAGAGGAAGGCTTTGCTTTACAGCTCACAAAGTTCTCATTTAAAGTTTTAATAGTAAAATAAAATAACCTGATGATGCCCATAGGCACATTGGCAACCGGGGGCACCACACTGCAGATCCAAGTTTTCAAGTTAATAATTAATTTGATGAATAAATAGAAAAGCTTTGTTTTATAAGTTTCCTGTAGAACATTCTCAGTCATCCAGGTCATGGTTGTCCCAGAGATAGTTTTCCACCCTTTCTTTCAAGAGGCAACTAGACTTTCTGGTTTTTCTTTGAAGCTGTTTTGCTTCTCATCCAAGAAGCTTCAGCTTTGACTGAATGGTGGGGAATGGAAGGATTTATACGCCTTGCGGACAGCCGGTCATTTGCATTGCATAGAACATTGGGATAAAAGTTTGGGTCCTCATTTCTCGCAGATTTCAACTAGATTTCAAGAAAGGTGATGACGTTGCTTTCCACTTTAACCCTCGCTTCAATGAGAGCAACAGGAAGGTGATTGTATGCAACAGCAAGATTCACAATGTCTGGGGGACGGAAGACCGGACGGCACCCAGGTTTCCTTTTGAGGCTGGCAAACCTTTTAAGGTAAAAGGTTTTGCATCAGGTGTTCTTTGGATAGCTAAGAATTAACTTGATTGCCTGCAAGTTATTTATTTGAATATTGCAAGGACAGTTTAATTTACCTGATTCCATTTCTATAATTCTGTTTCTTGGGTTCATGTTTGAGATCACCTGTGTCAGAATCCCCAGCAATACCCAAACTGAGTGGGAATTTTAGGAGTCGGGAGTTGTAGTACCTCTGGTGGGGCTTTAGGTTGAGGAAGACAGGTTGCTTGTATTATGTTCATTCAACACAAGTGGGGAAAATACCTACCGTAGTGGTTGCATTTGAACAATATGCTGAGCTTTACTGTTGGTTTTGGTGTTTATCTATGCAGTAGGATATTGTACAAGTCTAAAGTATTTGATTAGTATATGGTTCAATTTATTATACAGAAAATGGCTCAATCACTATTTTAAGTGAGCCCTGTGAATGCATCCAATCCTGCTGCCTTGTTTCTGCATAGCACCTAAAGCAGGATGGAGAACTGGTTTTGATATGTCGGCTGCAATTCAGATGACCTCAAGCGATGAGTAGGAAGTGTCTCCTGGTCCCCAGAGGATGCCCTCTGACACTCTCATTTTTCTGCATAGGAAGCAGAGCATTGTCATTCTCAGTGTACTCCAACATAGAGGCAATCATAAAGGTTCTTTGAAGATTACCAGAAAGTGATAAAAGACTAGACTTAAAATGGGAGTAGAATGCAACAGAACATTGTGTCAGTTCAGTTGAATTGAGTTCCATAAGTTTTTGTGAAAGGTGTGCTTAAAAATATGTATGCTATCCAAAGAAGTGTATATATTTTTTAAGAAACAAATCACTCGGCCAAAAATCTGCGGTGCTGAATTTAGCATGGCTCTCTTTTGAAGCTCTTAAGGCTGGGATGGGGCACTTTTCCCACCACATTTTCTAGTTTCATACAATATCTGTGGTGCTTTTTAAAATGTAAGCATGTCAAGCACAAAATGGTAGCTCTGCAAGTCCATAGTGCCCAGTGCAAAAAAAGCAAGATTCAGGTTGCATGAATTCATGGTATTTCTGTAATTCTTATTTATGACTTTTTAGGAATGTTTACATCTGTCCCTTTACAGATTCAGATTCTCTGTGAAGCAGATCAACTGAAGGTTGCTGTTGATGACGCTCATCTCATGCAGTACAAGCACCGTATTAAAGAGCTGCAGCAGATCACCAAGCTGTCTGTTGCTGGTGATGTCACCCTCACCAGTGTCATGCCTTTCATGATCTAAGCCAAGCCTTTGGCTCATTGCAGCCTAGTGATCAATATCCCTGTAAAACTGATCGTTGTTTTCTAAAAAAAAGATATATTAAATATACTGTACTATATTGGGTAGTAACTAATAAATAAAACTTTTAAAGGCTAACAAGTCTTGTGTACAGGTAGTTTTGCTCAGAATGATAGTTGTAAGCCATTACAGTCATAAATTTAGGCATCATGTGGCTGGACCTGATTTTTTTTCCAACCTTCTTTGCAATGGTTGTTAAGCGAATCAATTTTACCCCATGTCTTAAAGTTGCTGAGATTGAGAAACATGACTCAGCGTATAGGGCACACCTGTTCCAATGCTAAGAGTATCAAGGACATTCACCAGTCTCCCAGGAAAGTTATCAAAAGGCACATGCCTCAGTCTCTTGAATTGCTGCTTTTCATCTTGGAAAAATACATTGGCTTGATTCACAATTGCACTAAATTATAGATCGCTTCAGGCTTAGAATGTTGTGTGAAATTAGCCAGTTAGTGGTTTGTCAATCAAGGTTTACAGCTGAAATAGATAACTATTTCAGCCACTTACCTACCTGGAAATTCTCGTCAGCTTCTCCACCAACTTTGGTTGTGGGAAGCCAGTAGGAAGTCACCTCACCTAAAGACTATGGGAGTGAGTTAACAATAGCAACTGGGATTGTAGCGACTGCTGCCACTTAGCAATGGAAATTCCAATCTCAATTGTGAATGTAAATCAAGGACTCCCTGTAATCATGACTTAATTTAAGGTGTGAATTGGCCTACTACTCAATTATGATTCAGTCATCAGATCTACATAACCATTTTAAAAATAATATTAGTGGAGAGCTTGATTGAAAGCAATTATTTAAATTAATATTTTACTTAATTACTTTGATTTAAAAATAAATACCGTATTTTCTGCACTATTTAGACGAACCTGACCATAAGACGCACCTAGGTTTAGAGGTGGAAAACAAGAAAAAAAATATCAGGCAGAGCCTGAGAGGACCAGATAGGTGTCCTGTTATATGCCAGCTCTGCCTATTGACTCCTGCACTGTGGAAAAGAGAAGAGGTGGGGCTCAGCACTGTAAAAGGACCCTGCTGCTGTGGCCCAGCTGATATTCACCAAAGGACTGGCACCAACATACAGAAATTTCCACCCACTTTTGGGGGGAAAAGTGTGTCTTATGGAACGAAAAATATGGTACATCTGTGGAAATGACTGAAGAAATACTGTAAAATCCAAATAAAAGGCAGATACAGATCGCCAGAGATTAATTTAGTTTACAGAAGTTTAATAATTGTGTTTATACACTGAAATGCATGTTTTATTAAGTTTAAGAAAAAATAGACATTTAAAATGCAGTAGCCAAATACTGTAACATACTTTTTTTTCTCCTTCCTCTCCACAACAGTTTTTCTCAAGTCCTGTTGCATTAAAAATTCAAGAGATACAGACCACAGAACACTCTAGCATTCATATTCTCCACAGGTGTCTTTTTCATTAAAAGAACTGTACTTTTGAAAAGGCAGTTCAGTTTAATAACAGAACTAAAATTTATGAAGGACAAGAAAACGTACGCTGCTTTTGCACTTATTAATTAAATACAGAGATTAGGCTTTTAAATGTAATTTATTTCTCCTTGTCTGGAAAAGGAGAGAATACAATAAGGTTGCCGCATGAATCAGCTGAAACACGTTTTTCAGCCTTGTTTGTCTGAGGAGTGAAGAAAAGGCTGACATCCAGATTTGGCTGTGGGGCAGAAGAAAAGCATTTAATATACAGTTAAAATTTAAGTCTTCCCGAATCCCTTCAAGCTGTTTGCTTGAGGCTGAGCTTTCAGATAGAAATATTTGCTGCTGTTTTTAAGGCAATTTAACCCCACCCCTCTATTTCAATTTTAATAAGAATTGTATAAATGTTTCCTTATAGTACTCATGGAACATCACTTAAAAGCCCCCCAAACCAGCCTAACAATCTGTGCAGTAAATAGACTGACAGAGGTAAAAAAAATTATCCCATCTGAGTTCCATTGGACAGATATGTGACTCTATGCACTCATCTCCAACCTTAAGCTGACCTAGCAGGGAGGATTCTTTGACTCATATACTGCTTCCTAACCAATACTCCATGGTGGAATCCATATCATGACTCTAACACAATTTTGTCCCAAGTGAAGGTGTCGTGTGCTCATAGCTATGTTATTTGAATATACTGAGAGTCGTAATGCAAGATAGATGAAGGATACAAAACGAGGGGAAATTGTATAAGAATTGTTGCTCAATTTGGTTCCAACTAAAGTTTTGCGGTCCCTTTTCCCTGCGGTGTTGAGATTCAGAATGTAAGCTTTTTGGGGGAAGGGCTACAGCCCTTTTTGGGGATGAAACTGTCATATTTCATATGCACAGGCAATAAATTGATGCTACTGTAAAAAACGATAAAGCTAAAAAGACTAGCTAGACCGTTTCCTATTAAAAAGTTTTACGTGCTCTGTTTAGGTGCACCATAAATCATCTTTAGTAAGCCATTGGTTTTGGAGCTGGTAAATTCTGGTTATGCATAGTAATTGTTACAATAAAAGCAAATATATTTAACCAAAACTAATTTTAGGCACTTTTTATTTTGAAAAGTCAATAGGTAACTAGAATAAGGGCTACCTTGAAATTTTGCCTTTGGTGTCATGCATGTGACACAGCCTACCTCGCAAAAGTTGTACGCATTATATGAATCTGTATATGTTGAAACTGTGTTGCACAAAGAGGCTTTTATATGATGCAATATAGAAGTGCAAAATATAAATGCAAGGTTTCTACTTGCATGGATACCTCTTCATATATACTGTATCTATGAGATACCTACAGAGGTTTGCATCACAAAATTACCATGGAGATAATGTATCCTTAAATAACAACATGTTCATTTAATGATACATTAATCTCCAAAATGTAATTCTGTACAGTTTAAGTAACATCTAATGGTGCTTCACATGACTTCTAGCAAACTTACCTGGAGATCAAATATTCCATCATTACAGGACAAGCCTGGAAAATAAAATCTCATTTTCAGACATGTATTTTAAAATGCATATTAAGTTATACATAGATATTAATTATATTATCTGGAAGCTTCCAATTGAAACAAATGATAATTATGCAGACAACATTCTGAGCAGATTATTTAGTACTGCTTTCACCTTATATACCTCTAACACATTATTTTTATGATGATGATGATGATGATGATGATGATGATGATGATGATGTTAATCTTTGGTGAGATTCACAGCCTTTGGGGCTGGTTGGTAGCTCAACAGCTCGAGTCTTAACCTAGGACCTAGGAACTGTTAAGGTAACGTTGAAGGATATAAGCTGTTCCAAGTAGGGTGGTTTTTTGTAGTCAGAATGTTCAAGTCTGATAAATTTAAAATTTCCAAATAGTAAGGTAGCCCTTTAGGTATTGCTCCAAGGGCTCCAATTACAATCAGGACAACACACGATTTATTTTTCCACAGTCGCTCAACTTCAATTTGCAAGTCCCGATATTTTGTGATTTTTTTCTTGCTGTTTATCTTCAATTCGTGCATCTCCAGGTATTGCAATGTCAATGAACCATACTTTTTTCTTTTCAACTATTGTTATGTCAGGTGTGTTATAGGCCAACTGCCTGTCAGTCTGAATTCTGAAGTCCCACAAGATCTTGACTTTCTCATTCTCTAAAACCTTCTGAACCTGATGTTCCCAGTGGTTTTTGCTGTACTCAAATCCAAACTTGGCACAATTTCCAGTGAATGATCTTAGCAACACGGTCATGGCGTTGTAGGTAGTCAGTCTGTGAAATTTTGCTGCATTATTATTATTATTATAAAAGGTTTCTATACTGATTGCAGTGAGGGCATACTTATATAAAGGCATGCCCAAATTGCAGCCAGCAGCTTTTATCGGCAGCCTGAAGCAAAATAACTTAGACATCTGTGACAAAATTTGCAGACAGCTCTGAAAATTTGATTCCCAAATAATTATTACATGATCTCAGATTATAAGATCAGCCAAAGAATTTCTTTCTTTCTTAATTTATTTGCTGCCCATCTCATTTTGAAATGACGTTGTACTAATTATCACAAGAAAATCCACACCAATTTTACTTACGTTCTGGAGTATATTGTACTTCATCTTGATCACAAGTTTCTGCAGCCTGAGAATTCTCTGCCGGACTAAGAAAACCCTGTTTGACCTCATCTATTGTGGTCTGCTTCATCTCATCTCCAATTTCTGAAGCCTCTTCTTTAAATTGATAAACATCCATGTCACTCGAGGATGAGCTCCTGTCACAGCTGGCTGCTTCTGCATCCTGGATCCAGAAGCAAAGATAAAGTTCAAGGACCTTGAATGAAGATGGATCATTCTTTAGAACAGAGTCCCCCAACCTTTCTGGCTTTGCGGATCGGCAGAGGGTATGGTTCTATGTGAGCAGCAGGCAAGCGCACACACAACTCCATTTGCACAAGTGGCGGACATGCATGCCCACTGCTTGTACAAATGAGCACACTTGCCCGCTACTTCTGCGGCCCAGTTCCAAACTGCCCAAGGCCTGGTAGTGGGCTGTAGCCTGGGGGTTGGGGACTCCTGCTTTAGAATTACAGAAAAATGAAGACAAGATTTTTTAAAATCACTGACTGGCACTAATGCAAGGGCATAAACTGACCCTTTTCATCTTCATTAAATGAATGAAACTGAATGAATGATTTAACCAAGGTTTTTTTAAAAAAAATGTAGCTCACAGTTTCACTTTCATAGCATTTAATCACACTCCCCCTTTACTTGAAAAAACAAGATAGCCACCACTTTTTAGGGCGTTACTTCTGTACACAATAAGCAGGGTGACTTTGACAGAAATGTGCAAGAACTGTTAAGAAAGCAAAAAGGGCTAAAAGATTTATTAAGTCCTGAGAAACAAATTAATTTTTAGAATTTGCTCAGAAGGACACCTCCCTGATCCACTGGAATATAAAAAGCAGCAGCAGCACAGAATCATTGACTTGCAAGATTCTTATAACCAATCATTTTGGCCTTCAGGTGAAGTTTATTATCTGGTCTGGTCTGCTTAATGGGACTGACATGTTTCCACTGCTAGCAAATTCTGCAGTCCCAATTTCTGAACCAACAAAAAACAATTTTGTGACATCCTGATATGAAAGAAAGACATGCTAAAAAAAAAAAGATAATACTTACAGTTATTTCTGCTTTGTCTGTTCTAGCACATAGTTCCTCTGTTGCTTGAGTGCCACTGGAGAAAATAAACAAAAAGAAAGAGGTGCAGATTTGAAACTATATTACTGCCCAGTTCCTAAAAGATATGACTTGGAGAAGATTAATGTAAGGAACAGATTCAATGTACTTAACTTATTGGGAAGAGAACTTGAGGAGCTATGGAAAAACTGAAATGGAAAAAATATATCCCCGAAATTAAGTGGCTATTGGAACCAAGCTAGCCTGAAAGCCAGAGAAAGAAGAAAAATGAAAGCCTTGGACAACAAGGAGGATGGACTGTCTGAACACAAATTTCAAATATCACACAAGAACAGACAAGGCCAAGTTATTTTAATCAAGGCTGTCAGCAGGTAGAAGCATATAACAGAAAAGATACTCTTTGTAAAAACTGCAGGAAGATAAATATCTACAGTAAATATACCCAAGAATAAATATGGAAGCAATCTTAAAAAGGCAAATGAGTTTAAAGTAAGATGTAAGGCTCTTCTAAAATCCTTTACAAAGAGAGGACTGTTTTGTAAAGAGGAAAGTGAAATACAACAGACAACAAATCAAATAGGATAGCACAAATGCTATCTTCTATAAAATAAATATTAATTTCTCCCAGCATATTTGTAAGAATGAATGCATTCTCCACTACCTGATTCTATTTTATTCAACATAGGAAAAAATGGAAATATCAGCCATATGATTAATAAAAATTAGGTTTAACATAATTGCTGGAAGGATTAGAAATCTTAAACAGGAAGATTTAAAAACTTTATCCGTTATATATCATCAGCAGAAAAATTTCAGTCACCGTTTCAGGACAGTTTAAATCTACGCTATATTTTTAAATGGACGATAGAGGAATTAAGAATTTAGTTGGAATTGCTAAGATGCAGAAAGATGTTTCTCGCTTGAAAGAAGAAAACAACTATTTGCTCAAAAGCCCCAGCATGCTGATAGTATGAAATTGAAATGGGGTTCATCTAAAGGCAAAATCCCTATTGCAAGAATTATGCTCTGTATGCTGAATGCTTAAGAAATATTTTGCTGTGAAAAACTCAATGATCTTTCACGCAACCCATAAACTATTATGGTGCCGTGGGACTCCCCTGCATCTCCCCAAAAGGATAGTTATTCCTGCACCACTCAAAGCAAAGGGCTGGTTTAGCTGCATACCTTTGTTCAGATGTGGAGCCAAGGTGGTCAGTTTCAGCAGAATCTGGAAATACTTTAGGTTCTGGAAAAGGAGGAACGGCTTTGGACGTACTTGATGTGCCTTGCTTTAAAACACAGATCTCTGCACAATTCTGAAGCAAAACCTTATTGGCAGACCTTGGCGTCGTCCACTGGGAAATCCTTTTAGTTGATTTAGGAGTCTGGCCTGTAGGCAATGGATAAATAAGCAATTGAATATTCTATTACATTAATATGTTATTTGTGATAATTTTTGGATTTTGAGGCCCACATCTGCAGAAGATATGGGGGAAAGGATGCTGAATACTTGAAATATAAATGTGTGTGTGTGTACACACAAACACAATTAAGTCATCCTCAGTTTTTCTCACATTATATGTTCTATCAAGTCAACCTGAAAAGTTTTAACAGAAGATTTGACCAATAGTAAGGCATTCTCCAGCTGTCTCACTCAGCTTCCTCCACAACTTTGAGATAGATTAAACTGACTTCCCCAAATAAGCTTCATGGCTGAATGACGATTTAAACCTGGGTGTATCTGGGTGTAGTCAGACATAGCCTGAACGTAAGGCCCAAAATACCACATTGGGATTTTGACTTGTGTGCTGGAGGCTTTTCCTGCCTTCACTGCAGGAGAGACTGCCAATATTCATGGAGTGGAAGCTTCTTGGTGAAAAGCTTCCATTGGTAGGCATCCCTTCCCTGGGAAGCTCAGCTTGCTCCACAGTTTAGAGCTGTTTCTCAAATGCTCTGTCTAAAGTTAGAAAAGTATTTACAATATACGTGGGCTTGGATGACGTTCCTTAAAAACCAAGAACATACAATGAAAAATCAAAGGGAGGAGTGGGCAGCTACTGGAGAGACTGTTTTGAAATAAAGCATGCATGTACCTATTTTAAATTCCTCATTTCAACTTTGATAAGGTACTCCTCAACATGTCCAAAACTATGCCCAAAATTTCCATTACTAAGCAAGAAAGTTGTTTGGTGAGTTTTGCCCCATTTTACCAACCTTTCTTGCCACGGTTGTTAAGTGAAACACTGCAGTGGTTAAGCTGGTAACATAGTTATTAACTTCCCCATTGACTTTGCTTGTCAGAAGGTCACAAAAGGTTATCACATGATCCCAAGACACTGCAACCATCATAATACATGCCAGTTGCCAAGCATCTGAATTTTGATCACATGACCATGGGGGTGCTAAAACAGTTGTAAGTATGGAAAATGGCCATAAATCACTTTTCTCTCCAGTCCCATTCTAACTTCAGTCACTAAATGAATGATTGTAAGTTGAGGACTACTGTAATTAGCTTCCAACCACTCTAAGGCACACTACTTTCTGGATGTGGGTGTCTGAAGACCCATAGTTTCCCATCACCTAGGGCAGTGATGGCGAACCTTTTTTGCCTCGCATGCCATAAGGGAGTGCAGGGGGGGGGGGTCGTGTGTGGGCGTGCCGCACCCATAATGCAATGCGCGACCCTCCCAGTGTGCATGCACACATGAGAGGCGTGACCCCCCCCCATTTTTTACATGCTTTTTTCATCCTCCCCAGGTTCCAGAGGCTTTATAGGAGCCGGGAAGGGCGAAAACAGCCTCCCCTACCCCCTGGAGGCCCTCTGGAGGCTTCAGGGACTTTCAGGAGGCTTCCCTGAAGCCTCCGAAGGAGTAAAAATGACCCTATAAGCAAACCGGAAGACACTTCCGGTTTGTTCGTAGGGTTCGTAGGAGGCTCCAGGGACCTTCAGGAGGCTTCCCTGAAGCCTCTGAAGGACTAAAAAACGGCCCTACAAGCAAACTGGAAGTCCGTTCCTGAATTTCTGGTTTGCCCATAGGGCCGGTTTTTTGTAATCCGGAGGCTTCAGGGAAGCTCCTGAAGCTTCTGGAGGGGGGGGGGGTATTTTTGCCCTCTCCAGGCTCTTATAAAGCATCTGGAGCCTGGTGAGGGCAAAAAATGGCTTTAAAAAAGGCTGAACTCAGCTGACCAGCTGATAGGGCAACACCTCGCATGCCCTGACAAATGGCTCTGCATGCCACCTGTGGCACGTGTGCCATAGGTTCACCATCCCGGACCTAGGGGTTAGAATACTTCATCCATATCCAGGATCTTGAAGTGGGCAACCAAAATAATATAAAACGAAATATTAAAAAATAATATAAATATATGTATTAGGGAGGTTGTCTTTGAAGATTACTTGGAAGCTACAAATTATATAAAATGTAGCAGGCTACATAGTTGAGTCAGAATGTTATAACAATGATTATATTATTGTGGCATTGCACTTGTTGTCAATAGGATTTTGAATACAATCAGAATGTTGTTATCTGTGAAGTCCCACCTGTTTGGTCACCTAGCTGCTCCCTTCAACTAAAACCAATTTATCCAACATGTACTGTATGTACTAAGGGGGGGTGGGGGAGAGTGCTAAAGATTCCTCCATTCCATGTGAGTTTCAGGAAAGACACACTAGGAAGTGATATTTCTTATGGAATAATTTGCTCTCCGAAACTGGATGGCATCTTCCTTAATATTCATGATGAAAAAGGTGAAACAGAGCTTTTAATTTTTAATGCTGCAGAACGTGAACAGGGAAGCAAAATGTTTTGAAGTTTTGTGGAGTTGTGGATATATTTTAAACTATCAGGAACTCATGCGGAGTCAGAAAGGTGTAGCTACTGCAATAACTATCACCATAATACATATATTTTTGCACAAAGGCAGTTGTTTGGACTGACCTGCAAAGGATTTGGCAGGAGATTCAATTTGGAAAAACCCTCCATCAAATATCCGTTCTGCTTGGCCTGAAGCCTCTGTTGCCAACCCTTCTTTTGTCTTGTTCTTCAGGGCTGCTTTTACAGCTGCAAGCCGTTTTTTGGCTGCTTTGCTTTCGACAGACCCTCCTGCTGCTTTGGCTGTCCTTCGAAGGATGGGCTTTTTCTGAAAATCAAAAGATACCTTGGCATAGCTGATAAATCACCAGACTTCAAAAACTCAGGGCACAGGGAATGCAACCAGACCTTTCTAGAGATCCTATCTATATCATGCAGACACGGCTCCTTCACTCCGTCAGAGATGGAGCGATAGACCCAACTCCAATGACATCTTAGACATCGGAGTACAATCTTGAGTAGTCTACAGAGTATAGGGCACAGTTTCCCCAACTGCGGCCTTGAATATGTGTGGACTTCAACTCCCAGAATTCCTTACCTTAACCAAAATCTTCAAGTTGCCAACATACCGAAACACATAGAGCATATGATCCAAAGAAAATCAAAAGAAAAACCTATGCTCCTGATGTTATTATTATTACAATTGTATAAAGACCCAACTCATTTAACCAACTTCGGGCAACTCACAACAGATAAAAAAAAATTCAATAAAAGCAACTTAAAAACCAATATGCAAACATATAAAATCCACTCACAATTTAGAACAGAAAATCTTTGCCAAGAGTTTTGCTTAGGGAGTATGGCCACCTGTCTAGACGGACGATAAAGTAGTAGAGAACAGCTTTACCAGTTTGATTTCTGGGAAAATCAATTTCTGTGAATAGGCATTGCAGTCACTGAATTAATGTATTACTTTGTCCCAAACCATGATTGGATGCCCAAAATATATTTTCAAAATTTCAAATGTGCCTACCAGTCCAAAAGGCTTTTCTCTCCCAGGGGATATCTCACCAGAAGAGACAGTATTTTAGGTAGGAAATAAAAAGATTATTTGGGTTGTCAGAGGCTGAGGTTCTGATTCAGAACTGCAATATATGAAAGTTAAAATATACCTCCAACGGGACATATTCTTCTGCCAAACCCTTTGTAGAATGGTTTATTAATAGGAATAAAAGCAAATAGTACAGAAAAAAGCAGGGTTTTTTTTCAAAATAAACATGTATTACAATTTCAAAGTTGGAACTGTTTGTCATGGTATAGTTACCAAACCCTACTTTCTGACTCACAAAGATGTCTAATACTAAGCCCTCTAATGATAAACTATGATATGAGGTGGCTTCACTTCTAGGAAACATTTACAAGTCATCCGTCTCAAACTGACTATAATACTGATAGATTCAGCACTGAATATTGAATTATTCAGTTCCTTAACAGATTTCACATAGTGTCAAGCTATTCTTAGCAGCTGGTGAAAGTCAGGAATGTCAAGGCAAGCAACCAGAGGATCAGCTGTGGGTCCATATTAGCTTCAAAACAGTTTAAATTCACTGGAAATATAAAAGACATGCCAGACTGAAGAAACACAAGAGGCAAAGGAGGCAGGAAAGCAATATTTGATTGTTTCACTCACATATGCTTAGTAAGGCTAGGCATAGATATGTTTATTGCACCTGATGTCACCTCCTTAAAGAAGCTGTGCGTTTTTGAGTTCAAACAGTGCTGGCAGAGTCCCAGGACAGTATGGATCTACATTAAGGAGGCAACACTAATTTAATGTCTGGGGCTCCAAAGATACCATGCCAATTCAGGAAAAGGCAGAGCCATTAAAAAAACCAAGCCTGACAGATGCAGCGAACATACCCATGCCCTCACAAATCACATTTTCCATTTTTTAATCTGAATTGCTGTGCATCCCTGGCTCTCAGACTTGGTTACAGGAGTTCCCAGATGATCAGGTAGCTTAAATTTAGTAAAATTCTACTTCATAAGAAACTTAATTGTTCCTTTTTGTGCAGTTGCCTATATCACTCAACAAAGTCGCCTTTCAGAAGCAGTCTCAGTAATTACGTGCCATGCAAAAATCACCCCCTAAAAGCAGAACCAGCAAAGAGTATCATACCTTGGCAGGTCTATGGGGCTGAGCATCATCCACCATTTGCCACCCATTCACCTCAAGTTTCTTCAAGTTCTCAAATTTTTTATGTATGTCTTCTACCTATTTGAGGAAGAGAAAGGTTGCAGAACAAAACTAAAGCAGACCAGGTTACCAACCCTCCCACCTCTTACATTAAAAGGTGTTAAAAAGCATAGTAAGCTTCCTTAAGAAATAGTTTCACCAAGAAATCAAAGAGAACACATTGTTAGCTATTTCTTAGGAATGTCTTGCAACATTGCCTTGTATCCTCCTGCTTTGGGTGAATGAGAATTTAATATGGATCACTGAATTTGGGGCACACTGGAGAACCCTAAATTTTATTGTAAGATGCGAGTTTCAAGTTGACATGATGGTCAAAATAAGCTTGAGTTTTGCGTGTGGAAATTAGTACAGTCTCAGCAGCCCAGGGACATGTATGTTCAAGCTGAAATGTGATATTTCCTTGTAGCGTATTTTCTATAAGTTTCATTTTTCGCAATTTGTGATATTTCTTCTAAATTATCATTTTTAATCAATCTGAATTATTAGGCTGGGATTGATTTACTGTTGATTAAACAAAGGTCTGGCCATTAAGTAAAGGTAAAAAGACAAAGAGTCAGATGAATACAAACAGAGGTTTAACAGTTAAAAAGAAATCTTACCTGAAAGTTTATCATATCCCAGAATCCATCCAGATCTGTGCAAGTTGTTTCTTTCTCTCCACGTCTAAATTCGCAATTATCTATCAGCCCTTCAAACTGTTTGAATCTCTCTGCCATCAACAGTCGGGTTTGCCCAATGGTTGTGCGGACAAGATCTTTGGCTGGAAAAACAGTAGTATTTTGTCGCATAAACAGTATATAAATTAAAACCATTGGTATATAGAAATAGGCTTCAATTCATGTAGGTTTGAATGTGATATTCAAGTTAATACATATTGTAAATGGATTCTAAGTCATAGTTACTGTGGCTTGTAATTGAGGCTAGTGCATACACAGCTGCAGTTTTAGATGCTGCTAATCTTTGTGCAAAATGCAGAACAGGAAAACTCTAACAGAGGAAAACAGCATGCAAGTCAAGAAGTTAATTCTCAACAAATCTGAAGATATCTTTCAAGCTATAGAAGTTGTGAAGCAAAAATTATGACTGTAGACCCTAATTGATTAAAGCATGAAAACTCGCTCTACCAGCATATTTATGAAGATTTAAGGAGAAAGCAGTTCAGTCTACCCTGATAAATATGTTTTGGTCAGTGTAAGTTAGCCTTTAGGAATGATACTTAGATTTTTTTTTTATTTTGCTTTTCGTGATTTTGTTAATCATAAATTTAAATAAGTACATGATGTTTATCCCTTATGTGATTAATATACTTACAAAAGTTATGTTTAGTTCCTCCCCACCCCCTATCATGCTGGAACCAATTACTATATTTTCTATTGAAATATCACTTTCAAGAGTGTGAATTTGAATAATGCAACTATTTTGTAAGAATTCATTAACCACACTAATCAAGACCTACCTATAGATAAAGATACATATGCTTACCAGAGTCACAGTTAAACTCAGGCTGTTGTTTATTTCTGACAATAATTTCACAAATATTTTCTGTGTTTTCTCTCTTACCTTCCTCTGGAATATCCATTTCAACAGTTTTATCCCATTCAAGACAAAGTGACGTCAGTTTCTCTTTCTCAGATTGAAGAATGTTTCTTTTAAAACAAAAGCACATTCAGACAATCTCATTATTTCAATTAACAACCCAATTTTTTACCCATAAAGATACTCAAAGGGACTAATGTATAGGATTATACTGCTTCAAAACCAACAGCAGCAATTAAAAATATTAATTTAAATAAAAAAACCAACACATTATACTACCTAGAATACTTCTCGCTATGAAGCTAAATATTGGCTAAGGATGGACATGTGACAATTCTTTAATCTGAGAATCGTACTCCACTTCTGCTTCTTTTCCTACTCACATTCTGTTGTAAACAAGAATTGGCAGAATGTGTTGATTCACTTTCATACATGTAATATTTTAAAAAAATAGTTAGTTAGGGTTAAGGTTGCAATTCAGAAACATCAGTGCCTGTGAAATATGGTTCCAATAACAAGAATGGTTTCTAGGCTAGATAAGACTCAATAGACCCTGTTTTGCTAGCCATTTTACTTAATTGCTTTTCATTCAAGGGAAGAGGATAGATAGTAAGAAAAACGCCATTCCTACCACTCTGTTCACACTCTATTTAGACCGTCCGCTTAGATGCTATTGCGGGACTAGTGTATAATTTTAAGAAATAGGCTTGCTTGGAAAGGTATATAGTCTTTGGCGCACAATAGCACAAGTAGCTACAATCTCATTTTAAACTCAAAGCAATTACAGCAGCAGGTAAATGTATCCCTAAGGCAGGTAAAATGGATTGGTTACCATTTCTATCCCACAGTATCCATGAATAGCTAATCTGTTGTTTACTTTAATACGAAGGTGAATCTCTTTGAAGAAGATATTTTA
This sequence comes from Thamnophis elegans, assembly GCF_009769535.1. Classification (NCBI taxonomy): domain Eukaryota; kingdom Metazoa; phylum Chordata; class Lepidosauria; order Squamata; family Natricidae; genus Thamnophis; species Thamnophis elegans. Next base: position 157,408,810 of record NC_045541.1, on the reverse strand, counting down.
ACAAGCATCCTTGTTACCCAGGCAGTTTATTACTGTAGATCCCTTTGATCTTGTCTACAAACCTGAAATAGGGCACATCATGCAGGAGTTTTGTTGTTGGCTCTGATATTTCAGTTGCTAGTAGATCTGGTTGTTGCACACTGCTCTCACCTTCAAATGCAGTATTATACCTCATCTCACTAGGCACCCGTTCTAGAAAAAGAATGATTTTATACAGAAAATGGTAGAATCTGCATTAAATAGAGGAAGAATATAACCTGCAGCTAAATAAGCCATAGGTGCTCTTTAAGTGCTTATCAATTAAATTTAAACCATCCTATTAGCCAAAGCATTAGTATTTTGTATATTTAAAGTTGCAATGGCATACAGTTGCCCCCAAACTGCATTTTTTACAGCAATGCAAGGGGAAGGGATGAAGAGTAGCCTGTTACTGCAAGTCTGCTTATGGTCTTTTGTTTTGTTTGCTGGTCCTGAAACCTGACTATCTAATTGCCAAGTTTTAATATTCTGAAAGTTTAAAATAAATACAGAGTAATGGTTAAGTCTAAATAGGCTTAACACAGAAAGGCTGCCCTCCACCAATGGTATTTTAAATAATGCCCATATGGCTGATGCACCCTCAGTCATACTGCATCATCTTCATCCCATCCCCAGAGTTTCCTCAAAAGATCAATGGACTTGAGTACAAGCAAAATCCCCATCCCTGATGCATTGCTGCGGAGTCTGAGTTAAAGATGTGACAACAAGGTGCTTTAGACTGAGGATATGTATGCTTATTAGTACTCAAATCAAGAACTTTTTCCTGGAAGAGTCCAGGAAACAAGGTAACTTCATTAAAGAGGTGCCAACAGATCACTGTTCAGCTGCACCATTTCAAAGAACATCCTTCACTTCATTGAAGTCTAGAACATCACTGCCCGATAGCTACTGTATGTCAGCACTACAAATCAAAGACTGAGGTAGAAAAGGCATCTTGCCTAAAGGCAAATGCGCATTTGTATTGGGACTTCTCAGTCCCCTTTAAAATTTTTGTCTCTTAGCACCAGCGGTATAGACATTTTCTTAGATATACCTCTTTTAATTTCTTCCAATAAATCCAGGGCATATTGATGTCCTTCAGTGGTTTTCTTTGTGACTTCTGGGTTAGAGGACAACTGCGGATTATGATCTTGTATTTCTTCTTTGTAGACGTCACTAATAATAATAATAAAAAAATTATGAAACACTGGAAGTTGCAGATCAAAACTGAACATGTATGAAAAAAAGAGATCAGTTGTTATATCAAGCCTGACTGCAGCCCTCAGAGCAATACCTAAAGAACTTCCTCAATGTCTGGAAATATTTAAATATTTGTCAGACTTGGAACACCCTAATTTATACCACCACCCCAAAAAAACTTCCAAAAACTAACCTGCTTGGAACTGCCTATAGTCTTAGACGCTGACTTAATAATTCTTGGGTCTGTGTTAGGACTTGAATTATTAGATTTGCATCAGTCTTACACCGTGAATTTGTGGATTACCTACACACTATATCATTTAACATGATATGCACATGAAATGCTCTAACATTGGGAAAGGTAGAAAGAAAGGGAAGAGAAAACCCAGAAGATGGATGGGGTGACTAGGGAAAATTGAAAGAACAGGTTAGAGAAAAAAGCCTATTTGTGTGGTGGTTGGTGTTGAAAACAATTTAATGACACATAATGAAATCAATGTTGTGATCCTATTTTTGCATCCCTACCTGAATTCAAAGTTTGCTCCTTGTAGCAGAGTCTCTGCATAGCTTTACTACAGGTATACTACCAAAATTATGTTAAATAACTGCACTATCAGAGAGACCAATACTGTTTTGATTTGGTATCCCCATTTGAAAGACATCCTAGGCCTCATATTTCAGAGATCTCTAAATAGAAAACCACTATAGATAGTCAGAAGCAACCAATGCATACCAGCCTTGTAAAGTTGAGACATTTTAAGAGGAAACTAATTGCAACAGGAATAAGGAGGCCTGGAAATTAAAGGGTGAGGAAATCAGAATAATTATCTTCCTTAGTGTTTCCTCTATGAGCTTGAACCTGAAGCAGCATTAAGAAAGGGGTGGGTGGGGCATCAACACAGTTTGAACAGATTCGTAAAATACTTTATAAGAAAGTCTGAAGGAGGATATCCTTACTTGGTTGTTCCTGAGGGGCTCCAGGAAAGATTGGGTGATAAGAAGACATTTGCCCTGGAAGGGGTCATTGGATTCACTTTATAGATAGACAAGCCTTTGGGAGGTTTAAAGACAAAATTCTGAGGGGCAAATGAGCGATTTCTTTTTGAGGGTGCTGTCATGTTTTCTTTGTCAAGAAGGTCCTTCTGTTCACTGCTTTCAGCAAGTTGGAGCTTCAACTCTTCTTTCTCTTCTTCAATTAGAATATCTTGATTTCTCTTGTGCCCTACCTGTTAAAACACACAGTGGTTTCTTTATCATTTAAACAAACACATGTACAGTTTTTCCCCCCTGGAAAATATTAGTAGGTAACATTCCAATTTCATTTGCCTCTAGCTCATATTTGAGAATCCGATGCATTTTAAAACTACTAACTTAAAAATCAAAAGCAATTGAGGAATAGTTCCATCATCATGATTTGCCTGAATATAAACTTGAATTCAGATGAATCAGCAAAACTTCATTATTTCAGTTTAGGCAAGTTAGTTTTGATTTCTGAGCTGCTGTTAGGGATAATAGAAGCTTACTTATGGTAAAAGGTAAAGGTTCCCCTTGCACATATGTGCTAATCGTTCTCAACATCTCCGTTCCAGAGCCAGCACTGTCTGAAGACGTCTCCCTGATCATGTGGCCGGCATGACTAAACGCCGAAGGCGCATGGAACGCTGTTACCTTCCTACCAAAGTGGTCCCTATTTTTTCTAGTTGCATTTTTTTACATGCTTTCGAACTGTTAGGTTGGCAGAAGCTGGTACAAGTAACGGGAGCTCACTTTGCTACGTGGCGCTAGGGATTTGAACCGCCAAACTGCCAACCTTTCTAATCAACAAGCTCAGCATCTTAGCCACTGAGCCATCATGTCCCTATACTTATGGTACTACAACATAAATGGGAAAAAAAATACAATTATACTGTGAAAAAACAAACTTACTTTTGTCCTTTCCTTTATTATCTCTTGCTGTTGCTTTCCTTTAATTGTAGCTTTTTTCTGTGGCACATTACCTAAAACAGAATAGACTGAACATTATTCCATAAATTATTTACCACAAGGAACTCAAAAGAACAACAGAAAGCAATAGAAGACAATTATTTTATAGAAGTACAGACAAAAATAGATTGGAAGTGTAATAAAAATCAGAATTCAACTCAAGAAAGTCTACAGCAACATTATCAAGCAGGTGGAATCACCTACCTGATCTTATTTGCACTTAGTAGATCAGTGAGGTCATGCCCAATTATAAATTGGATAGAGGACCATCAAAAATACAAACTGAAAGCCATCCTTGGAAATTGAAATAACATCCCAGAAGAAGGCAATGACAAAATCAAGGGAATTGCATGGCTGTGCTCATGTCACTAGAATTGGAACTTGCATCAAGGAAATGTTTACCTTTAATTGTCCATGTAAATTACTTTAGTACAATTTCACCCACCAGAAATTATAGTTGGTTGGGTTGGTTGTGGTATTCTTGACTTTGCTGCCACTGTTGCTCTTGTCATTCTTCCATGTGTGATTCTTGACATGGCAGACTGCTTATCTGAAAATTGAGAAAGCTGTTCAATCTCTAAAATCTTAGATGTTCTGTGTATAAGGTAAGGATAGGTGTGTGTGTGTGTGTGTGTGTGTGTGTGTGTGTGTGTGTGTGTGTGTATATATATATATATATATATATATATATATATATATATATATATATATATATCGTATATACTCGAGTATAGGCCGACCCGAATATAAGCCGAGGCACCTAATTTTACCACAAAAAACTGGAAAAGTTATTGACTCGAGTATAAGCCTAGGGTGGGAAATGCAGCAGCTACCGGTAAATTTCAAAAATAAAAATAGATACCAATAATGTTTTTGAATATTTATTTCAAAGAAAAACAGTAAACTAGCGGTGTATTCAATGAAATACTTCACTCACCTCATGATGCTGATGTCCCGCTGTGATGATGATGTCCCGTGCAGCCGCGGGAGCGATGTCCCACCTCCTATGACACACGGCACAGTGATTCCTATCATTGGATCACTGTACCAGAGGAGGTGGGACATCGCTATGTGGCTGCTTGCCATAACAAGGAGGAGGTGGGACATCGTTGCAGAGCGGCAGGAGGGGGAGGAAGGGGAATCGTAAGACAGCCCTGCATTACATTAGAACGTGAGGAGGGGGGATGGTGCGGTGCGCGCTGCGCAGCAAACTGACACAGAGGGAGGGGAAACTCACAGGGGCACTGGGCCATTCACGAGTGTCACCCAGCGGCATGGCCCCGCCCCTTTTTCTCCTCCATTTCGGGCAAATTTTTCACTGACTCGAGTATAAGCCGAGGCGGCTTTTTTCAGCCCAAAAAGTGGGCTGAAAAACTAGGCTTATACTCGAGTATATACAGTATATATACTGCAGTCCCAGCCTTGACCAATTGCATAATATGGTCCAATCAACTTTGTTTGATTTTTGTCCTATAAAATAAATAAATATATATATTTATTTATTTATTTTATAGGACAAAAATCAAACAAAGTTGATTGGACCATATTATGCAATTGGTCAAGGCTGGGACTTTCTAGTTGTTTTGGTACTAAAACTACTGCAGAACTTACACAATAGTTATCATGTATTTCCTGCTCCACAGTGGTGTGAAACTGCCTTACCAACCTCTGGCTATTTCGTCACCAAAGTTCACAAGAGCCACCGGAGCCCTTTTTAAATAAGGACAAATAACTCATACCTTTATTCTCTTTTTTAGAAGGTTTGTCTATGTAGATCTGCCTCTGTTCATGCGGAGCTATCTGCCGATTGCGGCCCTTACCGATGGAGCTAGATGAAACCTAAAAAAAAAGAAATGTAAATCTAAAAACACATCTCTTTTTTAAATGATAGGAATCACACTGTGTTATTCATTTAATTCCAACCAATAAGCAGATGTTAACTACCCATTTACTTCATCAGTGACCTATTTTTGATCCAGTCTTTTAAACCTCTCTGTTTAGTCACCTGGTGCATGCCTTAAACCTCTATGGTCAAACAGCAAGCATTAAAAAAAATGCTTCGGTAACAAGAGCGAGCATTTCAAAATGTGTCCCTCTTGGGCTCCGTTTTTGGCAGCAGGGGCTTTTTGCAAAGATGACTGGAGCCTAAAGGGAAATCGCAAGCTGGCAGGGCATGTTCATCCCACTCTCCCTGCTCTGCTTTTGGAGCGTTGAGAGCAGGCAAAGAAACCGGGGCAGAGAAGCTGGAGAGGAGACAGCTCGCTAGATCTTTGCAAGTTGAGTCTCCACAGGCCCGGTGCCTGTAGAGACCCAGTCCAGGGTGGGGGGAGAAATAAGCAGGGCAAATATTGCAATGCTTCTGCAGTCGTTTGTAAGGGTGAATGACTGCGGTGATTGTGCACCATTTGTAACTTCGGGCTTTAGAGCCGAGGTGGCACAGTGGTTAAATGCAGCACTGCAGGCTACTTCAGCTGACTGCAGTTCTGCAGTTCGGCTGTTCAAATCTCACCGGAAAGCCCTATGAAGCGGTATATAAGTCTAACTGCTATTGCTATTGCTACTGTGTCATAAATACTTAAGGGGGAGTGTTATGTCGTAACATTGAGTGGTCAATAAATGAACTGTCATAACTGAAAGATCACCTGTAGCATGCAAATAGTATACAATAAAAAACAAACATGTAATACAAACCGATGATAACTGTGGCTTCTTTGGTTCTGGCAATTGTTTTGCTTTCGACCTTGTAACTCGCATGACAACTGGAGCTTCCTAGGAACAATCCAGAAATAAGAATGAGCGAATTCCAATCTTCATATTATATGTGTATTTTTTAGTAAGAAATATTTTTGGAATAACCTAGAAGCATTTAGGAATTCTCAGGTGACTTTTTTAATGTCTTATTTTGCTCCTGGTTATTTTCTTAATTACCGTTACTTGACTGCCTATTGATATTTTAATATATGCCTTTTGGAAGTTCTCCAAAAACAATTTATAAAAATGTTCAAATAAAATATTTAAATATAAAGGAAATAGAAAAAACTTTTATGTCCACATAAACTGCTCAATTACCTCATTCCAACAGAATTTTCCACACTTTTATGTAATAAATAATGCCCTCTTTCATGTATTGGTGATTAGTTTTATTTTATCCTTTCTTCCAAATATTTTGAGTAGCCAACATATGCATCTTGGCATTTTTCTTATAAAAATTCCTACAATTTGCATATGTATGCAGTACTCGCTCAATATCATGGAATCAAATTCATGGTCAATTATATTCGTCCTCCCCAATGGTTTAAATCTAAAGTACAGAACATAAAGTATAATCTAATGCTACAAAATACCATGCAATTTAAAATTAAATAGGATGAGCTGTAAGAATCATTTTACCAAATTATATCAACAGCTGTGAAATACTGTACAGAATAAAGGATTTGTGCATCAACTCAATGAAACTTGGATTATTTAAACCAGATAAGGCATTTAACACAGAACTTGTAGACTTTTCCCTTTTAGGTTCCCTTCAACTATAAAGACCAAATTGGTTAATCATAGGGAAACTGCTTTTTCCTAGCCCAATCATGTAACCAGAGCAGAATATCAAGTCTCTATTTGCTTCGATGAAACACATTCTACCTATTCGGAAGTGATTTGGGGGGGGGGGGGCTTCTTTATGAGCTAACTATCTGTTTATCTTATCATTTCTTCACTTGAAAATTGGATATTCATAGTTCCTCTTGATTTTAAATAAGGCAATCTGATAAGGAATGCATTTGCTTTCCTGGGAATATTCTGATGAGCATTAGGGTATCCCACATAACAAGATCATGATTTGGCTATTGTAAATAGATCTTATATCCATGTAACCTTTCCTTCCTACTTTATACACAAATCTCTTTCCCTTTCTGATCCATAGAAGATATTATTATCCATTAAACTACAGGTAGCCCTGGACGTATTACAATTGAGACTGGAATCTCAGCTGTTGAGCGAAGCAGTCATTAAGCAAGATGCCCATGTGATTGCTTACTCAAAGACTGCAATCCCAGTTCTCCACGTTGCAGGCTTTAAGTGACCCTGTGGGTGGTTAAGTGGGGTAAAAGAGCTCTCTGCTGAAGGAGGACAGGCAGGCCACCACCATGCATTGAGGGGAACTCATGTGCTGGGCTGGAGAAATGAAATGGGGGTCACAAAGACCTCTTTGATTCTTCCAACCCAGTGCATGATTCCAAACAGACTGAAAAAAGCCCATCCTAAATCAATGGAGTATTTGCAGCATGGGGAGTTTACATCCAGCCCCCAGACATAAGAAGACTCACTCTGGTTCCCGGGGACTAGCTGTAAACATTCTGTGCTGCATATACTCAATGCTAACCTCCTGCTATGATTTCAGGACAGATCCTTTTTACCCAGCCCCTAGAAACCAGAGGAAGACTTCCTGGCAGGTAGCAGAATCTTGCGACTTTCTCTGTTGGCTTTCCAATTGACTTTCTGGAGAAGCCAGCAGGGAAGATTGTGAATGGTGATCACCTAATTATAGGGCCGAGGTGGCGCAGTGGTTAAATGCAGCACTGCAGGCTACTTCAGCTGACTGCAGTTCTGCAGTTCGGCTGTTCAAATCTCACCGGCTCAAGGTTGACTCAGCCTTCCATCCTTCTGAGGTGGGTAAAATGAGGACCCGGATTGTTGTTGGGGGCGATATGCTGACTCTGTAAACCGCTTAGAGAGGGCTGAAAGCCCTATGAAGCGGTATATAAGCCTAACTGCTATTGCGATGTGCTTGTCAACCTATTGTAAATGCAAATGGCCAAGTTTCCAGATTGCCATTATATGGGCATGCAAGCCCTGCAACAACCATATATTCAGGCATAGGTCGTAAGTCCCTTTGCACAGTGCTGTCATAATTTTGAACATTCACTGAACAAAGTAGTCATTAAGCAAGGACTACCTTTAAAACCAGAAATATACTTCTAATCTAGTTTCCAGTTCTAAATATGGATAAACAAACAAGAAATGGAAAAGCCTGAAGTATTTAAGACGTTCAGAGAACTTATGAAGTTCAACTCATGCTTTATTAAACCAACATATGAATTAGCTGTTTCAGGCAACTTGGGCTGGGTAAAGGAATGCAAGATACATTGGAGCTAAGCTTAAATATTAAGTTATTCTCACTTTCTCTTTTGATGTTTTCAATACTGGAATCTGTGATGTTTTTGAGAGAAAAGGAGGCTGGTCTGGCTTGAATTGTCCACATTTAAAAACAGGTTTCTCCCTCTGCTCCTTCAACCTGCGAAGTTCTTTTTCCGCCTTGTAGCGGTGAAGCATGTCGATGCGCTCTTGTTCACGAGTCTTGGCTGCAGCATCTAAAATTTAACATATGCGAGTTGAAATCCCACATAAAGTGTGATATCAAGATTAAAACATATCTTGAGTACCTAGAACAGTAGACGCAAATAAAAAAGAGATAAAAACAATGTCCCATAATTAGATACACGAAAACAAAGTTCACAGAAAAATCTATATCAGCAACGATATATGTGAAAAATATCTAGCCAATGTAGGTGATTGCAAATTGAATAGCAAACAGTATCTAAAAGACAAGAAAATTTCAGGCTACTTTAATAATAGCATGATATCCGGAATAATAATCCCTGTCTATGTTGCTCAGGTCAAATTCCAAATCATGTTCTGGGCATCATGTTTTAACAATGACACCTACATGAAGAAGTTTCTCCAGAAGAATTCAAACAAAGTGAGTTTGGTGAGAAACAATTAAAGAGCTTGGATAAATAGCATAGAAGAATAAAAAATTAAAATTAAACATAGCAGATCACAATTGTCCGGGGGAAAATAATAGTAAAAAATCATTAGACACATAATGTAAGAATTGTTTCAAGAGCAGATGGCTTAGTTTGTGATTAATATTTAAACAACAAAATGTTAAAAGATGCTACAACTTTGTAAATTTTGCACTGAATGACACATAAATCCTTTCCAAATTTTCAACAGTTAACTGTTGATTTTCAAACATCACAGAAACTAATAGATTACAGATTACCAGAGTTGAAAGGGACCTTGTAGGTCATCTAGTCCAACCCATCACCCAAGCAAGAGACCCTACACCCGGGATGGCAAGCCTGTGGCACGCATGCCACAGGTGACACGGGGAGCCATTTGTCAGGGCAAGCGAGGCTTGCCCTGTCAGCTCGCCAGCGCACATGTGCACCCTGGCAAGCTGAGTTCAGCCTTTTTAAAAGCCATTTTTCGCCCTCCCCAGGCTCCAGAGGCTTTATAGGAGTCTGGGGAAGACAAAAATAGCCTCCCCTGGCATTCCCGGAGGCTTCAGGAGCTTCCCTGAATTCTCCGGAGCGCAAAAAAACGGCCCTATGGGCAAACTGGAAGTTTGGGAACAGACTTCCGGTTTGCTCATAGGGCCGGTTTAAGCCCTCCGGAGCCTTCAGGAAGCCTCCTGAAGGTTCCCAGGCTCTGGAGGGCTAAAAACGACCCTACAAACAAACTGGAAGTGACTCCAGTTTGGTCGTAGGGTTGTTTTTTTCCCCCTACGCTCCCCCTCCTTATGGCACGCAAGCCAAAAAAGGTTCACCATCGCTGCCCTATACCATTTCTGACAAATGGCAGTCCAGTCTCTTCTTGAAAGCCTCCAGTGATGAAGCTCAGATGTAGGCTGAAACCAAAAGAGGTTCTAGAAGTACAGAAAGTTCCCAGGCTATGAACCTCTGGCTTACGAATACCCTCAAATATGAATGGGCAGCCTGCAGTACTTAAAATAGTGAACAGTTGACTGGCTGTGAGATTTGACTCAAAAATAGAAAGGGTGCATGCTGGCAAGGACAGTCCCAGTACTACAGGTGGGAAAGCCAGGCAGTGTCTCTTTCTTACACACTCATATGGCATCTCTTTCCAGCACACAGTTGTAGGTACTGCAGGCAAGGAGACTCTGGCAGCATCTCTCGTTATTGTGCACGACCGGCAAGGAGAGTCTCGATGCTGCAGGTAGGGAGACTCTGGCTGAACAACACTACATATTTCTCCAATGAAGTATTTTGAAGGAGAATGGGATAACTTGTCACAACCAATTTGCCACAGGAGAGCTTGCCATGGCCAATTTGCCACAGGGCAACTCACTGCGGGACAATTTACCAATTCAATTTAATTATTTAAAATTATTAAAAAAATAATTTTAATTTTTGTCATTCACATTTCATTTTGTCCCTCATTTGGCATCCATTCTTTAATGATTGTATTCCATGATTTCCTGGATATTAGTGTAACTCTTGCCCCGTGGTGAATTGGCCATAGCAAGTTGTCAATGGCAAGTAGACCATTGCGAGTTCCTCACAGCAAGTTGTCATAGACCCTTCTTGCATGTCTCCCCATTTGCAGACACCTACAATCCCCACCCCACTCGGGGTCTGTGCACTCTCTCACCTGTTTTCAGCAGTTCATAATAAGACAAACATTTCACAAAGTAACAGTTGAGGTACAATAGCAGTAGCAATAGCAGTAGACTTATATACCGCTTCATAGGGCTTTCAGCCCTCTCTAAGCGGTTTACAGAGAGTCAGCATATTGCCCCCAACAATCTGGGTCCTCATTTTACCCACCTCGGAAGGATGGAAGGCTGAGCCGGTGAGATTTGAACCGCTGAACTGCTGATCTAGCAGTAGCTTGCAGTGCTGCATTTAACCACTGCGCCACCTTGGCTCTACAAATTCAGCCCGAGGATAGACTTAGAAAGGAAACTTGTTCTTAACCTGGAGACTAGTTGAATAACTAGTAAGTTTAGGAAAGACAACAAAAATAGAGATTGAAAACAAGTCTTGGTTAATATTTAAAAAGCTTTTTACTTACTTGGCTTTGGCACACACCCGTTGCTTTTTCTACTCAGCTGAGTAGTAGCTTTGTTTTTTGATGGCTGTACATTCACATCAAGTAGTCCAAATTGCCTGCCCTTATTGAATTCCTTGTGTCTATTCTCTTTTTGAATTATAGACTTTCGGTGAACAAGTTTTGTCTTGAGTGCATCGACGCTCAGATCTTTTTTGTACCGAGTGGAAAAATTAGTAGTCATCTTTATCTAGATATAAAATAAAGGCAAGAAGCATTTTACATTACAGATCTTTGCTGAGCTATCTGAAAATTTTACTAACAAGCAACTTGTTTCTATATATGTTGGTAAATCTATGCAGGTTAAAAAAAAGCAGAATGTACCACTGTTATACCCCAAGCAATGTAACTTTTTTTCCAGGGTGGATTTGATTTAAAAGGCTTGATTTAAATCAACTCGATTTAAATCATAATTTTTAAAGAGCAACTGTCATCTCTGTCCCGTAGTGCCTCCTCCTCTGACCCGCTGTTGACCCACCGACCGTCCCATTCGCTTTAATGGGACAGCTGGTGATGTGGCAGTGATGCAACAAGGTGAGGGACGTGGCAAGCAGCAGGTGAGTGGATGTCCACTAACAGGCACTGCCATGATGGATATGAAATGACAGGTGCCCTTTAATATCTTATTTATAAGCTGCTTAGAAGTTTTCACTTTTATTTTTACTTGCCCTTCCTCCTCACACTTAGAACCTGGGGGTACAGTTGCATTTCTCTTCAAACAATCATACAGTTTGTAGTGTACATAAATTTGCAAAACAATGGGATAAATAAATATCCCTGATCCCTATGATTTATCTCATGGTTACTGTGAAATTGTGTGAATGCATCAGTGCAGTGCATATTATCTCACCTTGCACAGCTTGGATTAATTGAACAAGTTTACAAATAATGTAAATATTGCAAAATATACAGCCCCATAATACATACATAACTAAGCTCCATTTCATGCTGAATAAACTAAATTATTTATGGATCTTAAATAGAAAACTATCTTTAGATAGATTTTTACTCAAAAGCACTTTATTAAAATGAATTTGATAAAAATCAGAGAAATCCAATTTAAATTAAAACATAACTATTTTTTTTAAAAAAAAGTTTTTAAAAAATCATCAATTTTTATCCACGCTGTTTTTTTCACAGAATAGTTATTACATCTTTGATAATTTTAGTTGCTATTTTCTATGTACCTCTAACAATCTTTCTGGAATAGGGCAACCAGAAAAGTACACATTACTCTAAATGCATTTATATCATACATGAATGCTTTATACAGGTAGTCTTTATATATGTCTTTGGAGTCTTTGGTGCTCTCTGAGCTTCATAATTTTACTGCAGATGTTTTATTACCAAACTATGTAATATTATTGGGAAAACCACCAATCTCAGAGAGCACCATGGATCCCATAGTTCAACCACGAGCTACAAATATTCTCTTCTATCAGTTCCACATAGGGCATCAAACACTTCAGAAAGCAAGCAAATGGGAGAAATTTGTATGTAGGCACACTTCCACCAGAAAACTATTTTTTCTGCATGAATGCCTATGACAGCAAGCCTAACCCACCAGTCTCAGATACAAACTTCCAATAAATTGCGCAGCAGGATGGAAAATAGTCCAAAAAATGGACAACGAATGATAACTGTTTATGATCATAGAAGTGCACCTCAGTCTTAATAAATATCAGCACACCATGGAAAACTTCAAGGAACATTTAGAAGAGATTATCACCCCAGAGCACATTGAAAGACTGACAACCACAATCAAGACTACTTTGAAAGCCATGCCAGAAATGGGAAATTTAAACTGCAAATCAAACTACCCAAAGTAAATCTCAGAATTAAAGAGGCACAGGAGTCTGAATGAGTGGTCAACGTGTTCAGCTGTCCACTATCTACTGCAGAATACAATATTCTACAGAAAGGACTCAATTTCCATACAGATGATGCTAATCAACTTGAAGTGTTTAAGGCCCTAGAAGCTTTTAAAACCCAGGACTTCTCACAGAGACTCAAGTCAGCATCAGACAAGCTATCATATCACAGATCAGAAGGAAAGGGAAACAGACCCTATTCAAAGCAGTGGGAGGAGCAGCCCTCAAAAACCTAAAGAACCATTTGATTATCATGCTACCAGCAGCCAAACCATGGTTAGAACACAATACATACAAAAAGCCAAAGAATTATGGAAAGACAAACTTACATCCCAGTGAACATCAATCTAATACAGAAACTAGACAATTGGATTGAACAAACTTTTAGTGATATTACCAAGAAAGGTCAAATCACTAAAGTACAGTGGGAGATGAAAAGCAGTGGACCCATCCCCCATGTTTTTATGGATGGCCCCAAAACACATAAACTAAATATACATCTCTGACCAATTGTATCATTATCAATGCACTGATGATGTTACCTAAGTTTGATCATAAAACATCTGCAAGAGCACCAAACTCAGAGAACCCCAAAGTTCAACCCTGAATTAAAAATATTCTCTTCTATCACTATTAAGTCTGACTAGATGGCTGCCCTAAAGCATCTTCCAGAGCCTCCCTGGAACTGAGGTGAGCATTTTATTCAAGTCTTTCTGCATTAAAAAAGACTTAGTATTTTCAAATATTGTGCCTATTGTTACATTTTAAAAAAATAAACACTCAAGATCTAGCAATTTACAGTAATAGAACTGAATTTAAGTATTCTGATTTTTAATATTTTGTCCTTTTGCAAAGTAAAATGAAAAAGGCATGACCCAAACATCAGAAGAGTGCAATTGCTGCACTGGAACTACAGCTTATCTAGCCGAGCATCTTGCCTCTCAGAGCAGAACAATAATAGACCCCACCAAAAGTGATCTACAGCAATTTATGTTCAGTGACAAACTGTCCTCAATCCTGGAGTTTCCCTATCGCCTTTAGACTACCAGACCAAACGTCTGCTTCGAAATAATATAGAATAACAGAGTTGGAAGGGACCTTGGAGGTCTTCTAGTTCAACCTCCTACACCCTACATCACTTCAAACAAATGGTTATCCAACACCTTCTTAAAAACTTCCAGTGTTGGAGCATTCACAACTTCTGAAGGCAAGTTGTTCCACTGATTATTTGTTTTGTCAGGAAATTTCTCCTTAGTTCTAGGTTGCTTCTCTCCTTGATTAGTTTCCACCCATTGCTTCTTGTCCTACCCTCGGGTGCTTTGGAGAATAGCTTGACTCTCTCTTCTTTGTAGCAGCCCCTGAGATATTGGGACACTGCTAAATACATACAGGTAGATCCAGAAGACTTGGTCTTCCTCCGTCCCGACTCCAAAGCCCATCCCCACGTCCTACCAGTGCCCCGCAACCACCTAACTCCAACCCACATCCATTTCTGAATCGTCCCTGAGGGACATCGTTATACCTCCGGCCACACGCAACCTCCGCCCTCCGGTAGATCCACGCGCGAGCTCGAATGGCTGATCGACCGAACAAGAGGGGCCGTACTCCGGTTCAAATTTTTGTTACCGTTTCCGATTGGCCGTTGAGACACAACACTACTGCGTTTTCATTGGCTACATTCTTATTCTCTGACGTCATTCCGCCTCACTCCCCCCCCCCCGGAGAAATGTGATTGGAAGAGGATGCGAGGCTTTTATTGGTGCCCTAATTTAAAAAGTCCAGCCCCCTCAAAGCCCGGATTGGTTCGAAGATTTCATATCTCGACGGTTGCTGCTTCTCCGGTTATGTTATTTCTGTTTTTCCTTGGGAGCAGTTGGGCGTAAAGGAAGTGAAGGCGGGAAACGTTACGATACTTGTGTTCAGATGGGACAGTAACATTCCTAAACCACACAAGGCAGAGAGGAGGGAGTGATAAGCATTGTGGAAAAGTTGCAGCCCATCAATTTTCCCCTTCCTTAACTGCGGAATACTATTTCAGCCCTCTGGAAGGGTTGAGGATTTTTTTTTTCCATTTCTCTTAAGCAGGAAAGAACTCTGTTCTTGAGAATTAGCATTTGGGATCGTTCTGATTGCTGGAAAAACACTGTTCAGCCCCTTGGTTCCAATTCTGCTCAATTACTATTAGGTAATCGGATAAGGGGCTTTAGGATTCTTTGTCATAAGAATGTCTATGGAGATTCTCAGTCATCCAGGTCATGGTTGTCCCAAAGGTGCTTTTTTCAAGAGGGCAACTGGACTTTCAGGTTTTTGTTTTTTTTGAAAAACTAGAAAGTCCAGTTGCCTCTTGAAAAAAAGCACCTTTGGGTCGTCATAGGAATGACAGGTTTTTTTTCTTGCTGTTTTGATCGTGCTTATTTACTGCTTGCCCCTCGAAGCTACTGAATAGAATAGAATAGAATTCTTTATTGGCCAAGTGAGATTGGACACACAAGGAATTTGTCTTTGGTGCAAATATTCCCAGTGTACATAAAGAAAAATAGAATAGAATACATTCATCAAGAATCATAAGATACAACACTTAGTGAGTCATAGGTTATTAATAAGCAATCAAGTTATACTAGGAAACAAATGAAGCAATATAAATTTTAAAGATACAAGCAACATGGATATAGTCATAAGTAGAAAGATATAGGTATTAGGAAGGATGAGAATAATAATAGTAATACAGTCCTGGTAAATAGTTTGACAGTGTTGTGGGGATTGTTTAGCAGAGTGATGGCATTTCGTAAACTTCACGAAATAATTACCCTACCTCCGAATTGCTTCCTCAAAACAGATTTTAATAATGATTTCAATAGACTGCAGCAAAAATTCTTTAAAGCTTTCTTGCCCCGCTTTCCACTTGGCTGCTGTTGCATGCTAAGGAACTCGAAAGCCAACCCGGAAGTGATCGGTGTGAATCCCCTCTTCCTGTTTCATAAATTTATGCTCGGAAACCCCCTCTGGCGTGCCGGGACCGGAACAGGAAGCCGTTGCTGCTTCCTTCTCCCGCGTGGGAAACTCGTGTTAACTTTCTGGCTCCGCGCTTACTGCGAGTTCGGGATTTTTACGCGGCAAGGTTTTTTATTTTATTTTGTTTTTTCTTATTGAAGGCGTAGCGAGTGGGTAAGTAGACTTTGATGAGCAGATACCACTTTTTGGATATCCAAAGCTGGGGAGGGGAAGGAGGGGGGTGCAATTCACTCTGTTTGTATTAACTCTGAAGTTAAAGGAGCCCATTCCCAAAGAAGTGTATTAAGTATTGCGTGTTAAAAGTGTGTTAAGTATTGCAAGGACAGTTCCCCCCCCCATGCTATCATCATCATCTTTATTTGTCAGTGCACAACATATGTACAATGAGTTTGGTTTATCATTCTGCTAAACAAGTAATTCCCACAACACTATCAAACTCTCTAAAAAGGCAGTATTACCATCATTACTCTCATCTTCCTTATTACCTAGCCCCTCATCTTCTTATGACTATAACTTTGTTGCTTATCACCAGTGGTGGGTTACGGATCCCATTCCAACCGGTACAGTTGGAACGGGCCAGGTGTCCACATAGATGCGCGCAGTGCGCACATGTGTCTTACGGCTTCTACGAGCCTCCGCAACGCCCCAGCTGCTCAGCGGAGCGTCGCACAGGCGCTGTATGTGCCATGCACATAAGCGCCGAAGACTTAAAAAAACGGTAAGGAGCTTGGGTGGGCGAGTGGGCCCTCTGGAGCACCATACCGGAACAGTATCCGGTGCTCTGGGCAGGCTCCCGTACGCCTGTACCGGGGCATACCGCCTGCAACCCACCACTGCTTATCACTATTGTTATATGTACATTGAGAGCTTATGCACCAGAAACAATTTCCGGTGTCTAACCACACTTGGCCAATAAAGAATTCTAATTCTAATGTCTAAAACTGTGCTTCAAAATCTCAAGTAAGACTTGGTGCATGTATTTCCTTCCTCCGCTTTAACTTAACTTTACCAATATAAAAATCTCTTAAATTGTGAACTGTAGGTAAAAAATGGAGCTTTTTCACAAGGTTCTGGTGCATCATTACAAACTTGTCAGCTGCATTGGTAGAAACCTGATATCTTCTCGTATCAGGTTTATTACAGTAATTTATTACTGTAATTATAAGCAGCAGCTATTTTCTGTTTATTTTTTAAAATGTGTTTGTATTCCTGAACTTAGAAAAGTTTGGTCTAAGTTTGGTCTTTTAGAGGCATGTCATAGTGTGTAAAAAATAAGCTAAATGTGTTTCTCCCCTTGAGGCAGTCGAAGAGAAGAACATGGTGCGCAAACTGAAATTTCATGAGGAGAAGCTTCTCAAGAAGCTAGACCTGGTGAACTGGGAAGCTGCATCAGGCAATCTAGCTGAGCTCCGTGTGCTTCGTCGTTTCCGTATTCAACGGAGGGAAGATTACACTCGCTACAATCAGCTTAGTCGGGCTGTTCGGGAACTAGCACGCCGGATCAGAGACCTGGGTGATGTACCAGAATCAGCAGGTTTCCGGGCTAGGAGTACTGCTGCTCTTCTGGACAAACTTTATGCCATGGGTGTGGTACCCTCTAAGAGCTCTCTTGAACAGTGTGATCGAGTCTCAGCCTCTTCCTTTTGCCGTCGCCGTTTGCCTTGTCTGCTCATAAAGCTCCATATGGCGCAAAACCTGAAATCTGCTGTGACCTTCGTGGAGCAGGGACATATCCGCGTGGGACCAGAAGTTGTAACAGACCCTGCATTCTTGGTAACCAGGGCCATGGAGGACTTTATTACCTGGACTGACTCCTCTCGCATCCGACAACATGTACTCAACTATAATCAGGAACGGGATGATTTTGACTTCATTTGTTAAGAACTACTTTTCTTTGGTTAACCGTTTGCATGATTACACCTTAAATATTTAACTCAGTTAGCTTCAGGACTTGTCCTACTAGTACATTTCTGTCTTTTATTTGTTTTGCTTGTTTAATTCTGCAAACAGTATATAGTATAGACTATAAACCAAACTGCACCCTTTTGTGATCAGGTGCAATTTCTATAACTGCATGTTTAGGGTTTCTATCAGAAAAAAGTGGAGGACAACAATTTCATAAGGGCATCTTGTAAAACATCCTGTGTGTTCCTTTTTATTGATTTCATTTTGGATCACAGTGAAGATTAATAATTGGATTGCATCTGACATCTTCCCAGAAGATGGTATCAAGTCTTGTTCCATCAAGAATGCTTTAATTAAAACAGACTTTATTATTCCCTTTTGATCAAGATTTGGATGGCTGCCTACAACAAATCTATGCAGTCATTATTTTGAGATTTATTTTTTTCTTGGCATCTCAACTTTATATTCTCTTTGTTTCTATAGTAACATGTTCTCTATTAGTGTACAAGCTGTTATGTCAATGTTAAATTGTTGGCTAGAACGTAAGGCTTTGAACTGGTTATTGACTGTATGTCTTTATTTTATTCACAGCATCTACAATAATGGAAAGAAGTTTACTCTGATTATGGTTATAATATTGTGTAATACCTCAAAACATCAATTTTGAGTTCAGTTTTGGAGCATAAAGCTATTTAAAATCTTTGTGTTTCTCTATAAAATCTCTAAAATGTACTCCCAGTTTTTTGCAGTTTAAAACAAACGTGTTTCCCCAAATCCTATTAATAAATTGCAGATTGAAACCAATGGACTATGATGCTTTAAGGCTCAGGATTTACATGAATCTATTATTGCTATCAAAGCTAATTGATAAAATTTACACAGATTGATCCTTTGGTTGTTAAATGATTGATTAAAAAGTTGAATTCTGGCATATAGTAGTAAAGTAGTAGTAGAAAGCAGAAAAAATTATGCATCTCTAACTTGTATTTTGGAATGATACAGCAAAAGCTGATTGCAGCAAATAGAAGTCAAATTTTGGCACAGAGGTGGCAGATGAACATTTAGTGATTGAATCACTTTAATTTACTTAAAGAGGATAAATGACTAGAATACCAGAACTCAACTGTATTGTGGCTTTTTGTTTACTATCAAGGCAGTTCCTCAGTTCATTAGAATAACACAACATCTGGCAATATCTGGTGTACCTCCATTAGGAATAGGATGGTGATGCACAGTGATCCCATAATTCTGGTATGTTTTCATGAGATGTGGGACACGGTACTTTGTGAGTTCTCCTTTGGTACAATGTACAAATACATCAAGCACCCTGTGACTTTAGTTCATGTATAAAAGCAACATATTTACATATTTGTTAAATACAACCTGAATCCATACATATTTATGATATTGATTGAATTGATTGCAAAACTAGTTAGAAAAGTGTAATTTGCAAACTTTTTCAAGTAGCTTTGCCTCCAATTATCATCATCTGATCTTGACAGACGGAATATTTTAAATTGCATTTTTACACAACAAAACCCCCCATATAACATCAACACTTTCCTCAACGTATAAAACTCAAACTTGAGCCTTCGAGGCAGATGCTCAAAATAAGTCACTTTTTGCTTATAGATGGCCTGGCTGTATTTGTTCACATATATATTGCAATCCTGTTTCTTTTCATTGTTATATGCAGTTCTCCTATCTGCTCTAAAAAACCCAAGGAAGTTTTAAGATATTTCCTAACTACACATTACCTGTAGTTACTGAGATGCAGTTGACAATGAGAACTTTTGTCCTAGAGCAGCTGACCCCAACCTTTCTGGCTTGGTGGCTCGATGATGGAGGAAGGCGGGGGAAGAGAGAGAGAGAAGCAAGCACGTGCAATTCTTTGCACTTGCACAAATGGAGCTTAGCATACAAGTGTCCAGTGTTGCACAAGTGGAACTTCATATGCAAGTGTCTGCCACTTGGACAAGGGGAGATGAATGTGTACTAGCACACTGCTTGTGTGATCCAATTCCAAACAAGCCATGGCCAGTTCCGAATGGGCCATGGAGTGGGGGAGAGTATGGTTCTGTGTGAGTGGCCGCCACTCAGACAAGTGGAGTTTTGTGCATGAGCGCAAGTGCCTGCAACTCTCACAAATGGAGCTGAACGCATGCGCACGCACTCACCCTCCATTCATGGGGCCCGGTTCCTAATGGGCCGCAGCCTGGCCAGCGGGTTGGCAACCCATATCCTAAAGAATACAATATGTAATCTATTCCTAGAGGAAAACAAATCATTTGCAGAATGCATTGACAAAGGCATTTTTTCCTTAAAGGTAATTGAATTGAATTGAAGAGTATATTAAGGGTGTTTTACACAATATCTTAAGCCATTGTTTATTGAAAAATTAGAACTCTTTGGATTCAAACTTAAGATTCATTGCTTAGAGGAGGGGTCCCCAAACTCTTCAGCTCATCAACACCTTTATGAACTTTGAGCTTGTTCATCAACCCTCAAACATGAAAATAATATGAAAAATATATTAAAATGATACTAAAATTATGAAAATACTAAATGCTACTTTAATAACTCTGTGGGTCAGTATTGATCACATTTATTTATCAAATTTAGGTACCGCCCAGCCTTGCTGCCTAGGTGGCTCTGGACAAATTCTAGGTAAATATAATAAAATATAAAAAGGTACAATTAAAATACACATAAAACAGGATAAAGAACAATAAAAAAACAAAAGTTAAAAGATAAGTTAAAAGGTGGAGGAAGCACTCAAGGCATCAACCATGCTCAAGGCTGGATGCCCACACACAAGGAAGACCAAGAAAACTGGGCCAATCTCATCTCCAGGGGGATGACATTTCATAAGGTGGAAGTAACAGCAAAGGAAGTTATTTTCCTAGACCCCATTAATCTAAGTTATCTGTGTGTATCTGCCCAACTTGAACAATGAGACTTTGGACAGCTCACAAGAAATAACCAAATTAAAATAGTCATCAAGAATCAATAGTAACACTATGTGACCTGGCTCAAATTCATATTCTCTCCTGATGGGAACTACTCATCTTGACCCCAATGTTTGGGGAAATAATGTTTTTAAGGCCTTTTTGGAAAGTGTTATTTAAGAAGATAAAGAAGAAGGTAAAGTCTACTAAAGATAATCATAAATAACAGTAAGTCAATAGAAAGTTAGCAAGTAATTTATTTGGATTATTGTATGAAGAAATGTTAAGACTGCAAATAAACTAGTGAAATCTTGACAGCTATTTTTTACTATAGTTGTTGGGCCTGAATTGGTTGCTTAGATTTGTTTGAATGACTGAGGTGTCTTTCAATGAATGAATGCATGCTTTATTTTTTAAAAAGGGAGACTGAGATACTGGGGAATTGTGGCAAATATTGATACCAATAGATGAGATTCTTGAAGTTACTACGGTAACAAATTGAAAAAAAACACAAAGTCAGGTAATTTCCACTGAAAAATATACAAAGTGAAATATATAGTTAGTGCCCTACTAAATATGTTATATATCCTGGTGAAAGTGGCCAATTTAAAGCCACCTTAATTTTAAAACACTCAGCTATGGGTAAAAAGTACTGAATCTATGCATTTGTTGAGTGAAATGAATGTCAAAAGAAGCTAGAAAGGTTATTTATATGAGTACAAGTATTTTGTTACATTGGTTTAAAAGTTAGATATGTCAAAAGAAACAAAGTTGAATACAATGGCAATGTGTTCCTTAAGAATGTGTAGGGTAAAACAAGTAGCAGCAAGTAATGAATGAATATAAGCTGAAGGTAAATGCTGTGACAGTCCTGCAGTTGTCATGTTGTCTTTTTTGTATATCTCTGTGGACATGCAAAAACAAAAACGGTATTAGGCTGGTAAAATCTTAAATCACAGGAACTTTGGGAAAAAGAAGGGGAAGAGAACATAAGGGAGATATATTGGCTGACACCTGAGAGACTCATGGCAGCTCTGGCTGTTAAAGATGAATTGCTGGTTTCAGTAACTGGTAGAACTGGTTAATCTAAAATGGACATGGCAGTATTATACTGCTTAAGCTTTGTTTTGTTCCTGGGACAGTAAAACTCCTCTAAAGCGGAGAAGGACATCATTTGGGAAATGTTGTGGATGACAAACAAGAAGGTATAGCAGCATCTTGTCTACCCTTTGTAGGCAATTTCACAGAGATTAGTGATAGAAGGGGAGGCTTTACCAACCAGAAGAAAGCCAACTGGCAACTTGACTAACAGAGGGAAAATTGGCTCCTTCTTAATTCTGGATAGTGGTGGCATTAGTACTGTACTAGTATTTACAAACACAGAGGGGTATATTTATTTTATTACCACATTAACAGAATAACAGAGTTGGAAGGGAGCTAGGAGGCCTTCTAGTCCAACCCTACTCAAGCAGGAGACCCTATATCATTCCTGACAAATAGCTATTCAATTTCTTTTTAAAACCTCCAGTGGTGAAGCATTCACAACTTTCAGAAACAAACCATTCCACTGCTTACTTTTATTATTATTAATAATAAATTATATATACATTTAATAAATGTGTAGTATTATTTATATACTGCCCAACTGGCAATGATAGGTACATATTTACTAAGCTAATGCAAATATAGGCATGGTTAGAGAATCTTTGGATTACACTACTGTATTCAGGCAACACTCCAGTGACGATGCCTTTTTAGATCTCAGGCCAAAGCCTCATTCCATTTGCTGGTTCTTACAAGTAAAAGGGGTTAAAGAAGTTAAGAGAGTCTAGGCTTGGATGATATAGCTATAATTAACTTTGCAGAGGAATGTTACCTGTTTGCTTAATAAAGGGGGGGGAGGAGTTTAAAGTAGTATTGTGTAATATTTTATGGTTTTCTATCAAAACTATGCTCAGAGATAACACTGGTTGCAAGTAAAAATTTGGTTATACATATAAAGTGAAAGACAATCAAACTGCAAAACTAATATACAAAAGAACAGTACATAGATTAAAAGGAAGACAGATTGAGAAAGTTCTGGTTGGATGGAGTTAAGAGTTAAAAAAAACGGTGAAAAGCTTAGAGAACAAAAATTGAGCTGTGAAGCTTTATATGAACATTGAATAACAGAGTTGGAAGGGACCTTAGGGGTCTTCTAGTCCAACCCCCTGCTTAGGCAGGAAACCCTACACCACTTCAAATGGTTATCTAATATCTTCTTAAAAACTTCCAGTGTTGGAACATCCATAACTTCTGGAGGCAAGTTGTTCCACTGATTAATTGTTCTAACTGTCAGAAAATTTCTCCTTAGTTCTAGGTTGCTTCTCTCCTTGATTAGTTTCCACCCATTGCTTCTTGTTCTATCCTCAGGTGCTTTAGAGAATAGCTCGACTCCCTCTTCTTTGTGGCAACCCCCTGAGATATTGGAACACTGCTATCATGTCTCCCCTTATCCTTCTTTTCATTAAACTAGACATACCCAGTTCCTGCAACCATTCATCATATGTTTTAGCCTCCAGTCCCCTAATCATCTTTGTTGCTCTTCTCTGCACTCTTTCTAGAGTCTCAACATCTTTTCTACATCGTGGTGGCCAAAATTGGATGCAGTATTCCAAGTGTGGTCTTACCAAGGCATTATAAAGTGGTATTAACACTTCATACTTGATCTTGATTCTATCCCTCTGTTTATGTAGCCTAGAGGTGTGTTGGCTTTTTTGGCAGCTGCAGCACACTGCTGGCTCATATTTAAGTGATTGTCCATTAGGAATCCACGATCCCTCTCACAGTCACCACTATTAAGCAAGGTACCACATATACTGTACCTATGCATTTTCTTTTTCTTGCCTAACATGATGGAAGCAAGGATAGAAATAGGATAGATATCTTCAAAGAAAAATCATGTTTTTCAGCAATGTGGTAATAGACCTTGTATTAAGCAGGGAGATAGATTTATCAGTGTCCCCCAACCTTTTTGTCACCAGGAATTGGTTTTGTGGAAGATAATTTTTCAATGGATGGGAGGGGGTAATGGTTCAGTTTCACTCACTTTCCCCCACCGCTCGCCTCCAGTTGTGTGGCCCAGTTCCTAGCAAGCCATAGACCAGTCCCGGTCCATGGCCCAGGGGTAGGGGAACCATGGATTAAATGACTTTTTTTATTTTGATTCATTCCAACTCTATAATTATATACATTTTAAGAAATTTATTTAAAAAAATATACATAAAACTGTATATTTATTTTTGGTGCTTAATTGAAGTTGTTTTCTCTGATAGAAATAGATTAAATGACTTTTGAGATAGTTTCCAATTCTATAAGGCTATGAATTGTAGCAAATTTATTTAAAAATTATCTGGAGCTAGAACTATGTATTTGTTATTGGTGCTTACATAAAGTTGTTTTCTCTGTAGGAACAGCTTAGGTGAGACAAGCTTGTCCTATAATAGTTCATGAGCGTTGTCATTTAATGTGTTGTCATTTTTCAACTTCAACCAGAGAACTAGTGAAGACTACTGCTCCTTATTCACTGAACAGATAAGCCCCAAAACTATGGGTACAAGGCCTGTGAGGTAACTCAAGTCCAATAACTGTGGTTGCTTGACCTTCACATGACAGAGGAACCAGTGGTGGTTACCAATTTTTTTACTACTGGTTCGGGCACACTCCCACGTGCGCTCTATGCTTCTGCACATGTGCAGAAGCGTCTGGGTGGGTGGATGGAGTCTCCCGCCACTGCTACTACCGGTTCGGCCGATCCGGGCTCAACCAGGAGCAACCCACTTCTGAGAGGAACCCTAACTGAAATTATCTTATTCAAATTTATTATGTTCCGGAAAAATGCATTTAGCAAGAACCTTTGAAGAATTAAATGGTACAATGGAAGAAGTTGTTGTTTAAAACATCTATCTCAACTTTCTGCAAAACACTTTCAATATGGATTTCTAGAGGTTAGGCATTGTGGCAAAGAAGGCATTCTTCCTGGGCCCCAATAGATGGTACTGTTGAATTGAGGGGAACCAAAGAATGCCAACTTTGCCAGCTTTTATTGGATGGGCAGACACCATGGAAGATGGGTGATTCCTCAAATTCCTTGGCCCCATTTTGTCTATATAAATGTTTAGATAGATATAGAGGTAGTGTATGTATGTATGTATGTATGTATGTATGTATGTATGTATGTAGGTAGGTAGGTAGGTAGGTAGCAGTGACGTGCGGTGAGCTTTATGGCTGGTGAGGCAGCAGTTTTTTAGACTTGTGGACTTCAACTCCCAGAATTCCACAGCCAGGCATGCTCACCTCCGATTTAAAGAGACAGCATTTTTCCCCCTTGCAAAATAAGTTTTCCCATTCTTTTTCTTCTCCCTCCCCCTCCTTCCTCCCTCTCTCCCTCCCTCCCCCCTCTCTCAAACAGACACACGCACACAGAGAAGTTGGATCCCTCTCTCACTCTCAAACAAACACAAACACAGAAGTTGGATTGGATATATTTTCCAACGGCTTGAAAGCAGCTCCTCTGCCATACCCCCACCTTCCCCTGCTACCTTCCGAACGGAGCCTTTGATTGCAGGTGAATCACATTGCCTTTTCAAACGTAATCAGTGAAGCTGGGCTTATATACTTTTATCCAGCTGTGTGTGTGTGTTTGAAAAGGTAACGTGGTTCTGCATGCAATCAAACTTTTTGAATTCCTCCCCCCTCCCCACACATGCACCTTTCCCAGCTGTTTCAGAGAGGATTTCAACTCTGCTTTTGCCTGCCCTCATGAAAGGCCAGAGCTCTGAGTCAGACTGAGCTAGTTGCTCCCAGAGAACTCTAAAAAGCCTCTAAAATGCACTTTACAGGAGGCGAGAGAACACGTGCCTCCTTTGCATATGAAATTTTTCGCTTTTTAACTCTTGCTTAACTCTTATTTTTTTATTTTAAAAAATATTTTATTCATTTTCACATTCCATTTTACAACCACTTATATACAGAGTATTTGCTATAAGAAAAATAATAATAAATAAAATAAAATAAATAAAATAAAAAGAAAACACAACTCATCATTCACAACCCCACCTGACACTTCCATCCTCCATACACCCCATCTACCCCCTCCAACTTTCCTTTCCTCCCTCTAACGCTCCCCTCCTACTTCCCTTTCCCCTCAAACCTTCCTTCTCCCCTTACTCCCAACACACCCTCCTTGCATTCCCCTTACTCCTTCCTTACTCCTCCCTCCTCTTTCCCTCTACCTCCCTCCTTGGTGTATTCCTTTATTCAAGTGTTGTTTATTATAATCTGATAAAAAGTAAAATAAACCAAGGAAAAAAAAATTTTTAAAGAAAGAAAAGAGTAAAAAAAAAAGGGAGAAAAAAAAAGAACAACCGTATATAAGTGCATTCTTGTTCTTATTGAGACTATGTTAACACCCCCCCACCCCACCCCCAAAAAAATCCCCATCCCTACTCCTCCCGACTTCCCAGGGCCCACACCTGGCACTGCCTTCTATCTAAAGTATCTTATATTCATATGGATTAAAAATAAAAATAATATATTAAAGGAAAAAAAAAACCAAAAAAAAAGAAAGAAAAGAACAAAGAAAAAAAGAAAAAAAAAGAAACTCTTTGTGTTAAGCTCAGCCCCCCATCTTTATCTATGCTTAAATAGTGTAAATCATTCTATCTATATTTTATTCTCGTCTCTTGCTTCTTTGTTATTTACCCCGACCTCCTGTAGACTCTCCCGTTCCTCTTCCTTAACCTTGTATTCAGATAAACATTTATCCAAATTTGTAAAATAATTTCACCAAGCTTTCCCTTCTAATAAAAATTAGATAGCATAGATCATTCCACATATTCAAATAATACTTTCAACAAAAATCAGTTTATTGTATATACTCGAGTATAAGCCTAGTTTTTCAGCCCACTTTTTGGGCTGAAAAAAGCCGCCTCGGCTTATACTCGAGTCAGTGAAAAATTTGCCCGAAATGGAGGAGAAAAAGGGGCGGGGCCATGCTGCTGGGTGACACTCGTGAATGGCCCAGTGCCCCTGTGAGTTTCCCCTCCCTCTGTGTCAGTTTGCCGCGCAGCGCGCACCGCACCATCCCCCCTCCTCACGTTCTAATGTAATGCAGGGCTGTCTTACGATTCCCCTTCCTCCCCCTCCTGCCGCTCTGCAACGATGTCCCACCTCCTCCTTGTTATGGCAAGCAGCCACATAGCGATGTCCCACCTCCTCTGGTACAGTGATCCAATGATAGGAATCACTGTGCCGTGTGTCATAGGAGGCGGGACATCGCTCCCGCGGCTGCACGGGACATCATCATCACAGCGGGACATCAGCATCATGAGGTGAGTGAAGTATTTCATTGAATACACCGCTAGTTTACTGTTTTTCTTTGAAATAAATATTCAAAAACATTATTGGTATCTATTTTTATTTTTGAAATTTACCGGTAGCTGCTGCATTTCCCACCCTAGGCTTATACTCGAGTCAATAACTTTTCCAGTTTTTTGTGGTAAAATTAGGTGCCTCGGCTTATATTCGGGTCGGCCTATACTCGAGTATATACGGTACCTTCCGTTTTAACATTATCTCATCCAGCTTTCCCTTCTAACAGAATTTAAACAACATAAATCATTCTGCATTCATTTTACATATATACCTTCAGTATCACCCCACCAATATACGTAAATCATTCCGCATGCATTTTACCCTCATCCCTTGCTTCTCTAATATTTGCCACTATCAAATTTATGCAAGCATTAGTTTAAAATCTAGCTCAAAATAATTAGTTTCAACAAAAATCAGTTTACCTTCTATTTTAAAATAATCTCTTCAAACTTTCCCTTCTAACAAGATTTAAACAGCATAAATCATTCTGCATGCATTTTACATATATACATTCAGTATCACCCCACCAATAAGTTCCCCTTTTCCTGCCGGAGAGAGGTCGCAAACCCCCATTCAATCCACAACTTTGGTGAATATTTTAGAATGTCTAAATCCTCAAACTCCGCTTTTCTGCTTCTCCTCTTTTCCAAGTGAATCAGGAAGTCCCGCCTTCAAAGTCTTGTAATAGAAATCTCGAGCCTCCGAAACAGAATTAAGACGAAGTTTTTGATTCTCAAATGTGACCGTAATACCGGCTGGGGCCTCCCATCTATATTGAATCTGTTGATTTCTAAGCTCTTTAGTTAAGAAGGTATAGTCCCTTCTTGCCTTTAACATCTGGAAAGGTATTTCTTTGAAGACAATCAAGTTCTGGCCATCAATTCTCAAACTATTATTGTAAAATTTTTGCACGATCGCGTTTCTGGATTCTTTTGTGGAGAAATATATAATTATGTCCCTCGGGAGCTGTCGCTGTTCCGCTACCAACGAATTCTGGCGATAGATTTTCCGAATCTGCCAATCAAGGTTAAGTCCCGGGCTTCCCACCGCATGGCTGAGGGCTTCAACAAAGGTCTGTTTCAAATTCTCTTGCTCCTTTTCGCGGAATCCTCTGACTCTTATTGCGAATGCCTTCTTATTAAAGTTTATCATAACGAGCTGTTCCTGAGTGTCTCTAATTTTTTGTTGTAAAATTTGAATATTAGTAGTCAAATTAGAATTAGCCTCCTCCAAACTTTCCAATTTATTCTCTATTTCAGCGGTATAATCTGACAGGGCAGACACGGCTGCAAACGTATTCGCCTTCATTTGGTCAATTTTAGACTTTAAATCACCATATAGCTCCAATACAAATTCCTTAATTTCTTGTTTAAAATCATTAAAGATTTGAAAAAAAAATTCCTGTGTTAAGAATTCTCCAGTAGAGGGCGTAGGAGACAAGGGCTGCGATTCCGGTATAAATTCTTTAAATTCCTTCACAGATTCTTTAGGCACATTTGTAGAGAGACGCTTCGATTTTGACCTGGGTGCCATTATAAATCAACAAATAAACAGTGCTTTCGCTCCCCTCTGTTTCCAAAAAAAACAAAAAAAAAATTATTTTGTTAAGGAGCAGTCTGCAGGAAGGTAAAACCGGCTACGTACATCCCTATCAGTCACCAACGGAGAGAAATCGCCATTTTGAAGTCCGTTTAAACAAAGAAGCCTCTAAGACGAATGGTGCTGGTATTTAAGATAGTAATAAAAGCATAAATCTCACAGGAGTGGGACCCGCCCGTATTAATCCTAGCTTCAAACAACTTTGCTTTGTCCTGGGGGGGGGGGCTCGCCTGTCTGGGGCTGCAAAAAAGGCAGCTGAGAAGAACTGGCTGGAGATAAAAGCTCCGCTCCCGCTGGATCTAATCTCTGTCCACAGCCAAAAAAAAGGAGAAAGGCTGTGAATTACGAATAGACCCTAGCACACAGAGCTACTTCCTGCCCCTTTCTTAGCCAAAAAGGGGTGATATCTATGATCTTAATTAGATATACAGACCAGATCTCTGAGAGGAGCTCGGTTGAGCTCTCCTCGGCAACAGGCTCCGCCCCCCGGTCTCCTTGCTTAACTCTTAAAAGGTGAAAAATTCCTTATGCACAGGAGGCCCCTAGTTCTCTCGCCTCTTCCTATAGTTAACACTAAGCAGACTCCCAAGTCACTGTGACTTGGAATCTGGCAGCAACTACCTTGGCTTTAATTATTTTTTAACAAATTCTTTAAAATTCTTTCCTTTTCCTCATGACTGGTGAGGCCACGCCTCCCCTGCCTCTAGTGACTGCACGTCCCTGGTAGGTAGGTAGGTAGAAGATCAATTAGCTGCATACAGGCCAAAACCTTTACATTTCTTCAGAAAAGTCTGATTCAAATGACTGAGAGGTAGCTTCCAGTTGAAGTACTGTAAAAGCAGACTGACTTCACAACTACAGAATGTAAATATCAAATGTTTCACCTTTTTTTTAAAGGATACATGTAGATCAGAAGTGGTATTCTACTGGTTTGCCCTGGTTTGGGTGAACTGGTAGTGGCGGCAGCAGGAGGCTCCGCCCATCCACCTTCACGGACGCTCTGCGCATGTGCATAAGTGCCACGTGTGCTCCTGGTTCTGAAACAGCAGTGAAGGCAAGAGGATTTCATGCCTGATGTAGAGTGAACTGATTAGAAGGAATGTGCATACAGTAATTGAAAGAAGGTTTGATTAGGAACATGAAATTCCACGTTAAACTATAATCTGGTTTCTGGGTTCATATAAAGTCTGAAAGCAGGAAATCCAATTAAAAAGCTTTACAAACTATGTATTAACCATGATATGTCAATCTAGCCACTATATCTTCTGTCTTCTCCAATGCTATTCCTTTAGTTTTCTAAATTGTTCAGTGAGAGGCTTTTCTCAGCTTTCTTCATATCCCTCGATTGGCAAATCTGCCACCTTGAAAAATTGGGGCAGCATCTGCAGCCAATCATTTTTCTCATTAAAACAAACACCATAGTGATAAAGGGGTATTGTTCAGCAGTTAAAAACCTTGAGCAGTGCCGTGATTATATCTCCTGGCCACACAGAAACAACAGTGATGTTTTCATTTATCTCTGGAAAGATAATAAAAGAGAGATAGGCCTACTGATTGGAGAAAAATATACAACATGCTATTTTTAATTTTTAATAATGGCATGTGAATCCCTGGCAATGCGAAGGAGGCTGGTAACATGCTGGATTTAAGCTTATGTTTAAAAAAAAGATGTTATCACTCTGCTATTAAAGTCAGTATTACACTTCTAAAAAAACAAGCAACCCAGCTTTAATAGGCTACACCAACGTAGACTCCAGGGAAGGCTTGAAGAATCCTTCAGTTGTACATTTTAAAAATAAATCCACCTTTCCCTAAGTTTAATTGTATTGTTTTGTTTATTTTGGTGTTTGGATTTTTTTAGGGGAGGCGTATACATTAAGAAGGAACACAGTGGCTCAGGGGCTAAGATGCTGAGTTTGTCAACCAGAAAAGGTCGGCAATTTGAATCCCTAGTATCGCGTAAAGGAGTGAACTCCTGTTACTTGTCCCAACTTCTGCCAACCTAGCAGTTTGAAAGCATGCAAAAATGCAAGTAGAAAAATAGGAACCACCTTTGGTGGGAAGGTAACAGCATTCTGTGCGCCTTCGGCATTTAGTCATGCCGGCCACATGAGCAGGGAGACGTCTTCGGACAGCGCTGGCTCTTCGGCTTCGAAACAGTGATGAGCACCGCCCCCTAGAGTCGAGAACGACTAGCACATATGTGCGAAGGGAACCTTTTATACATTAAGAATACATTCAAGGGAGACGATTGCAAAATAAATAAATAGAGGAGCCCCTGATTTAAAATAATAATAATAATAATAGTACAGTATTAGGTTGCCCCAAAATTAACATATTGAATGAAAAACAAACATAGCAGGTACCTGACTTTAAAAAGGTGTAAACCTGGATCTAATTCTGCATGTAATGTTAAACGAAGCCACACTGGTAGCAACAAAGGTCGACACCTGGCTTTTAGGCGAAGGTGCTACCAGCTTACTCTACCGCTGGCATTTTGCTATGTGTATTCGTGTCGTAAAAGAACATGGCTTTGTGCTGCTGCCACTGGAGGTGGCGGTGGGGGAGCGGTGTATATACGACGGCTTCGACTTGGCGCACGGCCTGAAATTCACTCAGAAGTGGGCGGCTGGTCCGCCGGTTCCTGGCACGGCGGAGGAAGGCGAGCGGGCGGAGGAAGCCGCCGGGGTCAAAAAGGGGCTCCTCGCCTGGCCCGGCGCCAATCGAGGGCTCTCGGGCGGTTCCGGGCTCGGCATCGCGGCTCCGCCTCGGGCCTGGATTGGCGAGAGGCCTCGGCGGAGGCTCCTCCCCGCCGAGTTGGGGCCGAGCGAGGGAAGGGGCAAAGAGGAGACGTCGGCAAAAGGAACCGCGGCGGGAGACGGCGGAGGCCCCTGGAGCTCGCCCGCTCGGTTCGCCTCCTCGTTAGGGTAAGGCACCCGCAGGCCCTTATAGAAACGGCCGGCGCCGTAGTCGCCTGGACCCAGCTGCTCCCCCCTTTCCCATTCCGATGGGCCCGGGGTCCCTTTTCCCCACGCTTGATGCCCGCGAGGGGCTTCCCGGCCATCATTCAAGGACACATTTCGGAAGAAGCAGCCTCGGGGACCTGCTCCCTCCCCTCCTCTCTCCCCGGGTCTATTTGGGAGAATGGCCGTGCGGTTTTCCCAATATCTAAGCGGCTGGAGGGGGAAATGATGAGTTCGGGAGCAGGACCCTCTCCGGTGTGGGGAGATTTGGGGTGGGGACGCCTTTCCTTGTCTATCGTGGAGAGTTAAGGATTTGAATTTCCCCCCGAAGATTGTGGAAGGGGAGAAGTGGAAGGGAAAGGAAGGAAAATAATGTTCTGGCTATAGATAAAATCGAGATCGGTTTTTGAGTTCCTGCTTCTGAAAGAGACCTTCTCTCTGGATGAGAGATGAAGGTCCTCCATGTTTAGATTTTGCTTTAACATGTTGGCTGCAATTGCTTTCACCGTTGGAAAAGGCGGCTCAACCTTCTGTGTTTTTCTTTTTTTAAACCCAAAGGGGTCTTTCTCTAACATTTTATCATGCAGGAGGAAATGGAGACGCTGCTCTTGCTTGCAAGATTTGGAAGTATCATTTGATATTGGGAAATACTGATGTGAGGGATCTGTGTCTGGGCTTTGGAATAACAATTCATTTCAACCATAATTAAGATTTCCCCAAACCTTAGAATCAAAATTTAGCTAGAGCAAACTGTTATCTGCTCCACTGCAGTAATTACAAGACATACCATTTACCTCATGCAGGGATGGAATCACAGCCAAATGAATGTGTAAAATCTAGCAAGATGATTGGCTAGCTGTACTATAAAGACTTCTTTTTGTGATTTTTGAACTTACAGTATTATTATTTTTCTGTGTCTGTGTTTCCAGAATGTGGAAGAAACTGGTGCATCTTTGCACCTTAGGGAACAGCTTCAGTGTGTAGGAGAGATGCACTTATCTAGGCACTCTCTTAAGCCTACAGGTAAAATCAAATACACGATGTGTCATCAATTTCATTCCAAATGGAAGGCTTAATAATTGATTTTTTAAAATCTCAGTTCAACTTTCCTACTTTATTCTTCTTTTCTCCCTGCCCCCCCCAATCTTTTAGCTGAGTTTATTTTAACTGTCAAAAAATCAGCTTTAAACCAGAATTGCAGTTGGATGTGGTGGTGGAGGAAAAATGGGAATTATAAATCAGTCTAAAAGTCTGGTGGTGGTATTTTGGGTACGCTAATATGTGCTCTTGTGAATAATAGTGGCAGCTGTTATTTTTGATTGGGTTTATACGCATAAATAATGTTGTGATGCTAGAACCAGTTTCTTGATTCTTCTGAATGAATGACTTTCTCATTTCCTGTGTGGTTGCAAGATTTATAAGATTGCTTTTAGGTTTTACTTATCCATTTGTTTACACAGGGAATGGATCACATGTGGCTCTAGGGTAGCATTCAAGTCTTGGTTTAATTCCAAAAGTCTTCTGAAATAGAATTGGTCAGACTTCTGATAAGAACTGTTAGTCCCTTCACTGCAACCTGTAGTTTGAGAGAGAAAGGATATTAAAGAAAAAAGAATATGAGAGAAAAAAAGAAAAGAGGGGTGTTTCTATTTTGGATTGTGGCTTCTATTTTGCTTGTTTCAATATTGCCCATAACATCATTCCCTGTAGAGTTTTTGTGTAATGCAGCCCTTGACAGAAAAAAGTAGCTTACTCCTGCTTTAAAGCTATATAAATGCAAACCTTCAGGAAAGCTTAATGTGCAATGGAAAATTTATTTTCACATTTCTGCTTCTGTTGAGGAAACTTCAGCCATTCATCCATTAAAATGACCAGTTATTACTGCTGTTGCTTACTTTTAATTACAGTTTTTTCTCCTAGCAGTGATAGCTAGGACATTTTTCTTGTCTCTTCCTTTTCTGTCACACAAGCATTTCTATCACTGTTTTTTATTGGGAAGCAATGACAAAAATCTGGTGAAATTGAGAAATAGTATCAATTAGATATTATGGTCAGTGACAGTTTCAGCTGTTCTGAATCTGTATTGTAGCCTTCATTAGTGCCCTTCAGATATATTGGACTGCAGCTTCTGTAAGTGCAATTCAGTATGATGATAGACAATGGGAGTGAGGTATTTCATATTAAAATAGTCTTTGGGAATCCTATAGTAGTAAGGAGTAAACAATCTGCAACCATCACATTCTATATAAGCCACTCTGGTAACATCCAGTTTATTTCCATTTTGAGATAGGAAGGACAGAAAATATGTAACACAATGAAGATTTAACACTGTTAAAAATAAATTAGAGATCTTTTTTCTCATGCCCCAGTTCATTTGTAGGAAATTATCTCATCCACTGTGCCTTCAGCTTCCCCTCCCAATTTTTAAGAGAGGACCCTTGATATTAAAATGTTGCCAATTCTGCCATAAGGTTCAGAGTTAACCCTGGTAATGAAGTGGTTACTATTATGTACCATCGTTAAAATATATCCCAAGGTGACACCAAAACAACTCAAAAATTCAAAAGCTCTTAATAAAACACCTTAAAAAACCCTAAATGGAATCTTTCTGGTTTTTCTTCATGTAAACAACAACAGTGTAACATGCAATATGTGCAGTGCCATCATCCAGATTAAACTTCATTATTTCATTTTGCTGAATGTCTAAACTTTGTCTTGCATGTTTAGACATCTATAAACTATTTAGTTCCACCTAACTTTGGAATGATGATGTGTAGCGATTGGTGATGGTATGGTGCCTCTATGACGTGGGAACCATAGTTTATAGATAAGCAATGTTTTCTTTAAATGCAATATATTAATGCAATGGATATTAAAATGGTTCATGGGTTTTCCCTGCTTTTGTGAGTGTTTTGTTGTCTTCCTTTCCTCTGTCTCGCTGTTGTACAATGACAGTTACATAAAGAGGGTATTGTGAAATTGGATTGAACAAACTGTTGTAACATGCAGAGCAGCACTTCTCAATATACTAATATTGCATATTAATGAGCTTAAAAGAGTGAATAATGAATGAGATAGCATCACATTTAAAATATTGAGCAAGATAGTGTCTCTGAAACCAATAGTGATGTGTTCAATGGCCTGGTTAAATATGTTCATATTTTTCTCTTTTTAAAGCAAAATCAGTAATGATCGTAACTTTGGTGATGCTTTCCAGATTTGAATTTACCAAATGTTTACAGATTCCCTTTTCAGCAACACTATTAGATTACCAGCCTGAGCCTTTTTATTAACAAATGGAAAGAACATTACTCTGGGTTATTAGATTAAAATATAGACACAAACAATCAAACTTTACTTTTTCTTACTTGGTCTTATTTTTCATCAAACCAATGTGTTCCTATGGGCAGAATAATCAGAAAGTATAATTATGGTTAGATTTAATCTGTGTTGGATCTTCTAAAAGACAACATATATAAGATT
The DNA here is from genome assembly GCF_009769535.1 of Thamnophis elegans. Classification (NCBI taxonomy): domain Eukaryota; kingdom Metazoa; phylum Chordata; class Lepidosauria; order Squamata; family Natricidae; genus Thamnophis; species Thamnophis elegans. Next base: position 157,373,506 of record NC_045541.1, on the reverse strand, counting down.
GCTTTCTTTTTTATCCCATCACATTCTTGTCTGCAGCGTGCCTTGATCCATACCTACTGAGCATAGATTACAAGCCTTTATCAAATGCAATTTGATTCCCTTGATAAGGAACTATAGAATTCCATCTTTCAAGCCTGGCCAGAATACATGGATTCCATTCAGACTGGGAAGGAAGAAAGAATTTGATTTCTTCATTACTTGCTGTTCCGTTGTGTAGCTAAAATATTGATTGGTTGAAAGTGTTAAGATCTCCTTATGTTTTCCCTCTTGTTTGTGTGCCAGAAGGTGTTGTTTGCTAGTAATTTGGAAGGCTGAGAATTTCATGAATTTAGAGGCTTTAAACTTAAATCAGCCTTATTAATTTGCTATGTGTGAAATCACAATCAAATACATATATTCTTATTTTGAAGACAGAGGTACTCTGATGGCTTCTAAAGATAGGCACACAACCTCTTCCATTTAACCTTAAGGAGCTGAAGTGTTGCTGGTTTGAGAAAAATGAGTGGTTTGGAGTACTGCATATTGTTTAATATCAAATAACCCATCTTCTGTTTTTTAAAGAGTTGTGAGGCTTATAAGAATGAGTTTGTTGACTATTTTATTTTTAAAAAATGACATGGCTGACTATATGTGGGAATATGCTTTTATCTTTTATCTAAGAGCTGAGGTGGCACAGTGGTTAAATGCAGCACTGCAGACTACTTCAGCTGACTGCAGTTCGGCTGTTCAAATCTCACTGGCTCAGGGTTGACTCAGCCTTCCATCCTTCCAAGGTGGGTAAAATGAGGACCCGGATTGTTGTTGGGGGCAATATGCTGACACTGTAAACCGCTTAGAGACGGCTGAAAGCCCTATGAAGCGGTATATAAGTCTAACTGCTATTGCTATCTTGGCTGCTTGTTGCAGTCATCACTTCAAGAATAGTCATGTTTATAGCATATCATGTGAACTGCCAAGATCCATATGGGGTTGTGTTGAGGTTAAATAAATAAAAAAATACTTAGTGTCAAGAATTCTGATGCTTATCTGAAAAGAAATGGAGAAATCTGGTCAGTGATCCCATTGGCAAATAATGATCATATTCAAGAAACTGGTCAGGGAACTGATATACACTTAATCAAGAGTAGTACCCTTAAAGTAGAATATTTGTAATTCAGGGTTGAAATGAGATTCTTTGATGCTCTCTGAGCTGGTTTGTCTTGCAGTCATTTCATTACCCAAACTATAAGTAACATCATCAGTGTTATGTCTATGGAGCTTCTCAGTCATCCAGGTCACTTTTGTTCCAAAAGCGCTTTTTCAAAAGGCAACTGGACTTTTCCTTGAAGACATTTTGCTTCTCATCCAAGAAGCAGCTTCTTGGACGAGAAGCAAAACATCTTCAAGGAAAAACAAAGGAAGTCCAGTTGCCTTTTGAAAAAGCACTTTTGGGATCAGTGCTAGTGTTACCTAGTTTGGGTAATGAAATGTCTGCAAGAAAATAACCAAGCTCAGAGAGCACTAAAGATCCCTCAGAGAAGTACCCTAATACACTTTCTCTCTCTGCTGTTAAGACCAAATATCATAAAAAGCATTTCACCAAGAAGCACTTCTGTATTTTTAAAATATATGTATACGAACTGAGAGCCATTGTGCAGGTTATGGGAAAAGGCTAATCTTTTTCATTATCTTTTATGTTTCTCCAAGGTATGCCACATTCCTCTATATATGTCAAATGAATAACACCATAATACAGTAGTCCCACATACCTCATGCCCTTTCTGTAGAGCTTCCCTAACAAAAACTAGTGTTGTAGCCAGGATTTAGATATGTCAAACCATGCTTATGGCAAGTTAACATTGACAAACTCATCTTCTAGTTTTGGCTGCCACCGTAAGCCAAACTGTAACATGATTTGGCATATAAAACAGTCATGGGAAAGCAATTAACCCTGACCATTTCTCCCTTTGTCTCTGCTCCAGCACTCTTAAGAGACAATTTGGTGCTAAAAAAAATATACATGAAGTGTTGCTCAGAGATATCATCTCCCACATGTTCTCTTTTTCTTTGAGGGAACTCCCAGTTTTGCAGCCTGACTTCAGCATGGTTTCTTCTGTCAAATTCTGTAGAATAAAAAAGCAAAATATTCTCTGTTGCTGTTTCTGCCTAAGGTCATGGATAGAGATGGATACTATTGTGGCAGCTTTAAAAGTACCTCATGATAGTTTACAAACTCTATGTGGACTATAAACCTCTCTTTAGATACTAATCCTCAGTGTTAGTCCGAAAGGGGCATATTTGAAAATGGAACAATAACTTACAGTATTTCCCAGATGTTATTTAACTTGTCGAAGTAGAGTTGTGGCATTTGACATATTTCCCTGTCTCTCCACTTCCCAGCAAACCCATAAATTACACTTGCTGTTTCTACTGTAAACTTCATTTACCTCTGGACTTTTACCAGCGTCAAGTGTGGTCCTTAAAATCATAAGTGGAAAATACTTGCATGCATTTCCTCAATAATAGAAGGCCTAATCTTTAGCTTCAGGGACTGGGTGTGCTTGGGATACTGAGAGCTGCAAAGCAAGGGAGTGGCAGTGACAGAATGAAATGTTCAGAGTAGTTCTAGTAGTTGTGCTTCTTTTGCACTCAGTATATATATATACTGAGTGCACAAATATACATATATATATGTGTGTGTGTGTGTGTGTTGCATTTGTGCATTTGTGCTGATAAATAAATAAAGGGAGACTAGTATAGACCTATTTCAAGCTATTTAGCTCTCATCAGCTAGGCATACCCTTACTGGGATTCGAACCTGTGCTATATTACATCTTAGGCAAACGTCTTAGCCATTAAGCCACAAGTTCTCCTCCTTATCAGCTGAAGCTGAATATTTTCCCTGGCTTCAGCTGATAAGGAGGAGAACTTGTGGCTTAATGGCTAAGACGTTTGCCTAAGATGTAATATAGCACAGGTTCGAATCCCAGTAAGGGTATGGCTAGCTGATGAGAGCTAAATAGCTTGAAATAGATCTATACTAGTCTCCCTTTATTTATTTATCAGCACAAATATAACACAAAATGTGTAACAAAGGCAACAGTAAAAATATTGGGTTTCTGTCGTGATGGACTCTTGTGACGAGCCGATTGACAGATAATGGAAGCTGTTAGCTTCCTCCCATAATTGGGGCTTACCAGGGGTTGTGACACTAAATATATATACATACATACATACATACATACATACACATACATACATACATACACACATACACATACATACATACACACACACATATATACACACACAAATATATATATGTGTATATACACACACACATACACACACACACACTCACTCACAAATATATATATTTGTTTTCCTAGATTTTCACGAGTGTAGGTATGCTGGTCTTGTATTCACGGGAAAAGACCCGAATACAAGACCTGTGTGTGTGTGTGTGTGTGTGTGTGTATTTACATCACCCTGTTTTATCAATTGTTTTTACTTGGATTTCAGTAAATACACGGCAGCAAAAATAAAACCTTGTTGTATTAAGTAATCATTAAACAGTCAGCACCACTCCCTTGCACATAGTCTGTACCCATTTCCTGGTCTTGTATGACTTGTTTCCTTTTAGAAAATATTTAAAAACAGGGCTGTATTGCGCATACTTCTATCGAGTTTTATGTTGTGATTTTCTCTTAAATTTGGTACTGAAATCACTTGACCTTGTATAGCAAAAGGGCTCCGTTTCTTGAACCACAATAATACATGCGTCTACAGAATATACTTTTTCTGTATTTTTTAAAGTGATAAAATAAGTCATTTTATATAAATATTATATCCCACATTGCTTTGCTGGCTGGATCAGAGATGGGGAGCCTATGGCCTGAACCGACACCTCCCAGCTTTAGTCCATATTGCATGCTGGGTCACTGAGTAGAGCGGTAACATTTAGAGAATCATGGGGTTGCCATTCCTGGGCTGGCTGATATATTGTGAATATACTAAAGTTTTTTTTCTACACATTTTAACATAAGATTGTTGCTACTCTTTACTGTATGGAACCAAATTTATCAAAAATAATAAATACATCATGTCTAATAATCTAGTAAAACTGCTCAAAAATATATTGTCCTAATCACAGTATGTTTAAGTGTAATTTGTGAAGCAAATTACATTGCAAATAATAATAATGAAATATTGTATATTCTACCTGTACATTATTAGGATTGATGTCTGAGAGTATCTGAAAAAGATGTAGTTTTCTTGGCAGTGGTTTGCTTCGCCTTCTTTCTAGGGCTGAGAGAGTGAGTGACTGGTCTCTAAAGTCATCACGCCTAAGGTAGGACTAGAACTCACAGTCACCCACTTTTTAGGCTAAACCTTCAATTACTACAACAATATAAAATGATATTCTTTTCGTCACCCTAGGGGTTCTTCTGTAATAATCTACAATGGCATTGAATTATTTTTCCCATCTTCAGAAAATGTTTTTTATAGAAGCATGATCACGTGAAATTCTTCAGCTATTCAGATCTTCACATAGCTAATTCAAATAAGCATCCATCAATGCATTTGCATCTGTAGCATTAATATGGAAGTATGTCTTTGCATTTAGATTAGACATTTTCAATAGAGAGCCTACTAGGTAATTGTCTATTGTCATACTGTATTCTAGTCAGCCTAGTGAAAGGCAATGCTTCTCAACTTCAGCAACATGCTAGCTGAGAAATTCTGGGAGTTGAAGTTCATAGATCAAAGTCACTGAGGTTGAGGAACACTGGCCAAAGATGAAATGTCAAAAGCCGGTCCATGTGCCTGTGCATTTTGATTTAGATCAGGGGTGTCCAAACTTGGGAACTTTAAGACTTGTGGACTTCAACTCCCAGAATGCTGGCTGGGGAATTCTGGGAGTTGAAGTCCACAAGTCTTAAAGTTCCCAAGTTTGGACACCCCTGGTTTAGATTTAAGTGTGTTTGTGGAAGAAGAGTAAATAATTTCACCTGTCACCCACCTGGTGCATATATCAGCAGAGGGCACATCTTTGTGGGAATATGTCTGTTTTGAAGTGAGAAGGTGTAATGGGAATTTTCTATTTTTGGTGCCATTAAAATAGCTCTAAAAACTTAAGTTTCAAAGCCATTCATGCCTTGAGAGAAGGCTATATGAACAGCCTGCTTGTCCCAATTGTCACACATTCATATCTTTATTGAAGGGTCTTCTCTGGGGGTAGTCATTGATGGAACAATTATTGATAGTGCCCCTCAAAATATAGGCATTTTCATCCCTGTTAATTTTTTGATCCCAGTTTAAAATTAAATTATTTTTCCCCAGAATAAAAAGGTAAAACTATTTTTCAAAGTTTTAATCAGCAGTGGATAGAATTAAATATCCTGCAAATTGAATATTTGCTTGCCTATTGCAATGCTCTCTTGTTCTTTTTTCCGTGAACCACCTAAATTTGTTGCAGATAGTTGAGTGACCCTCTGGATGAGATTTTGAAAAGACATGGAAAGTTGTGGAGAGGGAATCATTCTCCTATTCTGGAGATTTATTCCTGAATTTTACTGAGGATCTAGCTGGAAATTGTTTTATCTGGATATTTTGTTTTTATTGGTTTTATATAAGTGAAAGTGGCTTTATTTTTAATTTGAATTCTACATTCATCAGTAGAGCTAGAAATGGGGGGTTTTATTTGCAAAATTTATGCAAAAGCCTGAGATTTTGAAGTAGTTTTCTGTTTAGTTTTAGACAGCTTAAAAGTGCATAGTTGCACAACTACAACATCTCGTTATTTTTACTAGAATATATGAAAAGTTTCACTACTACTGCTTGTTCCTTTACTTGATGCTGGAAACAGCATATAATTTTATGGTATGTTTCCATCAAAACGTTAGGTGTTTTTGTTGCTTTTGAAGTCTGTTATGAAATATTGATGAGTTTTTGCTATGCTTCAAAGGACTCCACAGTGCAATGTTGGTGTTAAAGTGTTAAAAGCATTGTTGCATCAAAGAGTCCAAAAGAAGGCCAAAACAAAACATCCCTATAATACTCAAAAAGCCCAGCAAAAAGCATCCTCAATGGAATAATTTTTATTGGCTGCCCAAAATGTGGCAAAGATAGGACTTATCTAATCAGTTTCTGAGGGAATTCCTTAGAAAAAGTCCTGTGGTAATCATTCTTGGTGGGAGAACATGATTGCTGACGAAAATGATGGTGTATACACTTTGGTGTATAGAGGGGGACTGAAGGTGATTTTTCATTTATTCAGATTCCAAACTGTTTAGAACTTTATTGGACTTTTCATTTATCCAGATTCCAAACTGTTTAGAACTTTATTGGATTAAAAAAAACAGCACATTGAATAAGGCCTGAGAACACATTGGTAGAAGACAGTGAACGTATTTGGATTGAAGCTGATCCTATGTATCAATCTCATACCAAATACTTAACATTTTATAGCTTTTTAAAAATAAAGTGTTTGCTAGAAATTAAACTTGTTGCCCACATTCTAGTATCAGTTTTCGAACCTTCTTCAAAGATAGGCCCAATGCTCTAAACTAAATGAAAAAAAAAATTATGGTAGAGAAAAGAATGGTGTGAAATAGAAAGCATGTATGTCTCCAAGTCTCTCATTCAAGAATAGTAGCATAGGAAAATGCACAAAATATTTTTGGTTTGGAAAAGTTTACCGTTGTTAACACTGAGTTTCTTTTTCAAAATGCCCTACAGCAGTGGCAATTCATTGCAGACAAAGCCATCCTGTTTACAACTTTGGAAGTTAAGTGGTTTTTCCAGCAAATATTTTGAATCATTTGAAGCCAACATGTGAAGCTTTGAAGCCAGTTCTTTGCAGTGCAAATCTAAAACATAGATGTGAAATCTCCAGGCACTGGAGCTGCTGTTAAAAAAGCTCTGTTTTTCACTAATGCTTGTTGATGTGTGTTTTCCAGAGAACACTGTTGTTTTGTGAGTTCAAAGGTTACAATAACTTAAATATGCTTGCTTTTGCATTGACATGACTTTCTGGAAGAATCTGGGAGCTGAGCAATGAATGGGATACGAGCAGGCCTGAATTTATTGAATATATTTTTCTTTTCTGCCAAACAATTTTGTTGTGAGGAAATATGGTTGCCAGCATAAACTTTCTTCATTTTCCCAATTCTGAGTAGATTGTGTCTTTGTTTAATCTCTTTTTTTTTATCATACTCTGCCTACTGACTTCTAGTGTGCCAAAAGTCTTTATGCATAACTTAGAAGCAAATAAGGAAACCAGAAATAGCTGCCATTAAGGATGTTTCAGTGGATATAATAAATCTGAACCTTGAACCTCTTGTACAAGCCTCTTTTTCATTGCTTATGTTTGGTAAATTATACCTCTTACTTTGTATTGCCATTTTGAGGGTGGGAAGAACATTTTGGAGTTTTTACTCCATCTATGGACTACATACTTGTGGCATCTCTCTCTTAACACTGTGTGCATTTATTCAGGTGATTTTTTTCCTTGCATGTTTAGAAACATAGAAAACTAGATTATTTGGGGGTTAATTTATTTTGATTGTCCTATGTGGCTTGGGTGCTAAAACATTTTGTGTTGGGAGTTCATTGCAAAAAATGGGAGATGTAGAGCTTTGTTTAAATCAGGGGTAGTCAACCTTTTTTATACCTACTGCTCACTTTTGTTATCTCTGTTAGTAGTAAAATTTTCTGACCGCCCACCGGTTCCACAATAATGGTGATTTATAAAGTAGGGAAGTAACTTTACTTTATAAAATTTATAAAGCAGAGTTGCAGCAAACCCCTACCGCCCACCATGAAAGCTGGAACGCCCACTAGTGGGCAGTAGGGACCAGGTTGACTACTACTGGTTTAAATGATTGCTCTGAGCCTCCTTCAGAGACCTAGGACTTTGCATACAATAATGTGTCCAAAGTAGGATAATTTGAGCTGGTTGCAAATGCCTCAGTGACCGTAATTGACCAAAATTCACACAGAAATTCTGTGATGTAGAATTAATCTCCCAGTAGCCTTACTTGGTGTGTAGTGAAGGATACTGGAAATAGTATTTTTGCAACATTCTTGAGTGTGTCGGGCGTCTATTTTTGTAACTAGTACACCTTCCATCCCTGCAATTATTTTGTTGAGCTCCTAAAATTAATTTCTTGGCTCTGAATTTTTTGATTGTTTGTCTTTTGCATCTGGATTCAGATATTGAGGATACAGTACTAATTTAAAACCAAATGGCTGTAAAAACCTTTGGTATTCCTATCAATTAAACTATTTTAAGCTAGCACGCCCCCCCCCCCTGAATGTTTGGTCTTTATTTACTGTATTTCTTGGAACATGTTCCAGTCGACCTACTTTCTCTGATCTTATAAATTCTTAATAAGCTCATAAGCAATTTCAGTCTTTTCTACATTTCTTGTTTGAAAGCTATCATTGTAACCCTTTCTTTTTCTTTTAAGTCAGTGCTTGGTCCTGGTTACTGCCTGGACTAGTCCCTTCAGTTTTCTTGGCAAGATTTTAGGGTGCCTGTGCCTCTTCCTGGGATGGTCTTTCTGGTTCCCAGTGGAGTCTGTAGCTTTGGTGTTCCCAGGTGGATTCCCATCCAAGCATTAACAAGGGCCAGGCTTGTTTAGCTTCCAAGCCCAGACAAAGGCTGCTAGGTGCTTTGATTTAAGTTTTTATTTGTCCCCTCTCCCTTTTTGTGTGGGTATGTGTGTCTCCTCATTTAGCTAATGTAAGGGGGCTCATTTTGTTTTGTTGGTTTTTCTTTTTTATTGCTGTCCTCTATTTACAGTAAAGGTTTAACTAACTTGTGGGGGAAAGTGCTGAGAATATGAGGGTTTACTGGATCCGTGCCAGGAAGTTACCAGGCTATGTGCTGCTTGATAGCGCTTGGATGGAAACCTGGGTGTACGCCAGAAAGGACATTAAGGATGTTGAATTCAGCTTAGACTGGCAGTGTCTTGTTTCTGTGTCATTCATGTGCAAATATCCAAATTTTTCTACTCACTGCTTTTCCTCCTGAAGGGAACCTGCTGGATGATCATTTAAACTGCCATAATGATAAACTTGTATGTTCTGGAAACACAGTCAACAGTTTATTGCTGAATTGCGTGTATATGCTTCTTGCCTGTAAGGTCAAAGAGTGGGACAGTTGACTGTTTTGATGTCCCTTAGAGAAAATTTGCTAAAAGCCAGTTGCCAATTGGTAGAAGAGGGCTCAGGGTGAATCTTCTCTCTCTCTCCCTCCCTCCCTCTCTCTCTCTCTCCCCCTCTCTCCCTCCCTCTCTCTCCCTCCCTCTCCCTCCCTCCCTCCCTCTCTCTCTCTCTGATGCTCACATTTCCGCCTTTCAACCATTCTCTCCGCTCTTCTTAAAACAGCAAGCTGCCAGATAGTTTTTGCTGGAGGGCTGAACTGATGACTTCCAGAGTGATGAAATCAGAATAAGAACTGCAAGTTATCAAGCTGTATTAAAAAATGACATTTCCCTCTTTGTTGAATCTAATTGGGATCATAAATGCCACCAGAAACTTGCCACCAGAAGAGAACCAGCCATCCTTCTCTGGATGCTGTTCCTGGCCATGAAGAAATACAGACACATCTGCAATTGAGCCTAAAATTTCCCTTGCTAAGGCAGAGAATAACTAAGTGAGTTTTGCCCCCATTTTACAACCTTGCTTGCCACGGTTGTTAAGTGAATCACTGCAGTTAAGTTACTAACACAGCTGTTAGGTGTATTTGGCTTCTCCATTGACTTTGCTTGTCAGAAGGTCGCAAAAGGTGATCACATGTCCCCGGGACACTACAACCAACATATATACATGCCAGGTGTGACCATGGGGATGCTGCAATGGGTGTAAGTGTGAAAATGGTGATGTCCCTTTTTTGAGTGCCATTGTAATGTCTAACAGTCACTAAATGTATGTTGTTATCTCATGTATAAAAAATAATATTTAAAAGAAATCTAAAAGTATGTATCCAGAGAATAAATGGAACAGTATCAATTGAAGAGAATATTTATAGTTCTGAATTGACCATTGGGGTTCTTGGTGTTTCTAAGCATACCATAGTTGTTTTCTTGCAGACTTTTTATTACACAACTAGGTAACAATCAGTGCTAGAAGGGAGTGGGATTTGCTCTCTGTTTCTATACTTGCCCTGTCAGTGTTGGTGGGAATGTTCTTGGTGGTTCCTTAATTAGGTTGTTTATTGCTTGATTGTTTTCATGAGTTCATATTTCCTTGATTGGGGAGTTGTTTATAGCTTGGTTGTTGGTCTAGTGTCAATCTTGGTATTAATCTCTACTTATCTGTGTGTTGGTTGCGTGTGGGGGATATGTTTTGGTCTTTTTGTTTCTCCTTTAGTTATTTGATTATTTCTTTTGAATGGTATCTAGATGTTGTTTATGTATCTGTTGATGACTGAATTGTCTGAATGTCAAGCTTCCAGGAATTCCCTAGCGTGTTTTGAAATTATGGTTGAGTCTGTCCATGTGTTGTAAGATTATTCCCTGTGGTTGTAATAGTTTGTTGGTTGTTTCTGATATGCTTTTGATGTATGGCAGTGTTATTATGTCATAGATTGTGTTGGTTGTGTTATAATGGGGTGAGTAATCAATTGCTTTTTGATAAAGTTGAGTGAGTATCTGTTTTTTTTGGAAAGATGCTGTATAAGCTGTTCTGTTTCCTTTTACCGGTGTTCTGGGTTGCTGCAGTGTGTTTGTACTTGTCTGAAATGTTCTTCTGCAGATCCTCTTATGGGAGGATAGATACTTTGGTAATGGAGTACTTAGTTAATGTGGGTTTTGTTTTGATAGACTTGTGGTTCTAATTTGCAGTCTTTCCCTCTGCTGATGAGGATATCCAGAAAGGTTGGTGGGTTGTTTTCTTCTCTCCTTGTGAATTTTATTCCTTTAAAGATGTTGATTGTTTCCACATGTCTTCTCTATTTTTTTTTATTATGACAAAGGTATCATCTACAAATCATACATTTGGTTGTATGTGTGAGAGTGCTATAGTTTTTAGGCATTGCATTACAACCTATGCTTTGAGTCCTGAGAGTAGAGATCCCATGGGTATTCTTCTGATTTATTGATATATTTGTCCATCAAACTGAAAGTTGGTAGTGAGGCAGAGGTTGTTGAGGTCCATGATTCTGAGCCTTTTCATCTTCCTATATTTGACTAGGTGAGGTCTGTTATGGACTACTGCTGCCATGGATTCTTTCACTATTTCTGGATCTATGGACATCATGCTGTGACATCAAATGAAACCATAATTTCATGTGTTTTTAAGTTGTTGATTTTCTGGGGGCACTGTAGTGGGGAGTTCCCTGTGAGAGATGTCTTAAGGGTTTTTTGTGTTTTTTTGTTTTTTTTTGGCTTGCTTGTTTAAATTCTTTGGCTATGTTGTGTACTGGGATCCCTAATACTGATACAATTGAATGAAGACTTTGTGTATTTTCGGGCATCAATGGAAGCATGGGAAGATGAGTCCACTGCTTTTCATCTGCTGCTGTTCTTCTTTTGAAATTTGACGGTTCTTGGTTAGGTCATGGAAAGGTCTCTTGATCGGGTTATTTTAAGTTTTGTATTGGGTTAGTGTTTTCGGGTAAACAGTTTTCCCTCCAGCAGTTCTTTGACTTTTTACATGTATTATATACTGTCCATGGTAATTATAGTTTGGCCTTTGTCTCCTGGGAGGATGGTGTGATGGTTTTGTCCTGGTTTAGGTTTTCGAGGGCTGTTCTGTTCTCTTCTTTGAGTTGATTCTGTATTCTTAGGGTCTGTGGTATGATTTTCTCTGTAAACTGCTTAGAGAGAGCTTAAAGCACTGAAGCGGCATAAAAGTCTAAGTAGTATTGCTATTGCTATGACAAGTCCTGTGCTTATGAATGATGTCTCTAAGGATGCAAAGAATTCTAATTGATTACTACTGTCTATGCTACAGTTGAAGCACTATCTGGATAGTGGATGGTTGGACATGTTAACTATCCATTTGGGTTCAAGAACCTCTTTGCTTCTGGGGTTTAGCTTAGGCAGTTTGATTTGGTTTTTATTTTCCTTTTTTCAGTTCATGTTAGAGGTAGTCTTTATGATGGTCAGAATTTTTGTGTGTTCTGGAATAGGTTTGTTCGAGTTCCCTGAAGTTATCTATGATGTGCTGGTATTTGCTTAGTCTGAGATGAGCATCCTAAAACATTAGCTGTATCATTTTTGGCCGCTTTGTTGTGTTATTTTCCATCAAGTTGTATAGCTTATTGGGGGTTTGTATTTGACACTGGTGAGCAAGGCATACTATTGTAGGCATTCTTGCAAAAAGAATATTTGCTCCTCATTGAAGGGTTGTTTTCATGCAAATTTCTCCCATTTGTGTGCTTTATGAAGCATTTGATACCACTGGTGAGTTGCCAATTTTTTTACTACCTGTTCGGGCCCGCATGCACAGAAGTGTCTGGGCAGGTGGCTGGAGCCTCCCGCCACCGCTACAACCGGTTCACCCGATCCGGGTCAAACCGGGAGCAACCCACCTCTGTTTGATACCCAATAGGATGGAGCAGTTTTTTCAGTTTGCTTCATGACATTTTAAAGATTTTAAAAACTCTAGTTGTGTCTTCTATCTCCAAACAAATTGCAGACTGAAGTATATACAGTATGTATTGCAATAAAAGGGCATGCACAAGGTTTATTTACTTGCAGTATACAAAAAGCAACACATACCAGTACAACCTTCTAAAGCAATAAAACTCCAATCAGAAGTAAAATATACTGCAGAATCAAGGATTCCTGCTTCAAGGCTTCCAAAAATTGCATGATGTTGGTGGCAGGGCTATTTCTGGTTGTTGCTGCCTTAATGAAGTGGTTCACAGGTTTGGCTAACAGCCTTGCTAAATGTTTTTGCAATTCTCAAGGAATGATTAAAGGACTTTAATCAGATACTCTTCACTCTTATAATTCCTCTAATAGTAGCTTTGGAGATAGATAATAGTGAAAGCAGGCAGGATTCCCTGGAGTCTGGTCATAAAAGATTACTTACATCATCCCTTGAACTTTCTGAATTTTTCCTCTCAAACTTTTGAAGCAGTGTTCACGCACAGGAAGAATACTCCCCTGTTCTTAGAAACACAGATAACATTCAGGATTTGGCTTCCTGAAAGCATCTGAAAGTGAAGATATAGTCTTTGCTGTAAATACAGTTTGTAACCTTGACCAGGAGGGATTGTAGTCATTCAAGGGCCACACCATTAAGCCTCTGGGATACAAAGAGCCACTCCTTCCTCAATCCCAAGATATAAACTGAATCCTGGCCTAGTTTTAGAGAATACTGCACCAAACCGTAAGTTCTATCAGTTGCCAAACACAGTGACTTCCATCTAAAGCAGCAAAAGCGGTATTCCTTCATGAGTGAAGGCCTACTTGTGAGTTAAGAATGACAAATTCTGAAACAGCTCTCTTTGAACATTAAGGGATTAAAGTTTTTTTTTTTCTGGGTGTCAGTGGAACAATAGTTCTTCTCCAACTTCGAAGTTTCAATCAGGGTAGCTATTCTGTTGCCAGATGTTCTTGTAGACTTCAGCTTCAACTTGCCCTTGGATTAGCAATGCCATTAATTCTTGTTAGATTCTACTTTTCCCTGAGCGGTTTGAAGTAGGCAGTCAGTAATGTATCTAGTTTCAACTCCGTTTGAAGACTAAAGGTAGGATATTCTCATCATGTCAAAGTGATGCTCTTATTTTTTGTTTATCATACCAGCATGAACTGGTACGGGAGATGTGAAAAGAAGCAGTGATAATCATCCAAGAGCTGTGGATGAATGTGAATGAAGTCTATCTGCATATCCATATTGATTTAGCAGTCACCAGTTTTCCCAAGCAAATATTTCCAAATGTGATGGATCACAACTGCTATTGCCCCCCCCCCCCCAATTAAGCTATAGGCCATATTAGCAGGAAGCATGATGAAAATAGCAGTCCAACATACATAAAAGGCTAGATGTTGGAGAAGCTTCTGTTGCTACCTAAGGAAGGAAGACTTATGCTTCTATTGAAGAATTACTTTCATGTCTTGCCTTTGAGTAGCATTTTGGGTTGGTAAATGCAGGTTGTAGCAGCAATGTGATCTAGTGATGCTCCATTTCATTTTCTGTAACTGTTTAATCTCAAGTTCGGGGTGGTGGTGGTTATCTCCAACTAAATTTGAATCAGACTAGATCAGACTCTTTTTTTTTTTTTGGCCAAGGCTTCTGCTCTGTGGAACATCATGTCTCCCCCCCCGTCAATTTGAGCTTCGTACCCACCCTTTTGGCCTTTTGAAAGAGCTTGGAAACCTGGGGCCCCAATGTGGGCATGCCATCCTGGAAATGCTGAGATAACACTCCGCCTCCACCCTGTGTACATCATGCTCCCTTCCCATCTTTGATGATTTTTAGTCAATGTTAACATATTTTTATTATTGTATCATTTTAATGTTTTATCTTGTTATTTTATTTGGTTGTAAGTCATCAGGAGTTGCCCCTTGGCGAGATGGGCAGCACACTAAACACACACACACACACACACACACACACACACACGCATGCCCTTTTACAGTATTTTATTTTTCTTGCCTAATTGATAATTTATTTAAAGACCTCCTTCATGCCCCAAGTGTTATGCCTCTCTGAAACAGCTTAGAGTAGAATAGATTGCTGCCTTTTTATAAATGGACTAGAATATACCGGATTCTCATTGCAGAGATTGTCAAACTCAAACTGCTTTCATTATTATTGTAATTTTTCTCTGAGGAGGGAATTTGTTCCTTCTTCTGTTCTGTGTTCTTCAATATATTCAATCACTCTTGCTGACGTTTGTATAGTTTCTCTCTGTCCTAGCAATTGTCCCATCAATCCTGAACTATTTTAGCTTGGCTTGCCATTTAGCACATGGTGTTCCTGATAGCTATTATTTATTACAGTTGATCGGATTTAAAATTTCTCAGAGTTTGTGTATATTATACACCGAAAAGGTAACTAATTCAGATTTGAATTAGAAATTTCATTGTTTTGTTTGGTAGTGAACTTTCACAAGGATTTTAAAGCACCTTGGAAAATTCATTTGTTGTAGAAAAGATTTCATTTATTTCACACCAGAAACCAAACCATTTCCATCTAGGTCTTAATGCATGGGTAGGGATAGAAATGGAGAACAGTTCAGAACATAATGGTATGTGATAAAACAAGATCTTAACTAATGAAGCCAAATACATGAATTGATAATACAATAAGTTCATCCTGTTGTCTTGTATCACAACACTCTTAGTTCATACCATTTGTGATGATCACAATCACAAAATTGGCTGTGTCAGGCAACTTCCAGGGTCAATAAACCTCAGTAAATTCACAATAGGCAGGGAGATAGCCATTGCCGAAATTACATTGCTGAAATTTTCAGTTCGGGTTAGTGGAGTAAACCATGTTATGTTGACCTGATCTACGTGCAGAAATTTTCTGAACTTATATTCAGATAAAGCTTTTGTTCTCAATGAAAGTATTGCGAAGTACAGCTTGAATGGCATAATTATGACAGTGTTCATATCTTACAAATTAATAATTGTGTTAGGTTATTCATTGAGAATGGGTTAGATCAGGGGGTCCCCAACCACTGGAATGTGGCCTACTACTGGACCTTGAGCCATTTGGAACGAGTCTGTGGAGGTCGCCGGCGAATGTGCGCACGTGCATCCCCACTAGGGCAAGCATGTGTGTTCCATTTGCATGAGTGGGGTGCATGCGGGACTGCTGCTTGTAGAACTGTGCAAATGGAACTGCGCATGCGCTTGCCACCACACATGAGGAACCAACCCCATGCCCCACGCCATTCCACAAAGCCAGAAAGGTAGGGAAACTTTGGGTTAGGTATCACCAGAATGGTAATGATACTCAGTTATACACCAGTGCCCTCAGCAATTCCAGTATCTTCAGAGTTCTTTTCCAGTGCCTGGGGGCTTTGGAAATCTGGATGAGTAACTTAATCCTTGCAAAACTGAATGGTTTTGAGTTTTAGGCCTCCTCCTAATTTTCTGACTGGGATAATTGTATTCTCCCAAACAAACCTGGTAATATTACTGTTTTTTTCAAGGAGCAGGTGGCAGCTGTGGCCAGGAGGCTATGTAGAAATCTACCTTATATGCTAATTATACCCAGTTCTGGATTGGGAAGTTCTGCTCATGGTCACTCCTGCTTAGTCACTTCCTGGCTGGACTATTACACAGTAATGTATTCTACATGGGGCTGCCCTTGAGTATTCAGAAGATGCAGTTGGTCTAGAATACAGTGGTGCAAGCAGTTTTAAGATGCACCATAACACCATTGCAAACTGCATTTACAAGCTGCATTGGCTCCCACTAGATTCTGGGTTTAAAGTACTACTTGTCACCTATAAAACCTTGCACAGCACAGGGCCGGATTATTTCTAGGACTTCTGTCTCTAGTTGTTTCTGCCTATCCCATCAGATCCAGTGGGATGGGCATGATCCAGCTCCATTCTATGAAACTATGGCATTAAGTGGAATCCTGAAGATGTTCCTTCTTTATCGCTGACCTAAACTTTTGAATAGCTTCTCTTTTAAATGTCAGATGGCCCTCACCTGCTAACCTAGAATTGAATTCTTGGATTGGTCTGCAAGATAGGACTGTATACAAATCCCAAGTAATAAGTTTTGGATTATGATTGCTGAAGCTTAAGATAGAATATTACGCAGAACCACAGGACAGATATCTGTGTAGGGAAAGGGTGGACAACTCTTGTTCCATGTAGAGCTCCTACCTCCTGTTTTGCGGGTTTTTAAATTCCATTGATGGCAAACACAGAATAAAATAGGCACAATTGTCCAGTGGTTATCTGTGGAAAACTAAAGACAATTAGCTGCAATAAATATTATATACCTAACTTAAACTGACATCCTCAAACATCTCACAATGGGAAAAAACCCTGGAATTTCAGAACCCATCTCCCCCTACTTTTTATGAAATTAATGAAATCACTGCCATACCTCTTGCAGCCTTTGACCATTGAAGATGACCAGAGGAAAAAACAATACATCGTATAATTACAAAAAAATGTCCAGATTCTAGGATCTTTTTTGACACGTAATTGTCTTGTGGGGTGAAATCGAGGACCTAGACAATTCTACATCTGTTGCTCTTTGTTTTATAGACCTTGCCATTGACATATCTCTGATCCATGTAACACTTTTGAGCCAAACGTTTTCTAATATCAGAATAGTTTTCAGATGGAGAAATGCTTAAAATATCAACAAGGGCTTTCCTAAACTCCCAAGTTGTTCTTTTTAGTTGACATATTTATTAGCATGGCATAAATAATACAAAAACTAGCATCTGGAAATCTGAGATGGAAGGGAAGCTTCCTCCCCTGCATTTCCTTTTACAAAACCTATATGAGAAACTGTAATGTATACTGGCAGGCAGGTGGCCATGTTCAGAGCTAAGTGAGGAGTCCAATTTTATAATAGATGCCATAGGATAATCTGACAGCTTGTACCTGGCACAGAGCAGTATTTAATTGCATTCTCATTCTTAAGAGCACTTCAAAGCTAAGTTATTTTTTTTTCTTGACTTATCCTTCCACCACACCCTCCAGTACTGCAATAACCTGCACACAATTTACACTAAAGTTGGACTATTAACCTTGCTAGGTTTGTTGTTTCTCCTAAGGGTTTAAATAAACAGGCCTCCCGTGCTGCTTACACATTAGCCATCTATAATCCATTTTCTTCAGGAAGTATGGTACTAAGGTTGGTGTCCTTTTCTTTAATGTCATGGGGAAATGCTTGCTGATTTTATGTGGGCGGTAACTTTCCTATTTTATTTGCCGTTTCTTTTCACTGTGTTAAGTGAGCAACTAAATAATATCTGAGGGGGAACTGAGGGATGCTTAAATTATAGTGGAGAGATTATAAATGATTTGGAGGGATTCCACACTAATTAACTTCCTGGTTATGGGTGATTTGTTTTGCAGTGTGCAATCTATTACACTGGCCATTCCTTTAAGAGAAATTGAATGGGATGGAGGGAGGAAACAGACAAAGTATCTAGATACAACATGGATATTATTACATTCCATTGCATTTTTCTGAGGTGGACTTATCTCTTGTGCAGGATTGGCCATTTAATCATTGTTTGTACAGTAAAGTGAGCCTGAGAAAGAACGTATGCTAAATTCCTGGTCTTTTTCATTCTGGGTGGGATTGCAGGTCATTAAGAATGGGGTGATTTTTTCTTTTTCTCCATGAACTTTCCTTCAGCAAATTAACAAAGAATTTTTCTTCCTGGACAGCATATTGTAATGAATTGTTAAAATGACTTGACAGTCTATCAAGGGCCTGTTAAACATTTAGCTCTTTACCTGCTTCCTGTTTAACTGTGATCCTTCTTGAACAAGCAGTTATTATCATGGCAATCCAGTTTAAATAAGACTTTCAGACTGTATGTAGGAGAATGATCAGATGGTGTCCCAGAGAGGAAAATGTTTGCAAATAAAAATGTTAATGTTATTGGAGAGAAAGCTAATCAGACCTAAAATCGCCAACTGAGCTTTGGGGTGGGGCAACATGAATGGCTGCATCCTGGGAACATTAACATGTGATGAGCTGCCTAAGGTTTATATGTGGTTTTGGAGGCTACATTATGATCCTTGCATTCTTCAGTACTGACTTTTGCCATCTCTTGCTATTCGATGGGTAGAACATTTTACCATATTTTTCGGAGTATAAGACGCACCGGAGTATAAGGCAAATTAAAAAAAAAGTTTTTGCATTCTCCTCCCCAAAACAGATTGTTTTTCGCAAAAACAGGCTTGTTTTTCTTTCAAAAAAGGGCATGAATAGCCCTTAGGAGGCTTGTAGAGCGTTCCTGGGGAGTGGGCCACCCAAAAACAAGCACAAAATGGCCCATTTCTGTCAAAAATAGGGCATTAGGAAGCTTATAGAGTGCTCCTGGGAGCTGGGGGGGGGGAACTGAGCAAAAAATGGGCCATTTTTTTGCTCATTTATGCCCTCCTCAGCCCCCAGGAGCTCTCTGAAAGCTTCCTACAAGCTATGCACAGCCATTTTGGTGAAGGGGTGGGGTTTCAAGAGGCAAAAAATTCTGCGTTCAGTATGTAAGATGCACCCAGATTTTCAGCCTCTTTTTTGAGGGAAAAAGGTGCATCTTATATTCTAAAAAATATGGTAATTGTTTTTCTTTCTGCTATTTGATTTTAATTTGTTTCATACCTGCCCTATCATATTGGCTATGTTCAAAATACAGAGATTATTCTTAAATGCAGCATGTTCTTGTCCCATAGAGAAAGTTTAAGATGGACAAGGAAGAGAGATAGCATTCATTCAGTCTAAGTTTAATTTTTCTGTATCCTTGTTTTCTATTCTTTAATTCATGATTCTCCCCATTTTCCTTACTTTATTGCTTTCTTGAAGATTATGTCCTCTGCTCTACTCGTTTCAAAGCTAATTTTTCCACTGGTTCCCAATTTTGGAAAAAAATAAATTAAGCAACAATATGAACTTACTTGTGTTAAAGTATTTCTAATTTCCCTTGTGGTGCAAACTAAGCCCTCAAGGAGGTACATGAGAAAGAAATTAAAACAAATTCAGAGACCAGATTACTAGCAAAAGCAACTTCCCTAACCTGTCTTTTTAATGGAGCACTATATAGGACTTTTGAGAGAGATAGTAAACTATTAGGTAACTATGGAAAAGAATCCAGTCATTTGATAGGATGTTATAGGTTGAAAATAGCACCTTGAATTGGGCTTGGAAGCAAATTGGAAACCAAAGCAATTGTTGGGAGATACAGGAAAGGGAGTTGGTAAAAAGTGTATCAAAATATCTAGTTTTGTGGTAGATGAACTAATTGTATTTTCCAAACATTCTTCAATGAGTGACTACAGCATTTTTATTTATTTAGTAAATGTATACACATGCAGTGATCTAAGTAGGAATGGTTAAAGCATGGACCATGACAGTTACATCCATCAACTCCAAGGAGAGATGGAGACAGTATACCAACTGATGCCGAGTAGGACAACCATCGGGCCATCCAGGATTTCTATTGTATCCAGCAACATGCCCAAGCTACAATCTGACCTCTGAAAGGTGAAAAACGATGTAAAGTACTTATTGTCCAGCCTCATCTTCTGGGAACATTCAACCAAATCAACTAGAACCAAGCAACATGTCATCTTAGATCCCATATTAGCCAAATATTCAAGAAGAAATTCATAATTAGGCTGGAACACTCATGAGAAAAAGTCTATACCCTTGTCACCAGCACAGATATTTGCTAGCTGTTACTGAAGGTATTTGCATCTTCAGTAACCTCTATCTTCTGGTTATCCTCTATCATCAATGTTTTTTTAGGACAGAGGGGGTCCTCAGATCCTCCGAGAAATGGCTTGGGAGAAGATTTTAAACATTTCTGCTTATAAAGTTTTTGGTAATAAATGATTTACAGGAGATCTGGCAAAACTGTGTGACAGGCATGGTAAGATCTGAATGTTTAATTGCTCATAAAGATATGCAATTCCTGACCAAACAAGATTTTGGTAAATTTTAAATTGTTTTATTTGGCTTCACTGACATGTATATACTGAAGTGTTTGCAATAATTTTAGGTAGGGTTTATACAACTATATACTCAGGGTTTGTCTTTGTAGAAAATGACCAATTCCATAAAAAAGATAACATACTTCAAAGACAGGTTAAATGAGCTCAGTATATCACAGCTGTTTTAACTGTGGTTTAAAGATGACTAACTCCAGAAAGCTGATAATTAACAAGGCCTTATCTGCTGTGTGTGCATTGCTTTCAAAACCTGGACATTTTTGGTGTGTGTTTCATTTTTTACCATCATATTTTTCAGTCTCTGAATAGAGCCAGCTGTGATTATACAGTGAAAAATAGCAAACCAGCATGCTGGTTCTAGTTAGCAAACATTACATTCATCTTGCAAGTTCCTTTTGGACTTCCTTCCAAAACTTCAGCTGGGGGCGTTATTTCACAAGCCGACACCTTGTGAATTTGGGCTTGAAATATGAATTTATGGTCTCTGCAAAATTAATCATTAGCTCTAAGGAGGATCTGGGCATGCAATGTAGAAAGGACTTTAAAAACAGAAACATGAGAAAAATATATTTGTCTTTTTAGTACAGAGGAGATAGGGAAGATACTTATTTGGTTCATGATTGTATAAATGCTATAAAGTACATCTGAACCAGAGGTAAAATTCAGTAGGTTCTGAGAGGTTCTGGAAAACCGATAGCAGAAATTTTGAGTAGTTCGGAGAACTGGCAATTTTCTCCCTTTCCAGATTTCTTAATAAAAAATTTCAGACAAAGAATGCATACAAATTACTTGCACTAAAGAACTTAGTTTACTAACATGTACAATATATGTTAGAAGAAATAGATATGAAGTAGGGTGCGTATGTAAGTTCTCATGTGTAGACTGTTTAGGAGAATGTTGGCTAATGAGATGGAAACAAAATAGAATGAATTTGAAAAAAAATGGACACACTATAGAACAGGGGCTGCTCAAGGTCCCTGGGCCGGAAGCGGCCCGCTGGATGCTTAAATCTGGCCTGGGGAGCCAGCCTGAAAATAGCAAAGCTGTCTCCTCTTCCCCCCTCCCAGCCAGCCCATGGAGGAGAACTACAATGCTGATCTGGCCCTCAAGGAAATCCAGTTTGACATTCTGGATATAGAAAGAGCAGGCATATTCGTCCATTTCGACTTAAGATATTTATTTCTAGCATAAAGTAAGGAGTAGAGAAAAACAAGTACATAGTAAAAGTATGACATCAAATCAACTGGATTAATACTGTACAAGTGGAAATAGAAAGTATGTTCTGGTGGCAGAAAGGAGTGGGAAGTAAGCCCACAGGCAGCTTTGGGTTTTAAATGATGCCAAAGGCTTAGATGCTGCAAACAGTTCCCTTCTTTTCTAAAGCAGAACTGCGTTTCCTGTTCTTTCACTGAAAGTTCCAAAGCAAGAAGCAGATTGTTGTCAGATCAAATTAAAAATATCTAACTAATATCAAATCTCATCAAACCCCCCCCCCCCCCGCACGTAGTTCTCTAATCTTCCTTCCCTCATCAGTTTCACCTTATCTTTGGCATCTAGAAGTCAGAAAAACAGGTGTGAGCTTGTCTTGTTTCTAGGACAGTCTTCTACATTTTGCTGACCTCCATTTGCATTCAGGCTACACATTCCAGTATTCCCAGCCAGCTGGAGAGCATCCAGCTAGAGGGAACATCGATCTATAAGATAAGCAGGTGGTGAGAAAAATGGAGTGGCAAAAATGTGGAACAGCTGTTGAGAACATGCTTTTTTCGCTGTGCCTTTTTTGTGTGTCCATGGCTGTGCTTAGCATGATCGCTCTCAATTAGTTGCAGTGATTGTGATGACACATTCAAAGTGCTGCTTTTGTGTTCTGTATGTCAAAGCTTTGAGCATTCTGTGCCATAAGAATTTTACTTTGCAAGCCCTTTGATCATGGAGATAAAAGTTTTTTTGAATTTTCCCCCTCCTTTTTACAATGAAATAGTGATGAGCCTTGTATCCTGGGCACAGCAAATTTTAGTCATCCTTGTGGTTTCAACAGCTCCATCATTTTCTTCCTTTGTACTGTGGTACTTCTAGTCATGAGCAAGAAAAATATGGCTCTAGTACAGCCATGGCAAACCATTTGGGCTCAGCATGTCAATTCAGAAAATGCCTAATTTGACTCTGCTGGTGTCTCTGTCTCTCTCACACACAAAACACAATTAATAAAAAAGAATAATAAATAAATTATTAAATAAAGAAATACATAATTGTAAAATGTGCAAGGGGTTTTCATGGGAAAGATACTGGAGTGGTGGGTTTCCATTTCCTTCCCTAGTGGATCACATTTTGTCAGAGCTCTCTGCAACCAAGAAATTAAAAGACGCTTGCTCCTGGGGAGGAAAGCTATGGCAAATCTAGACAGCATACTGAAAAGCAGAGACCTCACCCTGCCAACAAAATGCGTATAGTCACGGCTGTGGTTTTCCCAGTTACAATGTATGGCTGTGAAAGTTGGACCATAAAAAGGCTGAGTGCCAAATAATTGAGGCCTTTGAACTATGGTGCTGGAGAAGACTCCTGCGAGTTCCTTGGATTGCAAGGCAATCAAACCAGTCAGTCCTAGAGGAGATCAACCCTGACTGCTCTTTAGAAGGCCAGATCCCGAAGATGAAATTCAAATACTTTGGCCACCTAATGAGAAGGAAGAACTCACTAGAGAAGAGCCTAATGCTGGGAAAGATTGAGGGCAAAAGAAGAAAGGGATGACAGAGAATGAGGGGGCTGGATGGAGTCACTGAAGCAGTAGGCGTGAGCTTAAATGGATTCCAGAGAATGGTAGAGGAAGTGTCCATGGGGTCACAATGGGTTGGACACGACTTCTCAACTAACAACAACAATAACAAGAGATGTGCAATGGTTAGAATTGGATTGCAGCCATAGAAAAGGCAACTCATTGAGGTCATACCAGATAGTAATAGCTAAGGAAAGGGATTTGGAGCATGCCTACCCTGTCTATAAACTGGCAGGGCAGACAGGTAGGTACTCTATGCCGGTGATGGTGAACCTGTGGCACGGGGAGCCCTCTGTGGGCACGTGAGCCATCGCATAAGCTTAGCTCTACTATGCATGCATGCGTGCCTCCAGCCGGCCAGCTGATTTTCGGATCTCTACTATGCATGCGGGAGACATGAATGCATGTGCGGGCGGAGCAGGTGTGTGTCTCCCCCCCCCCGCATCCTGTTTTTGGTCCCAGGAGGCTTCAGGGAGGCCTGCTAGGCCCCAAACAGGGCACGAGGAGGGGGTAGAGCACATGTGTGGAGGGAGCGCAGGGGGCGGGGGTCACACTGGGGGTTCATGTGTGCATGGGCGGGGGGGCGGAGCGCATTGCATTATGAGTGTGGGTATGCACATGCGTGCTGTTGCATGCGTGCGTGCCCACGATTTCGTCACGCGAGGAGAAAGAGGTTAGCCATCACTGCCCTATGCCATTTAAATCTTTAAAGGTGATAGAACAGTGGGGTGACATGGACAAAGTGTGAGGTGCCCAAAACTGCACATGACACTGCATGCTGGATCCAGTCATAACTCCCGGGTTGTTTTCAAGTGCATGCTGGCCTATCTTGCATTGCAGTAATTCAACTGGAAGGTGACTAAAGGGTGAGTGATGGTGAGCAAAATCTCCTAGGCCAGGAAAGGACACAATTGGCACGCCAACTGAACCTGTTCAAAGGCCCCCCCCTTAGCCACGATGGGTCCAGGATTCTCTAGCTTTCTTTATGACCCCCCCCCCATCTTTGACTTTTTATCTAATCCCAATATTCTATTTATTACCAGCAACTTGTTCGCTAAGCAAAGTACGGTAGTCACTAAATGAAATCGCAGTTGTGCTTTTGATCTTACTTCAGCTTTTTTTGCTTTGCGGACTACACAGATCATAAATGCAAGGATTGGTTTGCAAAGTTACTTTGTTGTCACTATTGTAACTTGAACAGTCACCGTCTGAGGTAGTTGCTAAATGAGGACCCCCGGTACTTCTCTACATACTAGGAGATAATTTTTGTGAATGCTAACTCCAGAAAGTGCAGGTCTTCTGGAACAGGCCATGAGATTGGGCAAAGGAAATACTTTTATTGGCCCTTCTTGCCTACCTTTCAAGCTCCCTTTTGCTTCGACTGCATGTCTAACTCACAAAGGGGTTGTGCACTTCCGGGTCTTCCTGCCCTTTTGCCTTAAAGGGCATATAAACAAGATCCCACACACAATTTCACAATAACGATGCGAAAACATTCCATGTTTTTTGTTGTCTACAGTTTCTGAAATACTAAAACAGGTTCCCTGTCGTCGTCCCCCGCTCCCAGTCTTCGTATTGTGTTTTAGGAACATTGCCCAGTTGATATTCAACATGTCCAGACAGAATTTAGGATTCCAGTTTTGCCTTCAGATCTGGAATAAGCACAGTACTCCATTGTTAACTGGCCTGACTGCAAAAAGGATGGGCTGGGACTGCTGTAATAAAAATAAACAAAAATTTGTCCAGATCTAATTTCTGACTTTGAATGCCAGGCCCTGCCTGTTGTAATCCTTTAGGGTGCCAAGTGCACATAGAATTCCAGGGCAATTTAAAGGCGAGGTAGGAGTAAACTAACTTAATATTATATGTTTTTGTTAGGTTCAGCATTCTCCTGATTGAGTGCAAGACAGTGGATATTTATCTACAATAACTTGAACATTGCTTCCCCTCCAACATGATGCCCAGTTGCCCTTTGAAGTAGGTTGGATTAAGAGATAAAGGTTGACCCAAAGTTACTTAATAAGTTCTTGTGCTCTCAGTATTGATTTCTTGATTTCCATGTCTGTACTCCAGCACTTTAACTGCTATACAAGGCTACCTCTTTATAAAGAGTATGTTGATGGGAGAATTATGAGATGTACGTTATACTTGGAAGGCTCCATATTTACTGAAGGAGGCTGAACAAGTTAATGTCCAGAAACCTGACGGGTGAACTTTGGCATGATTTTTTTCCTTTGGGCCAATTACCCTCTTTCAGCCTAACTTTACTTCACATGGAAGGAGGAAGTTCCATGTATCCTGCTTTGAGGCCCTGAATGAAAGGAAGCAAATAAATAAAACTTCAAAAGCTGGACTTGATCCCAAAATGCCTGTTTAATTATTATTCCTATTAAAGTTTTATTAAGAGTTCATTATACTGCACCACCTGAGCTGAGGTGGAACAGTGGTTAGAGTGTAGTACTGCAGGCTACTTATGCTGCCTGCTGGCTGCCTGCAATTTGGCAGTACAAATCTCACAAGGCTCAAGGTTGACTCAGCCTTCCATCCTTGGGAGATGGGTGAAATGAGGACCTAGATTGTTGGGGATAATAGGATGACTCTGTAAACCGCTTAGAGAGGGCTGTAAAATCACTATGAAGTGGTATATAATCCTAAGCGCTATTGTTAAGCGCTATAGTCTTCACAAATTTAATGTCCTCCAAAAATTGTGGAACCTATCCCTGTAATGCTCCATAGTGATAGAGAGGAGCAGCCAGGATTGGGTATTGCTGTTGTCTTCTGCCTGGAGACTGAGCCAGTCATCTTTTTTTTCTACTGGGACCTTTTCCATGTTTTCGGCTCAGTCGACTGGCTGTCGAGACATATAAATTCTTTCTCTGTGACCTAGATTTCTTCCACAGGTATTTTTTTTTAATTTTTGGATTGAATTTTTCTTTAAGTGATGGCTAACTGAGTATGGATAGTCGTCCTGTTAGCTTTTCGCTGCAGTTTCCGCCCTTACAATAGGGACAGGTCTCGCTTCCAACATCAGAGTCCCCTTTTGAGGGGGAGGTGGTCGCCCTTACCGCCAGGGCAAATAGTTCGGGCACGACCCCACCTATTGGTGATCTCCAGGCTCTCTTCTCTGAGCCCTGGGTGGAGATCTCCTCGGATGCCTGGGTGATCAGCACAGTCACTCATGGTCTTCGTTTAGAGTTCATGTCCCTTCCCCCAAATTTCTTTCGTTCTTTTCCCCTGGCTCAACTCATACAGAAACGCAGGTTGATGCGCCAGGCTATTAAATATCTGCTTGACATCGCTGCAGTGGAACCGGTCCCGTCAGACCAGGTGGGGCGGGAGTTCTATTCGAACCTGTTCTTTGTGCCCAAGTCTTCGGGGGGCTGGAGAGCTATCCTCGACTTGAAGCTGTTGAACCAATACTTGGTTTATCGCAAATTCAAGATGGCCTCCCTTAAGTCCATTTTGGCAGAGGTTCGGGAGGGGGATTGCATGGCGTCTATAGATCTTACAGAGGCTTACCTCCATAACCCCATATTCTCGGATCATAGACTCTTCCTCCAGTTCTCCTACCTGGAGCGCCATTACCAATATAGGGCCCTGCCATTTGGATTGTCGTCCGCACCCAGGGTTTTCACCAAGGTGCTGGCAGTAGTGGCGGCATACCTAAGGGCATTTCCTATTGGACTACATTGCTACCTGGATGACACTCAGGGAACATTCCCGAGTCAGACGAGGGTGGACCTTAAGCAGGTCATAGTCACCCTACAATGGTTAGGTTTTTCTGTTAACTTTGATAAGAGTTCTCTCTCCCCGTCCACTAGGATCCTCCATCTGGGGGCGGTTATAGATTCCTGCTCAGGGAAGGTTTTTCTCTCCCCGGACTGCAGGTCCAGTTTGGTTAAAATGGTTAAGCAGGTCCGCAGGGACCATTATGTTCCCATAGCCTCTCCAGCTTGTTGGGGAAGCTCATATCCTGCATTGAGGTAGTGCCACTACTTTGCAGTGGTGACTCCTGCCGTTCCAGAGGGCCAACACCAGCAGCTTGACAGCCAAGGTCGAGGCCACCCCTCAGGTACTGATCTCTCTCAAGTGGTGGCTGTCCCCAGTCTTGCTCCAGGAATGCGACTTCAGGGACCAGGAGCGCCTCGTCCTAACCACGGATGTGGGGGCGACCCTAGGGTCTCAGTTGGCACAGGGTCGGTGGTCATGGCTGGAGCTCCAACACAATATCAACTGGTTGGAGCTCTGGGCAATCCATCTGGCACTCCAACACCTTTGGGTCTCTGTCGAGGATCATCACATACTTGTTCTCACCGACAATGTGGCTGCCAAGGCCCACATCAATCGGCAAGGTGGCACACATTCCAAGGCACTGCACGCCGAGGCGATATCACTGGGCAACTGGATGGAAAGACACCTGCGGTCGATCTTGGCAGAGCACATTACGGGGTTTGACAACCATCAGGCCGACTGGTTGAGTCGAGAGATGGTGGGCAACGAAGGCTCTCCCCGGAGCTGTTTCAGAGCATCTGCCAGAGGTTCAGGCAACTGGTGGTGGACCTCTTCGCCACTCCGGGTAACGCACAGCTTCCCCGGTTCTTTTCTCAGTTCCCAACTCGGGGAACCGAGGTGGCCAGACGGGCTGTTGTACGCTTTTCCTCCCCCCCCCCATTCCCAGGGTCATTCAGAAGCTAGTCAGGGAACAGACAGAGCTGATCCTGGTGACACCGTATTGGCCGCGGAGGGCCTGGTTTGCAGATCTCATGACCCTGTCGGTCTGGCCTCCTTGGTGGATTACGGAGAGGGAGATACAGTTACACCAAGGGAGGTTAGTTCACCCGGAGCCACACTGGCTGCAACTAGCGTGTGAAGATTGAGTGGGAACACCTGAGGGGTTCACTTCTCGGCACGCGTGATTAGGACCATAGAGGCCTCACGCAGATAATCCACCACAAGGATCTATGACTCCACATGGGTTTCCTTCATGACCTGGTGCCAGGCTGCCCAGGTGGTGCCCACAAGGGCCTCTGTTCCACAGGTACTGGACTTTGTCCAAGATGGATTGGATAGGGGGCTTTCCCTGGGCACCGTGTGTAGGCATCTGGCTGCCCTGGCTACTGTTCTTCCAGGGGAAGGTTCTGTTTCCCTCACCCAATTACCCATTGCTAAGAGGTTTATTTGGGGGGGGGTGGTCTCCAACTTACGCCCTCCAGTGGTTCATAGGTTTCCCACATGGAGCCTCCCTACTGTGTTGCGGGCCCTCATGGCTGAAGCCTTTGAGCCATTGAGGACAGTTAGCCTGAAGCTCCTAACTCTTAAGGTGATGTTTTTAGTGGCTATCACGTCTGCTAGACGAGTGTCAGAATTGGGAGCACTTTCCTCCAGGGCGAATTTGTGTGTGTTCCACAGCAACAGGGTTGTGTTGAGGTTAGATCCAGTTTTTTTGCCAAAGGTGAATTCTATGTTCCATCGTTCCCAGACTTCTGTCCGGATCCGGTTAGGGAACCGGAACAGCAGTGGCACCGGTTGGATGTTCGTCGGGCCCTGCATATATATTTGAAGTGGACGGCCTCCTTCCAGAGGTCGGAGGCACTATTTCTATCCTTCCAACCTTCATCGCTGGGTAAGAGGGTTACGTCCATTAGTCAGTGAATCCGCTTGGCATATGAGGCCTAGAGGTTGCCTGTGCTGGCGGGTATTACGGCATATTTGACAAGGAGCGCTGCCACTTCGGCAGCTTGGGCCTTGCAGGCTCCGATAGGCGACATTTGCAGAGCGGCAACATGGGCCTCACCATCGCCGTTTATTCGGCATTATAGGTTGGATGCGTTCGCATCGGCTGATGCAGCGTTAGGGTGTAGGGTGCTACAGCAGGTCATTGCAGATCAGTAGTTTTCCCACCCCCATGGGACTTATCTTTGGTAGGTTCCTCTACTGGAGCCTCTTGTTCCTTGCTCTGGAAAATGGCAGTTGGTCCAGTTCCCGCCCTAGGTTAGTTAGTCTAGCTGTGGTGGAAGGAGTTCTCCTTTGTGCCTTATTTCAGGTCTCAGGTAAGACCAACTGCCATTTCGCAGGTCACAGGCCTCGTCATCTCCACACCTTCACTGAAAACTGGGGGAAGGCCCCAGTAGAGGGGCATCACCAAAAAAAGATGACTGGCTCAGTCTCTAGGCAGAAGGCAACAGCAATATCCAATCCTGGCTGCTCCTCCCTACCTATGAGAATGGGCGTCTCAGGTAGGACCAACGCCCCTTCTGACTGGGAATTAAGGTACCTGTTATCCAACGCCATTATTTTCTTTTTATTTATTTAAAACACTAATTTTTAAAAATCATGTGAAGTATTAATACCACTTTATAATGCCTTTGGTAAGGCCATACTTGGAATGTTGCATCCAGTTTTGGTTGCTATGATATAAGAAAGATGTGGAAACTCTAGAAAGAGTGCAAAGAGCAACAAAGATGATTAAGGGACTAGAGACTAAAACATGAATGTTGCAGGAATTGGGTGTGTCTAGTTTAGTGAAAAGAAGGATTGGGGTGACTTGATAGCAATGTTCCAATGGGTTGCTACAAAGAAAAAAGGAGTAATCTATTCTCCAAAGCATCTGAAGGCAGAACAAGAAGCAATGAAAATAATCAAGGAAAGAAACAACCTAGAATTAAGGAGAAATTTCCTGACAACTAGAACAATCAATCAGTGGAATGACTTGCCTCCAGAAGCTGTGGGTGCTCCATCTCTAGAGACTTTTAAGAAGAGATTGGACAATCATTTATCTGAAATGATACAGGGTCTTCTGCTTGAGCAGGGGGTTGGACTAGAAGATCTCCAAGGTCCCTTCCAACTCTGTTAACATTTATAGAGCTTCCTATCTGCTAACCAATTCTGGGTGGCTCCCAATCAACCATGAAGGGATGTTATCTGTTAGTGCTACCGTAGTAGCACTTGAGTTTCATGGATAAATCGTCTTACTTTGTACAAGAAAAATCCCTGTATTGCAGTAACATTTTTTTTAACATTTACCTCTTTTGTTTATATTTTGTCCAAATGCTAGATATTTTGATAGGCAGTTGGATTGCTGTGCTCAGGGATTCCTCTCATTGGTAGTTTTGAATTGAGGCTGTGCAGGAGATGTCAGACATTAAGCATATCTCTCTTTATCAATGTGTCTTTAATCTTAGCTATGATCAATGTGGTACTTTGCAGATATGTTGTAAATGAAAGGCCAGATTGCTTGATATGTCCAAAAGGCACCAGGTTGGAGAAGCCACCTTGATTTACATTGTCAGTCTCTGTGTCCTCCAGAGAATTTAGTCACAACGTTCCTTCTGCCACCTCCCTTACTGCATTTGTTCTCATTCCCTGTAACTTGAATGCTATGTTTTTTTTATTAAGATGTCTGCTAATTGCCTATAACTTCATCCCTTCCCTATTTGCCTTTCAGAAATGCCCTTCAAAGGATTATATAAAACACTGCGAGTGCTGTGATGTCTGAAACTGCGCAGAGGGGCTGCTTTCTGAAGGTAGTCCTTAAATTTGCCCCCCCCCCCCCCAAATGTGTCTGTGAGCAGTTCAAATTAATTTCTTATTGTCTCCTTGGGGTTGGAGAATAGAATCTGTCCTAGCCTGTGCAGTGATTCCTCCAAAACCGGAAATATGCTACATCATAACATGATCCATTTCTTATGATGTAAAACGATCTAATGAATAAGCCATGGTTTGTTTTAGGGCAGTAAACCCCACCATTTGCTGCTAGTTTACTGATTGCACTTTTGTTTTAAGTATAATGTGTAAGTAGGAATGCAGGGTTTGTGTGTGAGGTTTCAGAGATTGTTTTTGTGTTGTGTCCAAGCTTTAAAGCATTGTACAGGGCTACAAGGCAAGTATAGTTTAGAAAGGAGAGAAATCGCGGCATGGTTAAGCAAATGCTTATTATCTGTAAGACTTTTAGAGCAAAAGTTACACTGGAATCACTTTTATGTGTGAGAGGATGCTGTTAAGAATATAAACTGAGGGAGCACATCTTATAATTGCAAGAGAAGTAGGAACTGCTAGGAAGGCCATATATATTTGGCAGGCAACACTACACTTCTAGCAAAGCTGCAGCAAGTTTTAAGATATATAGTCTAAATACATCTCTAGCTGTCAAAATCAGCTACCAAATTACAGCAGTTCTTTTCCATGTGTATGTGTGTTGATATGGTTTTCTTGATGAGAGCCATCTCAGAAATGTATTAATATCTTGAATTAGGATGGTGCATGAAGAGAACTGAGTAAGCATTGCATTTTCCCCACTGTTATCAATTTTTGGTATTAAAATGAAAACTTCTTTGTGGTTACATTTGCATTTGCTTAAAAAATAATAATAACGAAAGAAAACCAGCAAATATTGGGAAGTGGTGGCTCAGAGGTATTCTAAGCATTTTGCTAGAGCTCAGAACAGGGATACTGCTGTGAGAAATAAATGAAACAACTAATGTCTCCCGAGAGACCACAGGTGTCCACATACACAGCAGGTATTCATCACACGTCTGCAGGATTTTCTTGCACTGACTTTCTCACCTTCTAATCAGTCTGCTAACTGTGAATGAATGAGTGAATCTCTGCTCCTCCAGATGCTCTTAGTGCAAAGGTGCTTCTCAATGCTTAGTTTCTCTATAATTATGGCATTATTGGAACTTAGGAGAAACTGACCTCAAAGAGATTCATTTACTGCTTAAACAAAGGCTCCCTTTCTCTACCATTGCTTGTCCTGAGATGATGTTGCCAGGTGATCAGAAGGAGCTGTTTGAACTGTTCCATATTTTGTGCAAGAAAGTTGCTGTGTAACTTGTTGGAATTAAGAGGTGTTGATGCTGTAAGTCTTGAACACACCTGGCAGCTATTAGTAAGCAGTGGCATTGATTGTCCGTACAAGTTGATATTAATTGTTTGATTACTGGCTTTCATGAATTTAGAATCTCATCTGGCATACCAAGGAGAGCATCTGTAAACCAGAAGGAAGTTTTAATATTTTTGTGTCTTAGTGTGTTACCACGTTGTTGTAGTTTATTTTTGGACCACTGATGCGCCCCACAGATTATGTGTAGGCAGCTGAGAAAGTAAATTGGCAAAGTTATTCTGAGTGTGAACAAAAGAGAAAGTAGTTGGGCACGTCTGTCCTGAAGTCGTGTATCATGTATTTCCTTACTCAAGAAAGATAAAATAAGGAATGTATTAAAAAGGGGTGGTGGATCTGTAGCTATCCAGATACTGTTACACTACAAATGCTACCATCCCTCACAGTTATCCATACTGATTGGGGCTGCTAAGAGCTGTTGTTTAAAAGTATCTGTAAGGCCATAGATTTTCCACCTGTTATAACAACGCAAGTGTCTGCCTCCAAAGAGTTCCCTGTTGGCTATGAATTATTTGAGCTTTTCTCTTTATTGGTGAAGGAGGCAAACCTGAAGCTAAGGTGCCACAGCAATCCCATCCAGAGAAATGATGATTCTTCTGCATCAGAAGTGATGCTTTTTCATTCATTCCCCTCACTAAAAAGCCACATGGTTGTGTGCTGGAAATGGAGGTTGATTGTAAGGGAATAAAGCCAGTCTCTATTTCTTTGCTACATGGCTGCCTCAGATTCACTTAGGGTCTTTTTATTTTGCTCAGTTTTCCAAGCTGCATAAATTGTTCTGAAACATTTTCTTGTTTATGTCAAACAGGTCCAGGCTTTCCTTTCAGACATTTAAGAGTCCCTCCAGTGTATCTATCCAAAGGATTGATTGATTAGGGATAAACAAATGGGTAGAAAACTTTTTTTTTCAAAATAACTGGGTGGGGGCTGGGAGCACGGGTGGTGGTGGTTGCGTGCACATTCGCAGGGCGGTATGGTGCAGAGGGGGGGGTGTCGCACACATTCCATTGGGTGTGGGCATTGGTTTCAGCACGCGAAGATAAAAAGGTTAGCTATCACTGCTCTAAGTATTCGACAAAGGCATTGGGGTTGGCAGGAATGGGTTTTGGTCCTTTCCGCAGTGATGTCATGTGCTGTGCATAATAGAAACAGAGCTAGTTCCCAGGTTAAGAACGAATTCCATTCCTAACTCAATCTTTTAACTCAAATTTGTATGTAAGTCAGAATTCATACTTGCAAATGGACAGCCTATTACCAAAAATGGGAGTTTAGCATTGTCCTTGAGCCGACGAAGCACTGAAGCAGCACAATGCTTCCAAGAATTGCTGAAAACAGGCTGTATATTAAAAACATGTGGCTTCAGCAGTTCCTGAAAAGATTGCGTGGCTTCAGCGCTTTGTCAGCACGAGGAAGAACGCCATTTGCCATTCTTAGTAATGGGCAGCCTTTTTGTACTACAGATTGTCCATAAGTTGGATGTCCTTAACCTGGGGACTCCCTGTAGAGAAAACATAGACTATGTTCACTATTTCTTACAGTGGTATTTAAAGGATGACTAATTCTGTATTATGGAAAACCATCAGCCAACCTCTACTGAAAATTGAATTGCAGCTGCTATTTTGATAGTGGATAGCAGCTGTAAATGGTCTGCATCCCCCCCCCTCCTCACAAGTATTGGTCAGAGAGCCAGTTTGGTATAGTGATTAAGATGCTGACCCAGAAACCAGGAGATTGAGTTCTAGTCCTGCCTTAGGCATGGAAGTCTATTGAGTGATATCGAGCTAGTCACTGTCTCTCAGTCCACCTCACAAGGTTGTTGCAGGGCAAATAGGAGGAGGAAGGGCTATTATATGTATGTCATCTTGAGTTACTTATAAATTAATAAAGGGGTGATAAAAATCGAAAAGATTTTTCGCTGCATCAAAGAAAATGTATTTCCATTCAATCTGCCTTATGATTAGAATATCCTTGTAATGCCAGGCTGCTTGCTTGGGACAAAAACATGAAGGTGAACCAGCTACAGTAGAACCTTGGGTCATGAACGCTTCTGACCACGACCAAATCGGGTGCCAATCAAAAAATCTGCTAAATGTTTCACTCTGGTTGTGAATACATCCTCGGGTGGCGATCAAACACAGCCGCGGCTATTTTACCTTCCCTGCCACTTTTTTTTTTTTTACGTGCATGCGCAGTCAGTCTTGCTTCTGGTCACGACCAAATTGGGTTGCTACCGAAGTCCTGGAACTGATTATGGTCGTGACTGGAGGTTCCACTGTACTTGGAGATTTGTCTTTCTTGTTGTACTTCCAGGGAAAGTACAACCCTATTGATAAAAAATCTTCAAAACTGTGAATATGCTTAAAGAGGTGTCCCAAGCATCGCAAATACCCTCTGAATTAGATCAGAACACATCAAGCTCCAGATCTGTTGTCTTCTGCAGATGAAGTACCTCAGCGTGAACTTTTTCCAATATTTTCCAGAAGGCTTTGCTTTGGTGAGACCATTTGGTTGGCTTTCAGTGAAAATGCTTTCATTTCACATACGTCATTCTTGTAGCGTGGTAATGCTGAACTTTGACCAGAAGATCTGGTCTCCTGGGTTTCAGTCTTAATCATGGATTCTGTCTTATCAAACATTTTCATTCATAAAGACAAAGTCCACAAGCTATTTTCCAGATTCAAGAAGTTTCTCAAAATTACAGATGTCAGTCTGCCTACAATTCAGTAGTATTCAGGATTTCCCTCTCCAGGGTCAAAGACCAACATGTTATATGGAATCTGAATCATTTTGTTTCAGGGCTCCATAAATAATTTCCTGTGATATACCGGCACTTGGATTTTGATACTCATTGCCACATTGAATCTGAATCTGTATCTGGTGAACTTATGATTCACAAAATATTGTGTAATAATAAATATGTTGCTCTTTAAAATGCCCCCAAAACTTTTGATTGCTCTGCAGGCAACTTCCTGTAATATGCCTGCTTTTCACTTGCAATACACTGAGGTGGCAGGCAGACATTTTAGTGATTAATCTGGTAGGTCCAACACCTCAGACAAATAGTGGATTGGGGAACACTTTCTGACCATCAGACATATTGGATTGGGTGAGCCAACTGAAAGCAAAGGAAAATAAATATTTAGGAAGTGTGGTAAAATTAAGTGCCCTAGAGCTCATGTGGCAGATTGACCTATGGTCTAGAGGTTGTATATTTCATAACCATAAAGTTTCATTTATTGTCATCTTTGTGTCAGAGCAAGGCCTCATTTATTTACTTATTTCCTGCCTTTATTATTTTTACAAATAACTCAAGGCAGCAAACATATCCAACACACCTTCTTCCTTCTATTTTTCCCACAATAACCCTATGAGGTGGATTGAACTGAGAAAATGACTGGCCTAAAGTCACTCAGCTGGCTTTCATGGCTAAGGCAGAACTTGAACTCATAGTCTCCTGGTTTCTAGCTTGGTGTCTTAACCCAAACCAAACAGTTCTAGAAATGGTAAGTGATTTGGACATTGGATTCATATTTTCTCTCACTCCAGAAGAGCAATTAAGATGAATCTCTTTTGTCAAATTTTAAATGGTTATGTCGGTATTTGTTTTGTATGTTTTGCCTTTTTCCAGAATGGGAGGAGGGAATGGTCACACGTGGGTTTTATCACAGCCTGATTGGTCCAAGGCTGAGAGGAAATCTATAAATACCGGTGCCTGTCCATTGCTAGCCCAGATTCTCTCTCAGCCTGGTCCAAGCTGTAGAGTAGTTGGATAGGTTCTGTTTGTTTTCTCCTTTTGGGTGAGTTCTATTCAATCTGATTCCTATTTGGCTAATTGGGCACTTTAAATTCAAATTCTAAATTGATCTGCTGCGGCCCCAAGGGACAGATCTCTGCCTCGGGCGGCTGGGGGAGAGCCCAGTGGGGCACCAGTCTCCCCCCCGCAGGCCAGGAACCTTTGCCCGTCCCCGGGTGCGGGGGTGCGGTTCCATTCAAACTGCTTCGTTCAAACTACTTGAAGGGGCTGTTTTTTTGCAGCATTCAAACTGCTTCGTTCAAACTACTTGAAGAGGCTGTGTTTTGCAGCAGGAAAGTGAAAGTGAAACTTTAAGCCTCGAGGCTCCAGCGTGCAGATCGCTCCGGAGGGGGCCCCTCGCTGCAGGCTTCCTTTGTTTGTGTTGCCGGGGAGACAGAGCAGGGGGGGAGAGCGGCTCTCCCTGCTCAATTTACAGTGAAGCCGGCTAGAAGCCTGGCTGGGCTGCTGGTGATTATTTCCAGCCCTTTTCTCCCGCGCACGGAGTTCCGGTGGCCATTTTGGAGGCTGCCACGTGCGTGAGGCCTTGCCTTATTGACGGGCCTAGTGCGGCCTAGTGAGAGGCCTTGAGCCTAGGTCTCCCCACAGGCTTCAGGCCCTGGTCTCAGGTGGGACTTTGGAGGCCGATTCCTGCTCCTTTCGTCAGACACGTGAGTGGGGCATGGACGAGGGAGCGGAGATTCCCCAGGGGCAAGGGGCAGGCCCTACTGGGAGTGAGGAGGCCTTGGATCGGGAGGTGGGGAGGGGGGCTCCCCCTCAGAGATCCCTTTCTTCAAGGCGCCCCTCCAGTTCTGTCTCTAGGGATGAGGCAGCTCGCCATAGGGCGCTGGAAAGGACCTTTGCCAGGGCAGAAAGGCAGGCCCAGTCCTCCAAGCCTTTATCTAGGGACAGATCCAGGTCCCCTGTTAGGCCCATTTCAGAAAGGTCTCTACTTAGAGGTTTTAGCCCGGCTTCTTCATGCAGCTCCCCTGGTAGGTCACAGGCCTTCTCCAGGAGGGGGCATTCTCCATCCCCCATAGATGATCCTCTGGAGGGCACGTCCAGAGGCCCCTGTTCCCCCCAAAGGTTGGCTCCTCAGGGCCCTGCTTCTACTTATGGGGATGTGGAGGATCTGGATAATCTCCCTGAAGGGATTAAGAGGCTTATTTCGGCAGCCATCACTCGGGGCATTGCCCAGCGGGACAAAGGCTCCCTTTACTCTAGGCATGGGGGGCTGAACAGGGCTCAGTTTCGGGCTTCCTCCCCTTCCATGATCAGTGAGGCTTCCTTCCTGGGTGGGGGGGAGTTACCCCAGGAGATGGGATTCTCAGATGATGAGAATACCACTGTTTCGGAGGAGCCTTCTTCTAAGGTCCTATTTATGCCCGCCTTGTTTAAAGTTCTCTTGGATAAGGCGAGGCACACCACCAAGGTTGGAACTGGGGATCCCTCTGTGCCCCCCCCAAGGGATCCCGACATGGTCATGTTCTCTGCCACGGCCACCAACAAGGAAGAGATCCCTGCCCCTCCCTTGTTCCTAGAGGTTCTGACCGACCAGTGGGCTAAACCTTCCACTTTCTCTTCTCCAGGTAGTACCGACCGTCGGCATTATAACATGGAGCAAACCTTTGCTCAGGCCATTCAGCTC
The DNA here is from genome assembly GCF_009769535.1 of Thamnophis elegans. NCBI lineage: Eukaryota > Metazoa > Chordata > Lepidosauria > Squamata > Natricidae > Thamnophis > Thamnophis elegans. The sequence goes on along the minus strand of NC_045541.1, from coordinate 157,335,788 downwards.
CCGACGGTTGACACCCCTGTGGCCGCATTGGTGTCCTCCTCCCCGGTGGTGTCGGGCGATGCGGCAGATAAGATGAAGCCGGAGGATAAGCGCGCAGAGCTTACGTTGCGGAAGAACTTCAATGCCACAGCGTGGGCCATTAAGGCGGCGGCCTCGGCTTCCTACTTTAATCGTGCCACGGTCATGTGGCTCAAGAAGCTGCAGGCACGCATTCCCATACAGGAGGACCGGATCCATCAGGATCTGGTCAAGATTCTGGCGGCGTGTCAGTTTTCAGCTGACGCGACCTTGGACACGGTCAGGTTTGCTTCTAGCGCCCTGGCCACCTCGGTCACCTCCCGTAGGCTCCTGTGGTTGCGCCATTGGCAAATGGACAACAAAGCGAAATGGGATTTGGCGGCTGCCCCCTTCAAGGGGCCCGATCTCTTCGGGGAGGCTCTTACTCGCATCCTCGTGGAGGATAAGGACAAGAAGAAGGTCCTACCCTCCACGGCTAAGAAGGCCGAGAACAAGTCACGTCCCTTCCGTAGGCAACGGTATAGGGCCCCTAACTTCGGCTATAACCAGCGCTTCTCTTCTTTCTCTTCTGACAGGCATTTCTTGGGGCAGCCCTTCCAGGACAGGAGCCGTTTCCAGGGCCAGGCTCGGCGGCCCTTTCGGGGGGGAGGCGGCCGTCCCTTCCGCAGGGGGAAGTGACTCGAACCCGAGTCATCCCATCGGCGGCCGCCTCGCTCTTTATGCGGACCGGTGGGACGACATCACGTCGGACGCCTGGGTTCGAGCCACGGTTCGTTACGGGCTCAGGTTAGAATTTCTCTCCACTCCTCCAAATCTCTTTCGGTCGTTCCCTCCATCCCGGAGTCGAGAGCGCCGCCGCCTGATGAGTCAGGCGATCGCCCACCTCCTCGAAATCCATGCGGTGGAGGCGGTTCCCGCAGGGGAACGGGGCCGGGGCCATTACTCAAATCTCTTCGTGGTCCCGAAGAGCACGGGGGGTTGGAGAGCAATTCTAGACCTCAAGCGCCTGAACAGGTTTCTGGTCTACAGGCGGTTCAAAATGTCATCGCTCAAGTCCATCCTTCAGGGCATCAGGAAAGGCGATTTCCTGGCCTCCGTGGATCTCACGGAGGCCTATCTTCATATCCCCATCCTGCCCGCTCATCGCCGGTTCTTGAGGTTCTCCCACGGGCCCTACCATTACCAGTACAGGGCTCTTCCCTTCGGCCTGGCCTCGGCCCCGAGGACCTTCACAAAGGTCCTGGCGGCTCTGGCGGCCCATCTGAGATCGGTCCCGGTCCGCCTCCAATGTTATTTAGACGATGTCTTGCTTCAGGCGGGCTCCCTGTCTCAGGCCGTTTCAGATCTTCAGATTACCATTCGAAGCCTCCAGGCCCTGGGGTTCTCGGTAAACTTCGAAAAGAGCCATCTCACTCCCTCCACTCGCATTCTGCATCTGGGGACAGTCATAGATTCCAAGTTGGGGGAGGTGCGTCTGTCTCAGGAGAGGCAGGTCAGCCTTCGTCGGCTGGTTCGCACAAAGCGCTCCGTTTCCATCCTCTCTCTGTCGCAGTTATTGGGCAAGATGGTCTCTTGCATAGGGATTGTCCCGTGGGCCAGACTCCATCTTCGGCCCCTTCAATGGGAGCTTATCCCCTATCAGAGGGGACGAATGAGCAATTCCCTTCGGACTCTCCGCATCTCGACGGGAGTCTGTGCATCCCTGGTGTGGTGGCTCTCCCCGGCCATCCAGCGGGGGTGTCTGTTCTGGGAGCCGAACAGGTTGACCGTCACCACGGACGCGAGTCTGTTCGGGTGGGGGGCCCTGGTGGGCTCTCGGTTGGCTCAGGGCAGATGGACGGCCTCGGACCTCCGTCACAACATCAATTGGCTGGAACTGAAGGCCGCGCGTCTGGCTCTGAGTCACTTTCGCTCCTCGGTGGAAGGGAGCCACGTTCTCCTCCTGACGGACAATGTGGCCACCAAGGCGCACATCAATTGTCAGGGCGGGACCCACTCGAGAGCCCTCTGGCTGGAGGCTCTGCGATTGGGGTCGTGGGCGGAGAAACACTTACAGTCCCTGGTGGCGGAGCACATCTCGGGACTCTCCAACGTCCAGGCGGACTGGCTCAGTCGAGCAACTCTGGACAACGGCGAGTGGCAACTCCACCCGTCGCTGTTCCGGGAGATCTGTTGTCGGTTCGGGTCCCCCCGGGTGGACCTGTTTGCGTCTCCCGAGAACACACAACTCCCGCGTTTCTTCACCCGTTTCCAATCCAGCTCGGCAGAGGGCACGGATGCCCTCAGGAGCCGGTGGCCCCCGGGCCTCCTCTATGCCTTTCCCCCCATTCCACTCATCCCGGGGACCGTCAGGAAGGTGGTGACGGAAAGGGCCCTGGTCATTCTGGTGGCCCCGTTTTGGCCCAGGAGACCCTGGTTTGCGGACCTGGTTCAGCTGTCAGTGACTTCCCCGTGGAGGATTCCGCAGGGGGAGGTGGTCTTACGGCAGGGGGCCCTGATTCACCCAGAGCCTCAGTGGCTTCAGCTGATCGTTTGGCTCTTGAACGGCGGCTTCTAAGGGGGGCTCATCTGTCTTCCGGGGTCATTCGCACCATCGAGGCGGCCCGTCGTCCCTCAACGACCCGCATTTATAACTCCACCTGGGCAGCGTTCATCCGCTGGTGCTCCCCCAAGGGCATCTCTCCCGTCAGAGCCACCATCCCCAACGTCTTGGATTTCCTTCAGAAGGGCCTGGAGGACGGGCTCTCGCAAAACACCTTGCGTCGCCAAGTGGCGGCTCTGTCCTCGGTCTTGGGGGGGGCGGGATCTTCTTCTCTTTCCCAGTCTCCTCTGGTCAAGCTGTTCCTCAAGGGGGCGGCAAATCTCAGGCCTCCCCCCGTTCATAGATTCCCCACGTGGGATCTTCCGCTTGTCCTCAAGGCATTAACAGGAGCCCCGTTTGAACCTCTCCGCTCGGTGCACTTGCGCTTCTTATCACTGAAGGTGGTCTTCCTGGTGGCCATCACTTCCGCCCGGCGTATATCCGAGCTGGGCGCCCTGTCTTGTAAGGACGACCTCTGTCATTTTCACCAGGACAGAGTGGTCCTTCGCCTTGACCCGGCGTTCGTCCCCAAGGTAAATACCCCCTTTCACAGGGCTCAGGAGATCGTCCTGCCTGACTTCTGCCCGAGTCCGTCCACTGACAGGGAGCGTCTTTGGCATCGTCTGGATGTCCGCCGTGCCTTGCGGATCTACCTCCGGCGGACCAAGGATTTCCGCAAGTCGGAGGCCTTGTTTGTCTCCTTCCTACCTGGAGCTCTGGGTTCGAGGGTGTCCTCGGCTACCATCAGCCGTTGGCTGCGTCAGGCCATCTCGGAGGCCTACGTGGCCTCAGGGCGGCCGGTTCCGTCAGGCGTCACGGCGCACTCTACAAGGAGCGCGGCAACCTCGGCAGCGTGGGCCACGAGGGCCCCGTTTGAAGACATCTGCCGGGCGGCTACCTGGGCCTCTCCAACCTCGTTCATCCGGCATTATCGTCTGGATGCTTTCGCGTCAGCGGACGCGTCTTTCGGTCGTAGGGTCCTACAGGGGGTGGCAGCTGAGGCTCCCCTTGGTTCCTAGAGTTCCTGTTCTCCCTCCCTGGGACTTTAGCTTGGGTATGTCCCACGTGTGACCATTCCCTCCTCCCATTCTGGAAAAAGGACGTTGGTCTTACCTGAACGTCTATTTTCTGATGGGAGGAGGGAATGGTCACAACCCGCCCTGAGTTCTGTCTGTTGGGGCCAAGGGGAGGGCCCGGGGGGTGTTTCCCGGGGTTTGTTGTGTTGTTTCTTGTTTTTCAGTTGTACCGTTCATGTTCGAGAATCTGGGCTAGCAATGGACAGGCACCGGTATTTATAGATTTCCTCTCAGCCTTGGACCAATCAGGCTGTGATAAAACCCACGTGTGACCATTCCCTCCTCCCATCAGAAAATAGACGTTCAGGTAAGACCAACGTCCTTTTATTTTATTTTGATATTTTATTTTTAATTACCTTGAGTACCCAATTGAGTAGATTTAGAAAATTATTTGTTTTTATTTGTATCTATTTTTCCTCCTATCCCTGTTTCCACCCCATGGTTTAACAAGATATTAATTTGAAATTAATCTGAATCTTCAGGCTATGAATGAAATCCTTTAGTGGAAAGAATGGTGCATTTATGAATATTTGCCTTCAAGTCCGGGCAACAAATTCAAAAGACCAGCTACATTTTAAACTGGGATTCATTCTAGAATGGATTTATGAAGGATATATAATGTTATTCCGCTGTCCTTCCTTCCTTTATTTTCTATTCTCATCCAGAAAAATCTTCCCTGTCAACATTTTATCACAAGCAAGCTCATGGCACCTAAATGTATTTGATGTTTTGCAAATGTATACACAAAGCCTGAGTTAAATTGAATCTCTGGGCAATGCAAAGCAAATCTTAAAAATAGTTATTTAAAACCACAATTTCTTAAACCGCAGTGCTCAGCCTCCCTACCCTAACTTCTCTTCCCCCACTGGTATTAATCCCCAGATGATGAGTGCTATTTGACAGCAGCAATTCACAAATGTTCCTCCTCCAGTGTATTTCGTTTGATGAAAAACAGGGATTGTGGACTCTCCCGCAGCGCCCAGAGAACGGCCGTTCAGGTAAGCCAACGGTCATTCTGTTCAATATGGCATCCTGAAAACCAATTTCGTTGTATTTAAGTACAATGACAATAAAGATCATACTTATACTGAAAATATTAGCTTTTCATTTGGAGAAAAAAACAACGAACCACCACCAAGTTTATAACCTTCAGGGCTGTTAATATTTGTGTTACTTGTCAAGGAGGAGCTGAGTAACATTTCCAGAGCTTGGTGCATCAAGGCTTTCTACAGCTTAATTTTCTTTTTTCTAATTATAGTTTATAGCCTTTATTTAACTCCCCACCTTGGGAATGATGGTGCTTCTCAATCCAGCTGAACAAGCACTTGAAGCATCTGTTGTGAACTGACTCAGATACCTTGACTAGCAATCTCAAGCCTATTATTCCCACCCACAACGGTTCTGTTAAGATGTCAGGGGAGAGAGTGCAGTGCTGGTTAGTCAATGCTGCTGGTTGAGCCTGGGAACTTCTGTGTGCCCAGTATATTAAGTGTTTTGCTTAGGTCCTCATTTGTACATTTAAATTGCTGTCTCTCCCCCACCCCCACTATCTGAATGTGGCTTTTCTTCAAGGACATATTTTTGCCTAATAGACGGTCTTCTCTGGGCCGGTTTTGTGCCGTGGAAAAGCAGGCTCTGCTGATTGATCCTGCAGCAGTTCTGTAACGCTGGGTTCTGAACGTCGTCCTCATTCCCATGGTAACGGACTGATGTCACAGCCAGAAGGACGTGATTTCAGTGCCTGGATGATGCCTGGGTTTTGTTTCAGGTGAAGAGCAGGTGGACTTTTGACACGACTGAAACTCCAGGGATGGGATGGGAGTGGAATGGGGCAATTCACCTCACCGGTGTCAGCCTTCTTGCATAAACAAAAGAGAAGTGTGGAGGCATGAATCAGCTGCTTCTTTTGCTTGCCTGCTGACCGACCTTGAAGAGGGAATGACCTGCTGCAGGTATTTCTTGTTTGGATAAGTGTTTTATTCTGGCATAGCAGGGTAAAGGAAAGGCAGGGGGGCGGTCAAGCCTTTCCTTTAGCTCTCCCCAGCTTGGTGCTCTCCAGGTAGTTGGGTCAACGCTCCCATCATCCCAAGCCAAGAGATGGAAGAAGGCTGTTTTAGCACGGTACATATTTCCCACTTGCTTTGCTATTGTTTTCCAGTGTCGTGGCCTCATTTGTTATCCCCTTTGAATCATTTCGTGTTTACTGAGCTCTTCCCAGCTCCCCTCCTCCTTTCCCTCCCCCCCTCCCCTTTTATTCATTGGAAAAAAGGGAACTGGTCATATTTTCCTATATCCTATGAGCAGATTCCAAGGTTGTGGAACAGCGTCTCCACCCATTTAATTTGGCTTCAACCTTTTGCTCCCATGAAGGCTGTGCTGATTGTTTGAAATCTCACGGCATATATGCTTTGGCATGCCATGAAGCGGGGAACCTATAATCACGCTGCCCATTGCTGGCTTGCAGAAGTGGCTACACATAAAAAGGGTGTGCAGCCCCAGGGCCGTTGAAATAATAGTGAGGTACTATTTCCTCCTCCCTCCCTCCCCTCCCTCCCTCCCCCCCCAAAAAACAAACAAATTCTGAAATACAATTTCCCATAAGCAATCCCATTTGAGGGATTTATTTTTAACCGAGAAACATTAGGGCTTTAGTCTCACTGCTCCAGTATTTGAAACACGTGTTTCCTTCCCTGTGAGGATTTTGCTATTTTGCTCCGTCCTTCATTTCTTTGCTTTTGCGTCCGGGAGAGTTCATGGGTGTTTCCCGTGCTTTTATTTGCATGCTTTTAAAGAGTACTCAAATCTTATTGTTTCATTGTTGTTTGCACTGATGGCTTCTTGTTGCAAACAAACACATTATAAGATTAAAATAGCTTAGCGGTGGTAGAATCTTTTTTTAAAATTATTATTATTGGAGTTCAGCCCAGAACATCTCTGAGAATTTTGCTGCCATGTAAAGTTAAAGGTTCCCCTTACACATATGTGCTAGTCGTTCCCAACTCTAGGGGGCAATGTTCATCTCCGTTTCTAAGCCGAAGAGCCAGTGCTCTCCAAAGATGTCTTTGTGGTGATGTGGCCAGAATGACTAAACATCAAAGGCACAAAGTACACTGTTACCTTCCCACCAAAGATGGTCTCTATTTTTCTACTTGCATTTTTACATGCTTTCAAACTGTTAGGTTTCGCAGAAGCTGGGACAAGTAACGGGAGTTCACTCTGTTATGTGGCGCTAGGGATTCGAACCGCCAAACTGCTGACCTTTCTGATCGACAAGCTCAGCATCTTAGCCACTGAGCCACCTCGTCCCTTGATGCCATGTATCTCCATGCTTTCTCTAAGTGTCGCTTGCATACCTGGCAGTTTTATCAAAACTGATATAAGGAAGTGTTGTGCTCTTGCGGTGCCCATAGAAATTGCTGTTATGTGTTCTTTTGTTTGAACAAACAAGCCTGGTTCTTAGTTGGATAAGGTTTTTTTTATTCTAGATACAGGTGGTGTCCAACCTTGTCAACTTTAAGACTTGTGGACTTCAACTTCCAGAATTCCCCCAGCGAGCGCATGCTGGCTGGGGGCATTCTTGGAGTTGAAGTCCACAGTCTTAAAGTTGACAAGGTTGGGTCCCCATTCTAGAAAACTAAAGAAAAGGTAGCATTGAGCCCTGGTTGGGAGTATTTGGCAGTTTCACTGATCAGTCAATGAATTAGTAATTCTGTAGGCTAATGTGTTGTGTTTTGGCAACTTTCTACAATCCAAGCTAAATGCATAGATGGGTTTTCTGAAGAAGGGCCTCTAGGTTTATAATGCTTCAAAGTATTGAATGATTTGAGGAAAAAAGAGCAAGAGATTATGGGAGAAAATTATCAAAGAAAAGAGAGGAATAATCTTGATCCAGGTATATTGTCATTAGATCTTTTATAATAGGATATTCACTGGCAATCCCAAGTCCCCCTCTCCCCACTCCCCAGCAGCACAATCTTGACTTTTTTAGTTTAAGAAACACAAGCAATTGCCAAAATTAAGAAAATGCTTAACCATTCCAGTCCTATTTTCAGCGGCAGAAATAATAAATTCTACTTTTAAAAATGGCCAAAAGACAAAACACTGGTATTTTTTTTTCAATTTAATGTATGTCAGTCCTCAAAACAGCCTGCCTATTACGGTCACAAAGTTGCCTCACTTAATGACTCCCACCTTTGCTGTTCATGATGCAGTTAAGTAGAGTACAGGGTTCCTTGGGGGGGGGGGGCGTGTGCTGTGCCAGGCCTTCCAAGGTCTCCCCCACGCCTTGAAGCTGTCCATGGTCAGCTTCCCACCCCTTGTGGTCCCCCCAAGTCTTGGACCTCCTTTCACACACACTCAGGTCCCCGCAGGTATTGGGCCTGTTTCCCACCCCACCAGGTCCCACACCTCCTACCCACCCACCCACCCATCATCATTTGCACACTTACCTTTAAAATACAATAGAAGAGTTGGAAGGGACCTTGGAGGTCTTCTAGTCCAACCCCCTGCCTAGGTAAGAAACCCTATACCGTTTCAGACAAATGGCTATCCAACATCTTCTTAAAGACTTCCAGTGTTGGGGCATTCACAACTTCTGGAGACAAGCTGTTCCACTGATTAATTGTTCTGTCAGGAAATTTCTCCTTAGTTCTAGGTTGCTTCTCTCCTTGATTAGTTTCCACCCATTGCTTCTTGTCCTGCCCTCTGGTGCTTTGGAGAATAGTTTGACTCTCTCTTCTTTGTGGCAACCCCTGAGACATTTGGACACTGCTATCATGTCTGTGGAGATCTGTGGAGTTCCGGAACTTGCACTGGGGAAAGAGGGAAGGCTGTGTTGTGGTCCACCAGCGGCCAGCGGAACTGGCAGCAGATTCAGACAGGGAAAAGGTCGGGTAGGAACATGGGACAGTCCTGGAGTCTGGGGAAGGCTCTGATGAGGGCTCTGTGTCGGAGGCAGCAAGGGGGCCAGAGACATATGCCAGTTATCAGCTGCCTTCAGAGTCAGACATCAGTGAGGCAGATGAACAGCTGGAGCCTGTTCCCAGTGTGCACATGCGCAGAGTTGCCAGATGAAGGGAACAGCTAAAGAACAGGGGTCGACTTGGGAGTAAGGCCACAGGTGGACGATGAGTGGCCCCTCCCAGAGGAAATAAAAGGAGCAAAAGGGAAGTGGAGTTTGCAGGAGATAATTAGTTCATTTAATTGGCTCATGACTCTCCGAGACTCCTTCCAAGTTTTGCAGATATTGGTTTGTCAGTTCTCCAAGCCAGATAAGGACTATGATTGTAAATCCTCCTTTGAAAGACTTTGCTGGATGTGAATGAGCGGAATTCACAGTAAATTAATAAAAGGGGTTTTTGTTGGGACAAGGACTTTGCTTCATGCTCTCAGGAAGCCTAAGTCAGAACAGGCGGCTTTGTTCCTTGGCAACTTTGCTGGTCACATCACTTTGGAATGGATGCCATTTTCAAAATGGCTATAATTCATTGTGGCTGCTCCAAAAATGGTGCCTGCTTCCGAGACAGATTCATGTGACCTAGGAAGGACTACCTATATAGAAGAGCTTCCTGACCATGAATAAAAGTTTAGCTGAGGTCCTATACATCTAGTTGTCTGCTGTGCTCACCTCATTCTGTCTTAAGTTTGGGTTAATAACAGATATGGGCAAAAAAAATGTTATGAAGCACTTGAAAAATGTATTATAGATATTTTGCTAACCAGAAGTCTCTCCATTTTCTGTCTGTCTGTCTGTCTGTCTGTCTGTCTGTCTGTCTGTCTGTCTGTATGTATGTATGTATGTATGTAGTATTTGTGCCGATAAATAAATAAAGGACAGCACAAATACTACACAAATGTAACAAAGACAACAGTAAAATATTGGGCTTTCTGTCTGGATGGTCTCTTGTGACGAGCCGATGGACAGAGAATGGAAGCAGTTAGCTTCCTCCCATAATTGGGGCATACCAGGGGTTGTGACTTTAAATGTATGTATATATATGTGTGTGTGTGTGTGTGTGTGTGTGTGTGTGTGTGTGTATGTGTGTGTGTGTGTGTATATATATATATATATATATATATATATATATATATATATATATATATACATACATACATACACACACACACGTATGTATGTATGTATGTATGTATGTGTATACATACACACACACACACACACACACACACACACACACACACACACATGTCCTGCATTTGATTATGTATTCCCATGAAATATCTTGTATACAGTAACAGTTTCTAAATTTTAGGAACTTTCACTGAAAGTACAAAAATACATCCAGATTTAGTTACATGTGGAACAGCTCCATTGAAATGAGTAATTATAATTCTCTTATATCCAATTGACTGCAGTGGAGCTATACAAAATAGTGATTAGATCAGATTCTAGAGCAGAATATCCACTTTTTAAATAACCATACTTATAGGTACATAGTTAATGCTGTTTTTTTTTAAAAAAAATCAGACTTAAGTTAGTTGTTCCAAATATTATAGGTTCTTAGATATTACAAAGCATTTAATGGTTATGTGTGTTTAATATAGAGAAAGACAACCTGATGCTTTGGGTTTAAAATACTGTCAGCTTTGAGCAGCATGCCTCATGGCCAGTAACTATGGGAATTCTATTTTAGAAAATCTGAATGGTAATTACAGGGTTGCCTATCTCTGGTTTTCTTTACAGGTAGTCCTCCACTTACAACAGTTCATTTAGTAACCATTCGAAGTTACAACAGGATTGAAAAAAGTGACATGAATATTTTTCACACTTATGACCATTGTTGCATCCCCATGGTCACGTGATCAAAATTCAGCTGCTTGGGAACAGATTCATATTTATGAGGATTGCAATGTCCTTGGATCACCTGATCACCACCTGTGACCTTCCAACAAGCAAAGTCAGTGGGGAAGCCAGATTCACTTAACAACCGTGTTACTAACTTAACAACCTCAATGATTCCCTTAACAACCGTGGCAAGAAGAGTCATAAAATGGGTCAAAACTCACTTAACAAATCTTTCACTTAACAATCAAAATGTTGGGCTAGTTTAAAGAATTTTAGAGAAATGTTTAGCCTTCATGTATTTTTTTTTTTCACCTTCAAGAAAAAAATAATGCCACATTTTAATTGGCAACGTATTCAGTCATTGGGGTCACCAAAAGAAAAAGAGCTGTGGGCCACATGTGGCTCCCAGGCTGCAGGTTGCTCCTGCCCACAACACAACTTTACAAACTTTAGAGGCATCCTGTCCATTGCCATACTACGTCCATAAATTTGTAAAGAGGAATTCATGTGTGTATGTGAGGGCTCTGTGTTGCTTTCAAGAAGAAACCTTGTATATTGTATAATTGATGGTAGTCTGGTGCATTGCTTTATCTGTTGAATTTCTCTGAGTTCTTCAGGGTGTGATGTGAGTCCAGTGACTTTCCAGATTCCTGACAGTATGAACTGGGAGGATCTGTTTTGAGTAGCAATAATAAAAACTGCGGTCCCCAGCTGGAAGTTAGTCAAATCTCCAGTATCAGCACTGTGAATGCCAAAATGGAAAAAAACACAAGTTTCTTAGGCTTTGTTTTCTCTCCACCTCTTGGAGGAAAGACAGAGGATCATTTGCTTGACATCTTGCAGAATCTTAACGAGGCAGTGAAAGTGTTTGACTTCGTACATGTAGCCTCCATTGGCAGTAATAAAGCATGGTGGGAGATGTAGTTCAATATAGGAGTTCCAGTCCTGGAGATAAGACTTTGGCGAAGGCTGAATTTTCCCATCCTCTTATTTAACAGCTTGTGTAATAAACACATTTGTCCATTCGTTCACTAACTTGCTTAGTTACTGGGATTTATGTGCCACAACATTTGATAATTCTCTTTTTACAGCATAAGATTAGATACAATATAATAAAATAACAACACTAATCACTAATAATAACAAAAATTATTGAGAGAGAAACTTAAGGCCCCCAAGAACAAAGGCATCTAAAAACAGCCCAGGGTGGGGATTCTTATTTATTTTAGATCCCCTCCCAAGACTTTCTTTATAGGCCATGGTTGATGATTCATTATATGATGCAATGAGTTAACTTAGTAATTGGCTTGAGTCTTTTGTGCAAACTTCCACTATATGTGTGTGAAGATGAATTCTCCCTCTGCCAACCTGTGGTCCCAATTCAGTTCAGAGTTATATGTGGAAATAGAGCCATCCAGGAGATCTGAGTATAGATCTTTCCACATTAATATCTCTATGGGGTTTTGTAGCCAGACCTTATCTTTTTAGAAACATTCTGGCCCAGGCTTCACCAACCCGGTACCCTCCAGTTCCCCAAATTGTCAATGCTGCTTTAATTTGGCAATAAAAATTGTAAATTGGGAGTTAATAGTCCTACAACTGGAAGGCCCAAGGCTAATCTGGTTGGTCATTAATAGAACTGGACTGCATGGAGTGGTTGGATCTGGCTTTTTCTACTCTTTCTTGGGCAGCAAAAGTCTGTACTGTACTGCCAGTATCAGGGATAACACCAGAAAAGAAGCAGAGAAAAAAAGGCTAAATGGTTTTTAGATTCTTTAAGCTGTAGAGTTGTTTCCTTCTTTAAAGAAAATTAAAAACTTTGGTGTCAGTTTGCTGTTTCTGTTTCAGTCAAAGCCTGTGATCTTTTTGGGAGTTGTGCAAATTGTAGTTTTACTATCATAGTTTCCTAGCATTTTATAAGCTTTGAACTTAGTTAAAATTGAATCACAAAGAATTTGAGGTCTGTTTGAGTGGACTTTCAGGTTAAGCAGCTTTGATTACCACCACAGATAGACTTCTGAGTTTCCTAGTTGGGCATCTTTGATTTACCACATCAATCCGCTGTTACTCCCCGATGCAGCTTAATCACCTGCATCAACCAAAAATGCACTATATCTTTGGGACTAAAAATGGGTCATTCTTCTGAGGTTAGACAAAGGATATGAGATGGCTTTTCAAATGAACCATTTCTTATATACGAAGTTACTTTTTCCACAGAATAGTTCAGCAGGAGTTAACAACATTGGGCAGAACAGATGTTTTTTTTTAACGTGTAGCGTTCGTTTCTTTCAGTGGCAACAGTACTTTGCCCCTGGGGACAGACGCATTTAAAAAAAAGGTTGCATGAAGATTGGACACTTTGCTGTATGTTCAACCAAACTGTATCCTTCTCATCCATCTTGCATTTTGATGCAATGATGGCGCTCATGTCTACTCTCAACAGAAATTCTCCATTTTTATACATGACAATTCAGGTTCTGATCATCCAGCTGCTCAGAGTGTCCCCCTCCCCCCCCCCCCAACTCAGCTCATCTTTCATAATTGCAGGATTCTACAGAAGAGTTTATTTAGACTCACGTTTAATTTTTTTGTGCCAATTTAATTTTATGGATCGTTTCTTCAGAATCATGATGGATTTTGCTTATAGCTTTTATATCACTACTTTTTAAAAATCATGTTGTTTGGTTTATTTATTATTTGTAGAGTGACCAATTTTAGCTTGCGTAGTTTTCTTAGCGTGCTTGGATTTTCCTAAAAGCAGTGCTAATCGTACAGAAAGCCCCCTCTCCCCCTTTAAAAAGCTTTTAAAATTCATTCTACACCCAGGTTGTTACTGTTGCATGGATGGATCAAATGTAGTCCTGCTACCCTAAAGAACTGCTGAGCATTTGCTTCAGCGGGTTCTTGCACGGCTTCCAATACCTGGCATTGTGATTTTTGAACTTGCTGATGTCAAACTGACTTCTTCAGGCTGTTACTGTATAGCATTGCAGAAATACCAACATCTAATAAGAAGTACGACTGCTCCCTTCAGCAGTCATTGGCTGCTTTTATTGTTCAAACTTGTGGAAGCCTGCTTTGATGTGCTTATTAATTAGATTGATGCAGCTTCCCCCCCCCCTGATTTTTGTTTTTCGCAGGGAGAACTAGCAAGTCTGACTCACAAATTGGTGCAGCATAGATGTACTATAGTCATCTGTGTTTGATATGCCCCCACCTTCCACACATCTCCATTTTGTGATCCTTTGATCACTCCATTAGCATTTGGAGTAAAAATATTTTCAATGTTAGGATGCTCTATTTTCATTTTCCTCCCCTTTGTCCTCAAAAGTGTCAAACCTATTTATAATTAAGCCTTTTTGAAACATCCCGGAAAAGACAAATAACATCATAGGATAAACATTTTCTCTGGCATTCTAAATGTAGAAGGATTCAGAAGCCTTCATAAAGTCATATGACCTCATTAGTGAAAATGTGTCTTAGGTACAGAAATACAGACTGGCCCTATCAGCTGGAAAAATGGTGTTTGTAGAATACCTCTGGCACTAGACTTTGTGTTACTGTATGTTGTGTGGAAAACACCTCTCTCCTTCAGAGAGGAAATTAAGCAGGAAGACTCGTATGTGCTATCTCTGTGAAACAGATGGGATAAAATATGCAGCTTTTCATGATAGGAACTTAGCACCCTGCTTATGCAGATCAGACCAATTTTGCTTTGTTTTAATAACTGCTATCTTCTTCTTTGTACTCTTCTCTCTCTGAAATGTTTTTCTTCTATCTCTCTGTGTGTCCAGTTTTAGACAGTTGTGTTCAGGTGCTTAACATTTCGCCAAGTTTTTTTTTTTTTTACTCTTTGAAAATCACTTATCTACTTGCATTTGAACATTTTTAGGGAGGAGATACTGGAAAATGTGTGTAAGCCTTAGTGATTGTGACAGTAAGCACCACAGTGAAACAACAGAAGAAAGAATTGAGGTCACCCATAGATACACAGTTGAAAGTACTCAAAATAGGTCTTTTAAAAACACATAGCCACCTTATGGGAAAAATAGAATACATGGTTATTTTCAGAGACACTATGTAAGAAATGGTTTATACGCAGTATGGGAAAAAGTAAAAGAAAAGCACTATATGGAAGTACCAATATGGCTTTCAGTGGTGGAAGCTTTGACACATCTGAATACTAATAGTACGAAAAAGGTTATTAGGTACAAAGAGATACTAACAGCACAGGGAGAACTAAAACAGAAGAAAGAATTAGAAGAACAAGGGATTGATATAGGATGGTTTAAACAAATGCAAATACAAACAAGATATGAGAAAGATGTTAAAGAGTATGGTTTTAATATAGAAAATTCAGAATTAAATAGGATACTCATGGGAACAGATGAAAAAATGATTTAAAAATTGTATAGTTATTTACTTAGAATAAATTTAGAAAAAGAAGAGGTTAAAGAAACAATGATAAAATGGGCAAAAAACTTTGGATATACAATACCATGTTTCCCTGAAAATACAACCTGTCCTGAAACTAATGCCTTGCCACATTTTTCGCGTAGGCAAAAATATAAGCCCACCCCCAAAAATAAGCCCCCTAGACAACCCCCCCCCTCCGGCCAGGCAGAGCACCGCTCACCAACCTAGCAGTATCCCGAAGGTGCCAAGCCGCAGGAGTCGGGGGGGAAGGCGCTCATATTGCTTGGCGCCTTTGAGATACCGCTAGGTTGGGGAGTGGCGTTCTGCCTGGCTGGAGGGGGGAGTTGCTGGGTGGCTGCTCCGTTAAGAGCGGGCTCCCAAAGAGGGGCACAGCCTCAGGGGCGAAGCAGCCATGAGGTGACCACGCTCAGGAGCAGCCGCCCGGCAAACCCCCTCTCCAGCCAGGCAGAGCGTCATTCACTGATCTAGGGGGTATCCCTAAGGCGCCAAGCCACATGGCGCTCTGGCCACCTCCCAGCTCCCGCAGCTTGGCACATTCGGGATACCCCCTAGGTCAGTGCATGGAGCTCTGCCCGGCTGGAGAGGCGGGTTGTGCGAGTGCCTGTTCCGCCCCCCAGCAAGCATGCTTCCCAGCCTCACCATGCCCTGGCCCAGCTCTCCCTGCAGGGCCAGGGCACCGCCGCACTCTGAGCATAACTTCTTCTCTGGCTTCCAAACTCCAAAACTCGGCTGCCGAGTCTTCCAGCAGCGGCCGCTCTAGGAGTGCGCTCTGAGTGTGGGCCGGCTGCTTCGCCCCTGTGGCTGTGCTCGGCTCTTCGGGAGCCCGCTCGCAAGGGAGCAGCTGCCCAGCAACCCAAAAAAGAATAAGCCCTCCCCCTATAATAAGCCCAAGGCCATATTTCGTGGGGCAAAAGAAAATAAGACCCTGTCTTATTTGGGGGGAAACACGGTAGAACTAGAAAAATGGCAACAAGTATGTGAAAGGAACTATAAATTGACAATGGTGACAGCATACAAAGAGAATGTATATAAAATGTTTTATAGATGGCACATGACACCTGAAAGATTAGTAAAAATGTCTAAGGATAAGTCAGCTAAATGTTGAAAATGTCATCAATTGCCAGGAACATATTATCATATCTGGTAGATATGTAGGGATACAAAAAGCTATTGAGTTAAAATACGAACACGGTTAGAGAAAATGATACATCAGTCGGTAGAGTTTAAGACAGAGGTATTCTTATTGGGTATTCTACCAGAGAAATAGAGTAAAGAAGATTCATATTTGATTGTACAAATAATAACAGAAGCTAGAATTGTAATTGCACAAAATTGGAAAGCAGACAAAATCCCATCGGAAGGGGAGGAAATACAGAAGATATTAGACTCTGCAGAAATGAACAAGTTGACATTGAGAATAAAGGACAAAGAATAATCAGTGTACTACATGGGGGTGATTTTATGAGTGGCTTAAAAAAAGATATAAATAGAAAGAAAAAGGAACAAAACATGAAATAAATATCTCAGATGACACATGATTAAATTAGGGAGAGGGGAAATTAGAAAATATGAAAATGTAAAATATACAGGCAGAAAATGATATGAATTGACAAATGTTAAATAGCAATTATAACAACGTATATTTAAGAATGAATTTGAAAGGGAAAATAAAAAACTTTTTACAGAAAACAAAAACAAATAGCCACCTTGTAACCTTCCACCCTCAATGGGATGCCTGTCTGAATTTATGCAGATATGCCACTGTTATGTGGGCAGCTACAACTGGACTCTGGGTCTCATTTGAAATACTCCAATACCTTTTGCTGCTATCACTGCCTGGATGAATTTGCTGACCTGTAGGATATAGTCAGCTTCTTTTGAGGAATCTATTATGAAGTGCACAGAGTGGATGCTTTCGATGTCTGTCTGTGGAGATTCTCAGACATCATGGTTGTCCCAAAGTGCTTTTTTAAAAGGCAACTGGACTTTCTTTGTTTTTCCTTGAAGATGTTTCGCTTCTCATCCAAGAAGTTTCTTCAGTTCTCAGAACTGAAGAAATCAAGATCACATGAAGTACTAATACACCTCTATAAAGCCTTAGTAACACATCTAGAATACTGCATCCAGTTTTGGTCACTGCACTATAAAAAGATGTGGAGACTCTAGAAAGAGTGCAGAGAAGAGTAACAGAGATAATTAGGGGACTGGAAACTAAAACTTATGAAGAATGGTTACAGGAACTGGGCATGGCTAGTCTAGTGAAGAGAAGGACCAGGGGAGACATGATAGCAGTGTTTCAATATATGAGGGGCTGCCACAGAGAGGAGGGGGTCAAACTATTTTCCAAAGCACTTGAAGGCCAGACAAGGAATAATAGCAATAGCAATAGCAGTTAGACTTATATACCGCTTCATAGGGCTTTCAGCCCTCTCTAAGTGGTTTACAGAGTCAGCATATTGCCCCCAACAACAATCCGGGTCCTCATTTTACCCACCTCGGAAGGATGGAAGGCTGAGTCAATCCTGAGCCGGTGAGATTTGAACAGCCGAACTACAGAACTGCAGTCAGCTGAAGTAGCCTGCAGTGCTGCATTTAACCACTGCGCCACCTCGGCTGGATGGAAACTGAACAAAGAGAGATTCAACCTAGAAATAAGGATATATTTTCTGACAGAACAATCAACCAATGGAACAGAAGTTGCCTTCAGAAGTTGTGGGGGCTTCCTCATTGAAAGCTTTTAAGAAGAGACTGGACTGCCATCTGTCAGAAATGGTGTAGGGTCTTCTGCTTGGCGAGGAGGTTGGATTAGATGACTTACAAGGTCCCTCCCAACTCTGTTATTCTATTGTTGTTAATATTCTGAACCATCTTCAAGGGAAAACAAAGTCCAGTTTCCTTTTGGGCTCAGGCTTTCTATGTCTCTGCACAACATGCTTCTTGTGGTACATATTGGGTACTGCTCCACTATCAGTTAGCTTCGGGTATAATGGTGAAGCCCAGGGACTGTACTGGTGAGGATGCTGCTGCTATTGGAAGGACAGAGTCTCTAACTCAATGAGCAACCTTTTTAGATGCTGAATTGAATAATTTATTGGCCAAGTGTGATTAGGCACACAAGGAATTTGTCTCTAGCGCAGAAGCTTGGTGTACATTGCAAAGCAAGAGAATCATCATCATCATCATCCTCCATTGTGACATTGCTGTCCTCTATCAGGAGTTTCTTCTTGGAACACCTGCTGGATTCTCAGCCTCTTTCTCTTCTTTCAAAAATCCGTTTTTTGTGCGAAGCCTTTGATTCAGCCCAGCACCCCATTTGCACACCACCAGCTCTCAGATTGTGTTGCCAGAGTTCAGGGGTAAAAATAGCTGTATGTTAACAAGCAATTTCCATCCATTTTTCAGGATTTTGGACAGTTTTACACACGGGAATAGGAGTGGTTTGCCAGCAGGAGGCCTCCCCATCTTTGTCTTTAATAGCTCACGTCCCATCCATGTTACCTTTGTTTTTCCTTTCAGGGGCAATAGATCATGTCTGTTTTTCAACATGCATTAAGTTACACTCCTCTGTCGTCTCCAGCCAGATAGAATTACAATTCAGCACGTCAGGAGACCCGTACATTGGGGGAAGACTGGTTCAGGATTTCCAATAAAGATTTGCCTTCCAGGCTCATAGCAGTATCAACAGCTTTTGTCAGGGCTATAAATCATCTATATTCAGCAGTGGAATTAATGATATCACTCATTTTATTATTATTATTTTTAATGCAAACATTTTGTCTACTAGTTGAAGTTCTCAGGGTGGATTTAATTGGAAGAAACTTGAGGTTTTGGCAGAGTTGAATGGCATTTGCATATTTACATACTGTTTCACTGTGATCTTCTAAGACACCCCCCTCCCCCTGGCAGCCAGATGAGCTATTTGAAATGGAACAGCTTACTGCTTGATTACTAAGTCTAATTTTTTGTTATCCCATGTTAACAAAACAACAGAGAATTTTGATAAATGCAGCAAAAAGTCCTGCAAGCCTCAGCATCTGTGCTTGGAAGTAACTTCTGTTCAAATCAGCGGGATTTGCCTTTAGTTAGGAGGACTTTGAGATGAGGTTGAATGGACACATAAGAAAATGGATAGGAACTTTGGCACATTTAGCCAAGAATCACCTGATCATAAATGATTATGGACATGCAGATAAGCAAAAAGTGAACATTTTTGGGCTTTGGTCAATTTGTAGGGATTTCATATACATTTTTTTGTTATGTCAATTATTCAAAGTTGGTTTATAACTGGAGATGATTGCCAGTTAGAGATGTAGTGATTTGTGTGCTGAAAATTCATTTCCGATCATTTCTAGCTTGGATGGGGAGAGTATTCTTGGCTGAAATCTTAGCAACCCATTTTCAGCTAGCGTAAAATTTGACTTCCAAAAAGTTGGTTATTACATCAGTTCAAAAAGATACGGGTTATTTTCCCAACGTACTGAATTGGGTACCAAGACTAAGTCAGGAAAGCTGGTTGCATAGACCATTTTGAGAGTCTTGTGATTGCAGCAGGTATAATAAACATTGGACCAGATCACAGTGGCTAATGAATTTTGGTTGGAAAGCCATTCCCACCCTTATTTTCCTGTTGTTGTTTAGCTGAAAAGTTCAGCCACTCTGCCACTGAGGTTTAGCAGATTGATCTATTGTCAAATGCTGACATTTGACTACCAATTTTTCCCTAGTGGCTAAAGAATAATCTTAACTCCCTAATCTGATATGCACATCACACTAAGGCACACACTAAGCCAAAAGAAAACAACAACCAACCAACTAACACAGAGTGGCACATCACTCACAGTAGCATGAATGACAGGTAGTCCTAAACCTATAACCATTCGTCTAGTGACCAAAGTTACAACAGCATTGAAAAAAGTGACATGACTATTTTTCACACTTACAGCCTTTGCAAGCATCCTTTGGGTCACATGATCAAAATTCAGACGCTTGGCAACTGTGCTATATTAATAACGGTTGCAGTGTCCTGAGGTCATGTGGTTCCCTTTTATGATTGTCTGACAACAAATTAATGGGGAGGCCAGCTTTACTTAACTGTATGACTTACTTAACAATTGCAACAATTGACTTAACAACTGTACTAATAAAGATGGTGAAATGCAGCAAAATTCACTTAACAACTGTCTCATTTAACAATGGAAATTTTGGGCTCAAATTGCATTAGTCAAGGACTACCTGTATTCCTCTGGCCCCCGTGCCTGGGAAAATATCCAGGTCTGCAAGGTTTTCTGAAGGGTGGAGAGAGTCAGGGCCAACTGGACTATGGTGGTATGGTATTTCAGAGAGCAGGCTCAGCTAGAGAAAAGGCCTCCTTCCTGGGTCCTGGATCTTTTAGGGATGACAATCCCTAATAGATGGGACCTACAGCATGCCCCTCCTGTGCAACCTAGTGAAATGGATAGAAATGATGGAAATAAAGTACAGTAGTCCCTCAAATATCCTGGTCCAGTGCCATGCAGGCACCGAGAGTCCACAGCATCTATTGACCAGGAATGGAAATATATAACTAAGACCTCACCCTTTGCTGTTGTTGTCTTGCAGCTTCATGATATCTTTTGATCTTCTGTCCTAGAGATGACACCTGTTTCTTGAGGAGTTCCAGTGTCCTTCTGGTCTGGATTCCTGAGATAGAGGGACAGAATTGACATTTCTGCAAAGCATATAAAGTGACAGACTAATGCTGTTTTATGGGGATCTATAATACAATTATTTTGATGTCTCTGTATTCGTAAAGAGCTGGATTGCTAAGGTTGATATTAGTCTGTATTTTTAACAAACACCGGGTTTGGTTTCCACCCTGTGTTCTGGCCACAAGTTCTGTGTTTGCTTCAGATAAATTTCTAGGCTTCTTTCCAGGTGTAAGTGCAGAGGCATCAATACAAGTTAGCTTAAGTCTGTGTTTACAATACCCCACCCAAAACGCAATCAAGGAAAATATATCCCAATCAAGGCTAGTAGAATGAGCTACCCCATGTAAGCAACCAGAAATCTCCATTCCTCATAATGATGCTTTGTAGTCTGGTACTGAAATGTCTCTAATAAGCTACCTTGAAGATTTTCTGTTTGTTTGTTTCTCTCCAAAATCTAATATTCTGGGTAAAATGTTAAAAGCCAGCATTGCATTCTGAGAATATTTGCAATTTTTTACAAAAGTTTTTTGGATTTTTATTTTTAGAATATACATCAACATCAATACATGAACAGTATGGCGTCTGGGTATCATTCGTTTTGGGACAAATGTCAATAATAATATTAATGGTATTTGTTACATTAATCAAACATGAAAATCCTAGTATTAATATACATATTTGTTTTAAAGTAGTTATTCAATATTTCAATATTCCATTTTAATGCCAATCACAATATTATTTGAATTTACATAGTACTGCCCTCTTTCAACCTCTAATCTTTCCTCTAATTATTGCTTTTATTCTATTGTATGAAAAATATATGCGCTAATATTCCCCCTATTTCTTATATCTGCCTCTATTCTGGCTTCTAGTCAGGCCACCATTACTAATCCTAGTGTTAATACACTTGTTTATATTAAGATATAGACATTTATTATTTAATGTTTCAATGTGCCATTCTAGTGCAAAACCATATTATTTAAACATACTTAATAATACCATCTTTCAACCTCTAATCTTTTTATCTAGCTATTACTTTATTTGAGTGTGTGTATTCTTATTTCTACCTCTATTCTAGTTTTTAATCAGGCCAGCACTATATTAAAAAAAAGAAAAAGAAAAAATATTTCCTTTCTCTCCATCATCTCTTACTCGTTTTAATACTTCAAGTCTTATTCATTTTTTAGCTTGCCTCCATACTCCTCCCTTGGATCCTTGCCTCTATCTACACCTGTATCTTCACTGTTCCATCTAAACATTTCTCCCATCTCTATCCTCTTATGCTGCCAGGCCTCGAAAGTATCTACCCAGGCCTCTATCTCCCTTTCAAAACTATCTTCCTACTTATCCGATTCTATTTTTAAATCTCTTAAAAGTACTTCCCCCTTGGTTTATTTCATCAGTGATTTTTATCTTTTATTATCTTCTCCTTCTCATCTTCTTGCTTTATTTGCTAATGTGTCTGTTCTGTCTTTTCCTCCATTTTTTCTGTTGCCTCCTCTCTTTCCTGGAATATTTGGTCTTCATTCATTATCAGTTGCAGTGTTTTCTATTTTCTCATTTATGCCCTGCAATAGGTTCTTTGCCTATATGTAATTCATTGTTATAGTGTCCTTAATGCTTTGGAACATCGATGCCATTTCTTTTGAAATTTCACTTATTTCCCTCTGATGGAGCATTGTGGCTTATTTTAGTAAATCCTGCTCTTACTCAATAGTCTAAAAATAATATATTCAAGTCTAATGTTGCTCCTCAGAAAGTACAATGCTTGTAGTTCTTTATATTCCAGGGTTATATAATCAGTTCCATTTAGATAGTCCAGGAAGCTTTCCAAAAATCACTTAACTTTGCTTAAGAGTCTTTCTTATTACAATACAATAATACAATACAATACAATACAATACAATACAATACAATACAATACAATACAATACAATACAATACAATAGCAGAATTGGAAGGGACCTTGGAGGTCTTCTAGTCTAGCCTAGGCAGGAAACCTTATGCCATTTCAGACAAATGGCTATCCAACATCTTCTTAAAGACTTGCAGTGTTGGGACATTCACAACTTCTGGAGGCAAGCTGTTCCACTGATTAATTGTTCTAACTGTCAGGAAATTTCTCCTCAGTTCTAAGTTGCTTTATTCCCACAGTTGAGTCTCCAGTAATCATAAAGTAGATAATTATAGAACAGTAGGTATCACCACAGTCCTCCAGATGAATATTGTTTATTTCTCTTATCAGAAACTTTCCCAGGCTCTAGGGATATGGTATATTTCCATTCATCAGTAGGTGGCACCTTCAGCTTAGGTTTCAGGTTTGTTTCAAATGTAAAGTTATTTAATCCAATTTTAATTCAATTTGTAGAAGCAAAGTCAATTATTCAAGTAGATAGTTGCAGCATTTTTAAATGCCTTTCCACAATGCCGACCCAGTTCAAAGGTTTAATTTTCTATGTTTTTAAAAAGTCTTTAGCTCTTCTCCCTTTAGTTCCTCTCTTTCAGGTCTAAAAATGTTCTCTGTATAATTGTTCACCGTTTTAACAAACAGTTCTAAGAGTCTCTTTTCCTGGATTTTCTTTCTTTTTTCCTTTTAAAGTTGGGGTCTAAATAAAAAAGAAATCTTCTCACCCAGCTCCAGTCACTGTCCATCTACACCGTCCCTGCACTTTCTTTGTTACCATTGTCCCAGCTTCAGGGCAGCCGTGATGGCTGCCTCTCCTCCTCATTGTGGGTCAGAAAGCCCTGGGTCAAGCAGGAATCTTGTGGCTCTCCGTAACTTGCAGGACGCCCCTTTTTTCTTCACCACCCCTATAGGGTGGCTTTAGTTCCTTTTGGAGCCCTCCAATGAGGAGAACTCAGCGTGGGAGCACAGACCCACTCCTCACATCTGATTTCACTGCGAAGTCAGCCGGAAGTCCAGAATATTTGCAATTTTGATGCTTTCCCCTTTTTTACTTCTACCGCAATAACTATGAAAGTATAGTTATTTTAAAGAGGCATTATATTGTGAGATCAATTTTTTATTTGGTTTTTATGCATATTAATCACAGTATAGGTTTTTATAGCATATGGCTGCATTTGTGCATGTGCATATTACTTAAGAAACTTAAGGTAACTTTGGATTACCTGGCACAAGAAGTAGGGGAAGGGAAATTTGACCCGTGTATCAGTGATATAGGTATGTCCCTTGGATGCAGAAGGTACCGAGTTTGTTGCCTGTCATCTCTAGAGAGAAAAATTGCTTTCTGAAAGCTGCATAAGGACAATCCTAATGCAGATGAATAATAGGTGATTATACTCACACATCGCCTTGGTTATGATATACACTCCCATAGTTTGCTGGATTCACACTTTGGTTTACAAACTGTAACACACACAGAAACCCTCTGATTGCTTAGCATTTGTATGACCTTCTTTGCAACTAAATCTGTGCCTCCCTTGAGGGTTTTTTAACCCTGAATATTGGCTGATGTACTGGTGGATTGTACACGCTTTACTAATTGAAGCCTGATCACATAATTTCATTTCTTTCCTGCGGTTTTTAGGTGTCAAAGATCCAGTTGGCCATTGCAAGGGGTGAAACAAACTGATGCAAGAGACCTGGCAGTGGACTGAGATGGATTGGCTGTGACAACCTGTGACTGGTGGAGGGGGGGGAGGGAGTGGGAAGAGTGATGATGAAAAGTTCCTGCCGAGCTGGCCTCCACCGGGAACTGCTGAATTCTACATCCTCCACCTTCTACCCAGTCAAACGGTATGAACGCCTTGTGCTTTCTGTGGCCAAGCAAAATGCTCCAGAGCCTTCCGGCTTCTGCTTTGGGAATCACTTTCCTATTTGCTGCACTCACTGACTGAAAGAACTGGCATAGGGATGTCCCCGGGAATGCTTAGATTTATAGATTGTGTCCCTAGCAAAAGGGTGGGGTATGATTTAGAATACACTGCTTATTTCAGCGATAAGAAAAAGAAAGAATAGGCTGTTTTTGAATGAGACATAGGAATACATCAAATTATTTGAATTGTTTAAATATTGGATATCCAAAAAGGGATTCAGCAGCAAATGAACTGTCATATAAATCAACATCTCTCTAAAATGTGCTGGCTGGGGAATTCTGGGAGTTGGTTCACTCATCTTAAAGTTGTTAAGGAAGGAACACTGATGTAAACTACAGAAAAATTCTGGGAGAAGGTGAGGTTAGCAACTTTAAGCTGTATGGACCAACTCCCAGAATTGCCGACCCACTTGAATCAGCACCATCAGTTGTCGATTGTAGATTTTGCCACAAAATAAGTTGAGACTTCAGGAAAGCTGCTTTCATTCCTTGGGACCTTCCCTCTGGAGTCCTGGTACTGTATAAGCAGTGCTAGCATCCGACTTTCCTCTTCAGCCTGGGATCTCCGCATCCTGGAGGGTGGGATGAATACTACTTACATACATGATTGCAAAGTAACATGGTTCCTGGTAAGCAGCTTGCTTGCTCTGGATCTCAGTTAATCTGCATGGCTATCTGTTCGTAGCCTCTGTGGCTCCCATAGATGCACCCCCCGAGGCAGCATCGTTATTTCCTTTAAAAAAAAAAAAAGATATTAAATAGACATACTGAATATTGATTACTCTAAATAAAACCAAACCTCCAGCCCTTCGAAAAACAAAATTGCTGCTTCTTCTCATTGTCTATTTCTTTTAAACAAGTATAATAAGATATCTTAAACCTACTGAAGTTTTAACTGAACTATTATGTTTGTAATTTGAGGTAATTATGCTACCAATATTCATGCTTGCAGCTTTCTATCATGCAGATGTCCTAAGAGTAGGGGGAAAAAAAGAGAAAGAATTTGGGGTACATAAGGACCTTTTCCATAGGGTTTATCTATCCCTGAAACAGTGATTTGCGCTTGTAGTCCAACCCACAATGTAACGATTCCAAATTTCATAGAGCAGTTTTAATCCTTAAATTCATTTTTACCCTTAAATCAGCAATTTTTTAAAGTCTCTCTTTTCTTTCTCACTCCCTTTCCCCTTTCTTCTCCAGAATATCTGGAATGCACTTAAAGCCCTATCTCAAGTTACAGAAGAAAGAGAGATCTTTTGAAATAAGCCTGGACTCTCCACGAAGCCCACCCATGAGTGAACAGAGATTGGCAAAAGATGAAAAACCTAGGAATCCGAAGCCAAACCTTTCACCCAACCCACCTCTTTGGAAACCACTGGGGAACCTCTCAACCAATACACTCTATAGTAGGAACAGCAACCAAAGCCATGTGGAAGCACCCAGGGTCAAAGAGAAGAGAGCTACCCCGCCTGCCTCTATCCATCAGGGGGAAGAGGAAGAAGGATTGCTGGATATCTGGGCGGTTGTAAAGCCTGGGAACACAAAAGAGAAAATAGCCTTTTTTGCCGCCCAGCTATGTAGTGACACCCGAGTATTTTCCATGAAGAACAAAAGCACCTGGGACATAGATGGGCGAGCAACCAAACGCCGGAAAAAGTCACTAGATATCAAAAAGGCCAAGGTCCACTTGGAAAGGATGAGAGAGGCCAATGCGAGGTGCTACCAGCCCGAGCCCTTTGCCTGTGGCATTGAGCACTGCTCTGTACATAATGTGAATGATGGTGGGGAGGGAGGGTTCCCTGGTCGACCGTTATCAGTTGTCGAGATGGTTGCTTTCCTGGAGCAAAGAGCAAGTGTTTTGCTGGCCAGTTGCACCAGAAACTGTCCCAGTGCCTCTGCTGTGCCCAGATTTGCTGGGCAACCTAAACCTTCCCCTTCTGCTCCTGGATTCTTTTCTGACTTCAGGGCTTGCGAGGTTCCGTCTGAAAAGCCACCCTGTGGCAGTCACAGTGTAGAGCAGCAGGCTGAGCCAGTGCGTGTCTTGGAGATGGTTGCAAAGCTTGAATCAGAGTGCCTGAGGCGCCAAAGCGAACGTGAAGCAGGGAGCTTGTCTAGAAATAGTAGCTTCCGGCGGAATGTAGGGCGAGTGCTCCTGGCAAGTGGAATACTACCAGAGAACGAGTCTGACAAGGTATCATCTCTGGTCCTCCACCAAGAAGAATGTAATGGTGAGAAGGTGGGGTGGGGATCGAAGCACAATGGTTCAGTGGAAGATAGTTTATGGGAAGGTCCCTCTTCTGGCCAGTCTTCCTTTGATGATTCTCTTGAAGGCAACCATGATCTTAAGCATGGGCAAGGAACCATATCCGTCAACTGGTATGATTCTCAAAACATCACTGAGTCACATCCCTCTAAGTATTCAGAAGCTGTTCAGACATCACATTTCTTATATAAAACATCTTCATCAACCGAACACGCACCAAAAGAATCACTAGATGTTCCTAATTTGAATGCAAGTGTCAGAGTGAGTGAATCCCTGAATATTAGCATATCTGTCAGCAAGATAGATCAGAATTGCAAAAAACCCCAATCTTCTGATTTGAGCTTTGGTGAAGATTCTCTTCCAGGAAGACTTTTCTTGCTTTTATCCAAATGTGAAATCTCCCAAGAGTGC
Organism: Thamnophis elegans; assembly: GCF_009769535.1. Classification (NCBI taxonomy): domain Eukaryota; kingdom Metazoa; phylum Chordata; class Lepidosauria; order Squamata; family Natricidae; genus Thamnophis; species Thamnophis elegans. The sequence goes on along the minus strand of NC_045541.1, from coordinate 157,308,677 downwards.
CTGCAGTCAGTGGAGACCCCCACGGAGGAATGTCCAGCAGGGACCCAAGGAAAGGAAGCTTCCTCTGCTGACCAAGTTTGTATGAGAAGCCATGTTTCAGGTGACTGCCCTGATGTTTCCTCAGATAATGCACTGCAGATCCTTGACTCATCTCATCTAAAGAGGCAAAGGTCTCATGACTTTTTGGAAACCAGGTTTAAGATCCAGCAACTTTTGGAGCCGCAGCAATATCTGGTCTTCCTGCCCCACCACATCATGGTGAAGATATTTGGCTTATTGCCCACCAAGAGTCTGGTGGCCCTCAAATGCACTTGTGGATATTTCAAATTTATCATTGAGTACTACAATGTCAGGCCAGCAGATTCACGTTGGGTTCGTGATCCACGCTACAGAGAAGACCCTTGCAAACAGTGCAAAAAGAAGTACACCAAGGGTGACGTCTCGTTATGTCGGTGGCACCCCAAGCCCTATTGCCAAGCTTTACCTTATGGGCCCGGGTACTGGATGTGTTGTCACAGGTCCCAAAAGAATGTCCCCGGATGCAAGTTAGGCCTTCATGACAATCATTGGGTCCCCGCCTGCCATAACCTTAATCGTGCGATTCACAAGAAATCCAGGGAAATAGATGAGGACTGTTAGCACATTCTGCACATCGTTTGGGAGCCTCAATCATGGGTAGGAGGAGAATTCCATGCCTTGTGATGTTTACACTGTGTATATTTTGTGGGTGGTTTTTTTTCCCCTCTTCCACAGGGCTACAAAACTGCACATACTTTCAATCACAAAGGCCTTTTTACCTTTTAGAGAAAAGATTGTGTTTAGCCCACCCGTGTACATAGGTGCTCTAGAATAGCTTCATCTTGGGTGTCTGACAGCCAGTTGACCAACATCAAAGTGCTGCAATGCAGCACCTCAAGTGTTTGCGGCTACTGTCTTGTGTTTTAAAAGTGTCTCATTTTCAAATCTGTATATCGTGTATAAAATATACATTTATATATATAAGTATATATAAATATATATTAACATTGTTTCTGAAAAGAAACTCTAAATATGTAAAAAAGAATCAATCTCTGAAAAGGATGGTTTAACTGGACAACCTTAAAACTAGACTAGAACACATATGCAGTAGGTTATATTTGAGGGTGGTAGCAGGAAAAAGAAGACTTTTGTTGTCACAGAACTGGAGAGCTTTGGTCTATTGCATCCACTTTACCTTGGGTTTTTTTTTTTACTTAATAAAATGTGCATTCTAAACCTGTCCTTTATCATTTTTTTCTTCCCAGTACTTAAAAACCTAGTACTTAAAAGAAATTATTTGGGAAATAAATGTGTATTTTGTGGCACATTATTATTTTTTCTTTTTTAGATGCAGCAGGTTATAATATCAAAAATATGAAAATGAATATTACAGATGTTAACCATTTCTGACGAATTTTGCAAATCCCAGAAAATTTTATCAGCAGTCACAAATTAAATCTACAGTATCGTTTTTCAAACATTCAGTTTTCTTGACATTGCCAGCTTGCATAAACATTACCTTAATCAAATAACATATCATTATCTATTCTTATGTGAGTTTACCTGCATATTACATAATTTGTATGGTGCCAGCTTCAAAATAAACCTAGACTCTTTTGCCAGATATGACTGGTTAATAGGAGAGTCCGTGATTTAATCAGTAACAATGGCAGAGGACTCAATTTTACACTAAAAGCAGCTGTTTGTATCAGGAAGCAACTTTCCCCATGAATCATATTTTGACTACTGAAAAGCAAGATTTATGTGCTTGATTCCCTTTATAATCAAGATCTTGTAATTGTCATTGGAATCTCCTTGGTTAGTTCTTCCTTAATAAATTGTTAATCTTATGGAAAATTCATGAACAAAATAGCTAATTTTAAAAAATCCTAAGAATGAAAGCAAATAAAGGATAGCAAGGAATGGATTTATCCTTAGCTTGAAGAATTTCCTCCTTTCTCTCTGGATTCTGAATCGCTCACTATGTAGTCCTATGTCCTGAGCAGTGGTTTAATTGCTTAATTGAATTGGGTAATTATCCAGTTAGCCTAAAATGGAGATACTACAAACATTTTAGAGCAGTGTTTTTTGAACTTGGCACCTTTAAGAAGTAAAAAAAAAACACAAGATGAGAAACCCGATAATGTTTTTCGGAAAGATTGGTTAATTTCATGAATTGTTACATGCTCTGCAAATTACTTTCAAGATACTGCACACTAAAATTAAAAAAACAACAACTATATAACGAAAGATTGAAATGGTTTTACAGTTAATAGGTTTGAGGCAAATCTTTTGTATTATTAAGAAAAATGTACTCAGAAATAGGAAGGTATGTTTTATTTGTCAGTGCTGTGCTTCATATAAAGAAAGCCACACAGAAAAATGGAGTTCAAAATGATTTGAGAATTTCAGCTATGAAAATAAACCAACTGTGGAAATCCCTTAAGGAGAGACAACAGCTCAGCTGGCTTAAATATTGGGAAGCAAGGGGAGAAGATTTTCAATTAAGAGAGGAAAATAGAGGTGAAATTCCTATGTTCTTAATTAAGGGATCTTGGCAATAATTTCTCATCTGAAATGGTAACAGGAACTTCTAATTTTGCCATTGTCCCCTGCAAGGCAGGGGATTTGTCAACGTTTAAGATTTGTGGACTTCCACTCCCAGAATTCCCCAGCCACGAGTTGCAGTCCATAAGTCTTAGCAAGGTTGGACACCCCTGCTCTTAGATTTCGTCAAGAAAACATTGGTTGGTATCATGCTTTGTAGAGAAGGCCTCTAGACTTTATTTTAAAGGGTTGGGTTCAATCTGGCAGCCAAGAGCCGAATCAGAGATTGCAACAGCTGGGAAATATATTGTACCAGGGCAACACACCTCGCATTTAATAACGAAACCTCATTTTGACATTGGTGCCCTTGCAGATCTCTGTTTCAGATGAAAATGTATTTCAAGTGTTGAAGGATTAACATTTTACAAACTTTTATCATTCATAAAGGTTACACTGTCTTTGTCAGTTTTGGGGGATGTAGATGGAGACTTCCTATAAAAATAATTAGAACAGCATTCTAAAAAAATAGAACAGCATTCTGTAAAAAAATGGAACAGCATTCATATTGGGAAAAATATTTCTTGACAATGGACTAGTGGACAAGTAGCCACCAAACAGCATCATTGTTATGTGCCACCCAGTCACCTCTTGTGAGATGACAGCCATATGAATTTGATATAATGGAGCTCAACCAGAATTCTTCAGACTGAAAGCAACTTTACCAGCAATATGGTGGCCATCTTATGATTCTGTGTTATTTTCCTCTCTGTAAATATCTTCGTTTTTCTTGGTCAGTTGCTTTTACCAGATCTGCATAAAATAAAGAATAATCCCAAGAAGGCTTTTGATAGATGGGTGACCAGCTACAAGCAGTTTCTTCAGCATTTTTTTGTCCTAAATTGGATAGTTCTTGAGGTAACTACTCTCATGGGTATTTCCCATGTATATTACCATACCTATCAGGCATGAAATTCTCTTATCTTCGCTACCTGTTTGGAAGGTAAGCCGTTCCATTGATTTATTATTTTCATTGTCTGGTAGTTCTGCTTCTCTCCTTGATTAGTTTCAATCCATTGCTTCTTGTCCTGCCTTCAGGTGCTTTGGAGAATAGGTTGATTCCCTCTTTGTGACAGCCCCTTAGATATTGCAACACTACTATCATGTCACCCTTAGTCCTTTTCATTAGACATACACAATTCCTGCATTGCTCTTTCTAGAGTCTCAACGTTGTGGCGATCAAAACTGGATGTGGTATTCCAAGTGTGGTCTTATTATAAAGTGGTATTAACATTTCATGTGATCTTGATTCTGTCGCTCTATTAATGCAGCCTAAGACCATTGGCTCATTTGTAATATTTAGCTAGTAAAGTTATTTGAAGAAAAACCTACTTGCTTTTCAATTTGTCATGAAGACTAGCCTATTCTAGATAAGATTGATAGATAAGAATCGCAAACATTCCAGAAGATAGGGTTAAGATATAGGAGGATGTTCACAGACTTGAACCCTGAGCCCTATCAAAATGAAATTCAATGGTTAAAAAAGGCTCTACATTTAGGCAAGAAAAACCAAATGCACAGGTACAGTATATGTGGCACCTGGCTCAATAATAGTAATTGTGAGAGAGATCTTGGAGTCCTAGTATACAACCACTGAAATGTGAGCCAGCAATTTGATGCAGCTGCCAAAAAAGCTAATGTAGTCCTAGGTTGCATTAATATAGAATAAATCAATGGAACAGCCTACCTTCAGAAGTTGGGGTGCTCCATCATTAGGGGTTTTCAAAAAGATTGGACAGCCATTTCTCCAATATAGCATAGTCTCTTGCTTGAACAAGGGGTTGGACTAGAAGACCTTTAAGGTCCCTTCCAACTCTTATTCTGATACACTCTGAAGATGGCTGGAGTGCTGCTTCCAGCACAATACGGCTCATATGTAGAAACTTATAGGATTTAGTCAGAGATAATTGAAAAATCAAAGCATTGCATAACTATTAAGGGCTATTAATAAAATAATTTAACAAGACCCACCCCTGTGGTTGGATCAAACCTAAACAACTTTTCAGATTTAATTGAAATGGGATTTTTCAAAGCAATCTACACACAATGGGATATTGTATACACTGTGAAACATGAGACAGTACTTCCACTTAGGCACTGCCAAACATGCAGGAATAGACTGTCTTTATCCGTTCCCATTATGTTCAAAAGACACAAGGTACTTGAGCCAGGTGCAAAACTAATGGGTCACAGTATTTGTTCATTCTGGAATTTGTTTTCAGTGCCAGACAACACTGCATTTGATTTCAAACTGTTTTGGCAGAAACTTCTGAGTGAATGATACAGCACCTGCACAACTTGCTTGACTTGACACTAAGTAGGGTTAGGCCCATTTAATATTTACGTAGGCAACCATTAGGAAATCTTGGGGCTGTAACGAGGAAGTTGAAAAACATCCTTAAAAATGGCAGTGATAAATCTTTTATTGGTAAGAACATACATCAATGTGATCATCAGAAACTGAGTTCACTCCAAAGATGACTTCTGAATCAGAAGCACTTACTTGCTGTAAAGCATCCAAAGATATAGATCACCAAGTATTTGTTTTCCCACCCTATCTGAATTATTTGGAGATTTCTCAATGGAGTTTTTTTTTTTAAGAGAGCACAGCAACACTATAAGAAAGCCAATTCTCCATGAAAGAAAGACAAGCCAGTGAGCCTCTTCTGCTGTCTGCAAGTGGCTAGTAGAGCTGTCATTTGGAGCTTTAGCTACTTCACCAGCTGCACACCTTCCCTTGTCACCGCTATTCAGTAAGCATGCCAAGGCACCCTTACCAGCCTCTTCCCATCCTGTGAATTCATCCCCCAACCTCTGGTGATGTTACAGCTAAATGTGTAATTTCCCTTCTATGTATTCAGAACATACTAGCTATATAATACAGCTCTTGACAGAAGCCAGGTTCTTATCATCACTACAACAAGGTTGTAGTAGCGTTTGAACTGCTAGGAAATTGCTAAAAAAAAGTTTGATTCAAACCTAAATTTGATCCCAACATTCAAATATAACGGGCTTCTGTCAATTATTAGTTCCAATATTTACAGATAACATGTCATTTATAGGCTTCCTTTCAATTTTCATCTTAGTTGTAAAATTAGCTACATCTGGATGGCTAAAATGCATCACAAATTAGGAAAAAAAGGACTCAGTCAGGTTATAACCAGGGCAAGGATTCATGATTAATCTCTTCTTTAGGTAAGTCCTTGATAATGTAAATACTAGATATTTTTAGCATGAAATGTGTATTTTCTCTTTCACAGTGTTCTGCAACTGAAACCCATGAACTTGGACAGTAAGTAATAGTTCAAATGATAACCATAATATCAGAACAGTATAAATCAAGCCAAGCAATCTTTAAAAAAACCCAAAGATTTATTGCAGTAGTACAATTTTAAAAACACATTTGCATTAAGTTAGAACTACTAGTTTTGAAAATGGCACCACAAGGTCATGAGCTAAAAAAAAAAAAGGCTATGGATTTAGGGATATTCCATTAGCAATCCTTGTTTGGAGAGCCAATTTCCAAGCAGCAAACAGCTTACTGTATTTCTAGTAACCCATTAAGCATGTTGAAACTCTTGGGCCTAAACATACAGCTCTACCTTTGTTGATACCATAACATCTTGCAAAAAATGCACAATTAGTGATGTAAACCCAGGATACCCATCAATGGTAGCCGTGTCAATGAAGCAGAATGTTTCTCTATTGCATGGTAATTTTAGAAACGTATTTGTAGCTTCTCCAGACAGCTCTAAGAAGTGTAAAAATGTTTTTTTTTAAAAAATACATTTTTTTTCCTTGAAAGGGAGCAGCACACTACCTTATTACTATTTGGATGCCTTTTGGTGGCCTCCAAAGCCAAGTTCTAGTGTTGAAGGAGAGAGGCATCATTTTAAGAAGTTGAAATTGACAAGCAAAAAGGATTCATGGCTTACTGGCTTTTTAACTTATTTCCCCCAAGTTCACTAGAAATGATTTCCAAGTGTTTGCATTCAAAAATAAGCAGGAGAAATAAAGAAACACACAACAGAAGAGGAAAAGTAAAGGTATTTACAATGTTGAGAGCTCGCTTGCCATCTCCCCCACCTTGCAGTCACAATGTTAAGCAGCCCATATCACCTGCAACTAATAAAGTGCCTTTCTTCTTACAAATTTTCACTTGTTTCATTAACAGAAATAGGTAAAAGGACAATCCCATGTCACCAAAGATCTTTGAGACAAAGCCTAAAGTCACTCACAATTCCATCCAATTCCTGCCACTTTGTAAATCAACATGGCTTCTACAGAAGCCAGTAATCATTGTATTGCTATCTTTCTATACTAAGTCTTATGAATGGAAGAATCACACCATCTGGTTTTAAATCAAAACACCTAACTAAAGCAATCTTTGGTTTACCAACAGAAATATGAAGGAGTAGTTTCCCTATCATCCAGATAAATCCCTATCTGGCAGGGAGAGGAAGGGGGGGATCTGCATAGCAGTGTTATTTAAAACCCTATGCACTTCCTTATATGCATTCCAGGCTTAACTAGACCATTGCAGAAACACTGAATAAAACTTACTTGCCAATTCAGAAGTTCTTGCATAATTGCAAATCTTTATAATACAAGAAAAAAGTGCCCCCAACACAGAATCTCCAAAGCATTCATGTTGGACAAGCATTGTATGTCTATTCTTCAAGGGAGAATTTGCCACACCATCAGTGTACCTGCTCTGCTGAAAGGCTGAACTGGCTTCCAAGGCATAAAAACATTAAACTCACTTTGCTAGGACTATTAACTAAAAACAAATGGGGCAGCATATAAATGATGTAACAGAAGCTATAGTTGCCTAGCCAATTTATTTTGGATCACTAGGCAATATGAAGGCAGAAACTGCTTTATGAAGGAGCAAATGACCACATGCCATTTTCTTACTCCATTACAATATAAGCAACTCCTAACCAGACCTATTGGTTACATTTTTTTTCACTGCAGTTCCACACATAATGGTTTGGAAGATGCGCTCAATGAGAGTCAATAATTTTTATGATCAAGTAAAGATATGTTGGTATGAAAGACGTGATGAATCCTCAAATTAGCCTGACTTGCAAGACTGCCCCTCGTCCGTTTTAATGGGAAGAGTAATGTAAAACTGCCTAACCCCCAAGTTCTGATCTCGGCATGGACAGCCAACAATGTGCGGACAAAAACAAACAGACATGCAAACTGACCGACGGCCCAGGAAGCAGATCTGAAATAGATCTAATATATAAACCCATGTTAAAGAAAGATGGACAAGAATAATACAACGAAAATGGAAAGCTTTTTTACTTCTAAAATCTCTCCAAAATTCAAAACAAAATCACAACAGATTTAAATTCTATGTACAACATGCTGCATCCACTAACAGGACACAAAAAGGAGAAGTCCTCATATTCTCATCTCAGGAGTGCCAGCTTTCCAAAAGACAGAGAACAAGTAGTACACAAAACCAAACTGCAAGAGAAGTGTGCTTCCATCCTATGAAAGAATGTATGGACACAAACTTTCTGACCACAGCAGAGTGGCTCTCTATTTGCAAATTATTATGGGCCAGCCTTTCTTTGGTGTCTGGTGCTAGAACAAGGAGCCTGGGAACTCTGGGTGGCTCACTGTGACAGACATTCAGAAAGATCTTCTAATGGATGAATGCAACACATACAAAAGATATAATTATCGCCAGTAGTTTGTTTTTTTAAAAAGGATGGTTTTCTGTATTAAAATTATGGCAACAGAGTTTAGAAACTCATTAAAAAAGCATCATTTGCCAGAAGGTTCCTGAAACGTACATTTGTGTGATAAGTTTGTAAATGATGCATACTCCATAAAACCAAGAAGTCCAAGGGCATTGCTCGAACCGATTGACCAGGATGAGTTTAAGCATTTGCATGAGTCTCAGATTGCTTTCTTCCATGATTCTCTTCCTCTTTCCATGCTTCAAATGATTGCCTTTCTTAGCTTCTTTAAAAAATGCAGATTAGAAACAAAATGTGCAGGTAATTCTTTCCTCTTCAGCACGCACGCACGCACGCACACACACACAAAGACTGACTCAGAACTGCTGAATTCCATTGCACGTGTCAGAAAATGGGAGGAACTTACACCTTGAGCAAATGAAGAGCTGCTGGAGCTTCTGCAAATGAATGTCAGACCATCACCCCCCCACCCGTTCCAGGCACTACTGAACAGACTCAAAGTCTTCTACAGTGACAGTGGGTCATAGAGGCCCAACTATTAGCGGTGTCCAGTGTATGCCTTAAACCAAGAGGTAACTGAGGCTGCTGCTGAGGAGATCATGCCACCAGCACTGCTGCTGGCTATTGGTTGAGAAGCCTGCGTGCTCTGGCTCTGCAGCATCTCTAACGGCTGGGAGGGGATATCACAGAACCGTGGGCTGGGCAGGTTCTCCCAGTCTGTTCCAAGGTCAGTTTCTTCATCACTTATGTGCTCATCTCCACTCTCATCTGTTTCACCAGCACCGCTGGGGTCCACAAACTCCATGGAATCTTCCAAATCAGCACTGATCTCAAATGGTCCAGACCTATTTGGGGAAGGGAAGGGGGAGAGGGGAGGGGGAGAAATGCTTTGATCACACACTTGGTAGCAAAAATGGAAAAAAATAAGCACACATTCATGTTTAAAGGTGTACGAGCTGAAGTAAAAGAGTCAAAGCTGAGGATGTGACACCTGGGGCTGAGCAACTGACTCACAATCTCATCAGAGCAAGCTTGCATGATGGAGCAAGAATTTTTAAAAAGATCACAGAATAAGGGAATAAACACTTTGGAGATCCCATAAATCATCAAGTTATAAGAAGTGTTGTTTTTCTATGGGGTATGGCAATTCATGCAGAACTGAGGCAAGCTTCAATCCCTTGTCACAATGAGAAAAACTGAAAAATAGGCAAGCTGTTAACCGAAGTCAGAAAGTTACTCCTACTATTTTACCAAGAAATTCATAATTCCTGAACAAAATATATCTGTAATTGAAAAGGCCCATCACATATTTCTGGACCAAATTCTCTTTTCTCTCCGACTTGGGAGAGTTGGTGATGGGTCAGATTGGATGTTATTTGTGTTATGTATTGAATATACAATAGCGTCTCAAACTTCACTATTGTTTACAGTGATATATGACACAGAGAAGGGCTGCTACGAGACTCTTCTAGAAAGCTAGTGATGACAGGGCAGAAAGTGGGGCATTTAGTATTGAACCATTTCTTACCTTCCCAAATGTTCTGTCTCAGGGCTGACCAAGTACATCAGGTTTCTGAGTGTATGTAGAGGGTGCAGAAGATCTAAGTTGACATGCTGGAAAAGCATATGAAGGAAAGCAGAATACTCATCAGGCAGGACTTGAAAGATGAGGAGGAAACAATGTAAAGCCTTCCAAGAAGGAAAAAGAAACCAAATGAAAACTACCTGAGAAAAGCAAAGGTAAAGGATATTGGCATTTAGCTTTTTCACTGCCCAGGTGAATTTCCTCCTGCTAAGATTTTCTCCGCAGAACTCACTGCAAAATATAGTAAGGCGCAAATATTAAGGGATAAGATCTTAAACAAGGACTCAAGGCAAATAAACATGTTTTGGATCACTCTGATTTGGTAAAATAGATTTGGTGGAATAGCTAACAAAAAAAGAGCAAGGCTCATCCAGTTCTATTTTCCATTTCAGAAAGGAGCCACTATTACAGAATTGGGTACATAATTCCTCCCTTCCTCTTTAACATCCAATCATACTGCTTGGCAAAATTGAGCATAATTAATACCAATAACACCATTTCACAGAACAACCCCTATGTCTATATTAAGGATTCATCTCTGTAGTTTAACTTTTGCAGAGGCTTGGGAAACTTCCCATTTAGGATTTGTGTGTGTGAAATGAAATTTAATGCCCACCTACTCTAATGATATAAATGCCAAGAATGTTGCAGCTCTGGGTGGTCAGTATTTTTAAAAAAATGAAGTCACAAAAGGGTTTGCTGTCTGCAGTTTTATCACCATCTCTGAATCCAGTCACATACTTAGCTGTCTGTCAACCTACAATTGTTACCATAGTATTTCTGTGAAATCTAAGAACTCAAAATTTGGTGTGTATAAAGTGCTCTATTATAATGGTTACAATTCCTAGAGCCTGTCATTCAACATAATGTTCTCAATAACCATTTTGGCATGTGTTCTAGCTCCTTCTAGAATCCTTACCTGTTATATAGCTTTTTGGGAAGGTTTACATCAAGTATAAGTGACAAAATGTTAGTCAGCTGAGTTGCATAGCACAAAGCAGCACTGATGGTATAAGCAGGATTGTTATGCTCCATGTCTAGAACAGAAGGGGAAAAAATCAGTTTTGATGGCCAAGCCAGAAAAGGCAGTCTCTAAGAATTCATAATATGCTATTCGTGGAGTACCCACAACAACTATGAATGCTGTTTGTGGAATCTCAAATTTAAATAAAAAGCACTTTTTAAAAATAACATTTGTAAAGTCTCACAAGATCACCAAGTGTCACTAAAGTTCTTGTGTGAGATCTCTAAGAGGGATTTTTGTTTTGTTTTTTTGCACCCAGGGCTGCCAAAGCATTGAGATCAGAAAATTTGTTTGCTTCTGAGATTTCTGAGGTGTAATACCAGTTAATGAGCTATCATCTTCTCAATTATGAGACCTAAAAATATGCTTTGGGGAAACTCGCTAGCCAATATCATATTCTGCAATTCTTAGGCTCCCCTTGAAAATCATGGCTCGGTCAAAAAGTAGTTTATGGTATTCCTGTGCTTTTCTTACATTTCAATAAGCCAAATATCAGGGCAAGATCACCAAATTTGCATTTCAATATTACTTTAAAAAAATGATGAAGAACCCGGCTCCCTGATATTTTAAAAAAAGTTTAAATAACACCTAAATGACCATTACCTGGTCCTTGTGTGGTTTTCTTCTCTTCTACCCAATTGTAGTAAGCGGAATAATCCCCATTGTTGGGGAGGGTTATCCAAGGCCCTGTGATGCCAATGCTGGTGTCTCCATTATGATCATCACACACCCATCGCCCAGAAAGGTAGGTGGTCCTCCTGGCTTCTGCAAGCTTGCTTACTGTGCTGGAGGTCATGGCATTGTCGCTCTCTGAAGATACATCTGTGGAGTCCCTAGAGGAAAGGCAAGGAATGGTTACTAAAAGGATTACACAGTTGTTCAGATTTTATTCCCAAAAGAGGTTTCAGAGTGTGCATTATAGGAGGAGGTGTGATTGTTTAAAAAAGTTAGAGAAATGAACTATGTTTGCAGCTTTCTGCCATCTATGTGGGAAGGAAAAACACCAATTTTCTTGGGAGTAAGCCTCATTATTATGGAATGAATACTTTCAGACGCAGTGCCTGGTGACCTTAGAGATGAAGAGGGCTTCTGAGAAGGGAGGAAACAGAATAACTAAGGAGAAAGCAGCAAGCTGGTGATGATGCAGAGCAAGCCAAAGATGGAAGAAACAGCTGTTAACCTTCTCTATTCATGCCCATAACCCCACCCCCTTTCACACCCCAAACTCTTTAAACAGTCTTCGGCATTAAATAATTCATGTCCTTGATGAAGAATTGAGGTAATCAGTTTCCTCCAGCAGGAATGTCAGATGGGAAGCAAAGCAGATGATTCTTGCAAAGGAAAAGGACTGTCTAAACTACTTCTGCTGAATCGAAGATTCCAAATTAGGGAAAGAAAGCCCGAAGCACATAAACTCTTCTATCAAGACAGCTTATTTCTCATAATGGACACTATAATCTAATGACAAATGGAAGGTTCAGGGGAAAGTGTATGTATTTTAAGGCCTTCTCTTTGAGAGTGTGAAGAGCCAAATGTGAATAAATTGCTATACTGTATTTTCTTATACTCACTGAATGCTAAGAGTCCTTACTCTCAGCTATTGTATTCAGGAGCAAAGCATGCTCTACTTTTGAGCCTGATCTGGTAAGAAGTTATAGACAGCTCCACAAATAATGCATTTTGAGAAATTGCAAGTCCAGGATGGAGAACAATAATTATGATTCCCATTTTAATAGAAAAGGAAAAAGTATAGAGGACACATCAAATAAGAATAAAAGTAAGTTAGCAAAATCATCAAAGATTGTGAGAAAAGATTATGGGTTGTGGAATCCTTGTCTTCTCTGGACTTAGGAGACTAACTCTGAAACGGTATAGGGTTTCCTGCCTAGGCAGAGGGTTGGACTGGAAGACCTCCAAGGTCCCTTCCAACTCTGCTATTGTATTGTATTAACTTCATTACCAAACTAGATGACATTAAACAACGGGTTCAGCTTTGCAGAAATAAAAGTAAAAATGCCAGAGACTGCAAGAGAAGAATCTAGAAGAACCGGGACAAGGTCTGAAAAGAGAGCCTAGTGTTTTAAAGTATTTGCTACTCCTGGAGAAGACCAGGCAGCAAAGCTTAGTTAGAGAAGAGACTATAACAGTGATGGCTAACCTTTTTGTCAAGGTGTGCCAAAAGCGAGAGGGAGCATGGGGGGTGGGGGTGTTGTGCGCACACCCACACCAATAATACAATGCCCTCCCCCCAATGCATGCACACAGCACATGCATGCACACAGGCCTCACTGAAGCCTCTGGACTTCTGGGAGGCGCGTTCGACTGTTTTTTCCCTCCGCAGGCTTCAGGAAAGCCTCCTGAAGCCTGGGGAGGGCGAAAAATGTTCCAACATGTAAACTGGAAGTTCGGGAACGGACTTCCAGGTTGCTTGTTGGGCCGTTTTTCTCCCTCCGGAAGTTTCAGGAGGCTTCTCTGAAGCTTCCAGAGGGTGAAAAACAGCCCAACACGCAAACCAGAAGTCCGTTCCCAAACTTCCGGTTTGAGCATTGGGTGGGTTTTCGCTCTCTGGAGTCTTCAGGGGAGGCGGAGGGTGAAAACGGCTGAAAATCAAGGCCAAAGATGCACTGGAGCTGACACGGGAACACCTTGCGTGCCCTCAGAAATTGCTCCGCATGCCACCTGTGGCACACGTGCTATAGATTCGTCATCACAGAACCATAACTATCCAAGAACTTTCAACAACAGGTTGAGGAGCTCTAGCCCAAGCAACCCATTTAAGGAAGGTGTTTAGAGGAATTGCTTTCTATTGAAAAAGGGATAAATAGAGTGCTATCTACCTATATGACAGGCCAGTGTTGGCCTTTCCAAACTAATACTTCTGAAACTCCCTTATGTCCTTCTTGAATATATGGTGAACCACATCAGCCATGCTCCTCCTCCTCCTCCTCACCTCATACCGATTTTCACTTCCTCAATAGGGAATATAACAGAAGTTAATTCCAGGACATGTGACCGCCGGAGGTCTGCCAGATGCTCATGATGGCTTCTTAAGTCACAGTTCTTCTTCTCTACTAGCTCTCCAAGCCGGCGATTGTGCCTCTGGATTTTCTCCTTTTTGTCCTGATGGCGCTGAGCCCTTCGGTAAAGTTTCTGGTTCTCATCTTTAATTCTAAGAAGCCACTCGGAATCTAGAGCAACAAAGGCAAAAGTAACTCTTTGGAAGACCCTCAAAATGGCGCAGCTGATTACTCAATAGATAATGCATGAATAAATTATATTACTTGGATACGCAAAATTATACATTGTTATCATGTGTAGAAATATGTAATGACTGGGATCTCCAAGCGGTGTCTGGGATCTCCAAGCAAGATTAAGTCTGAAATCCACAGCATACCATATTTCCCCGAAAATAAGACAGGGTCTTATTTTCTTTTGACCCCCAAAATTAGCACTTGGCCTTATTTTTGGAAGGTCTTATTATTGTTGAGCTGAAGGAGGCGGCGAGCATGGGCATCTCATGGCTGCTGTTGTGTTGCAATAGTTTCAAGAAGGGCTTATTTTCAGGGGAGGGCTTATTTTAGCACATGCACTCAAAAGCCCGATTGGGCTTATTAACCAGGAAGGTCTTATTTTCGGGAAAACTGGGTAGCATTTTAGGATGCCAATGTTACCTTGTCCCACCTAACTTATCACATTAGAAAACCTTTTAAAAGAAAAACAGAGATTGACATGCTGTAAGGCTAAACAGAAGCTTCCAGCATTATCTTGATCTTGAGTAAAACTTCTAGGCCCAATAGAGCCTCCTGGAAAAGAAAAACAAAGGCAGCTGCAGCCCAGAATTTGGTCTGCATGGCTACACACATTCCTCCCCCTAATAGAAAAAAAAATTGGCAGAAGTAATAGGAAATTATTAAGATTTCAAGGTAGACAGCATTCATAAATCTAGGTTATTGAAACACTCCTCTGCTGGAATTATCCCAACATTTTAGCTGCTGATCTGGAGAGAACCGGAGGGAGATTGATGTTCAGCCTGTTTTGGATTCTTGTTGAAATGGAAATCCAGAGGTGCTTTTGATCCTTAGCAGTCACTGCATTCCCAAGAAATGACTATATGGTAAGGATCATCTTTACACAATTTCCGCCATAACAACAGCTATAACCCTTCTTGAGTAGGTTGGGCAGATAATGGTTATCTACATCTCAAGATCCTGACATTTAAAGCCTTAAGCATCACAGAGTTTAATTGTTTGAGGGACTACTGCCACATTCCACAAATCATAGTAGAGGAAGTTTTGAAGGTGTCTCACTTTCAAAGGTTAATCTACATAGTACCTACCCTATTTTCCTGAAAATAAGACCTCCCCAGATAATAAGCCCAATTGGGCTTTTGAGCGCCCAAGACGAAAGCAAATAAGACCCTGTCTTATTTTCAAGGAAACACAGTAGGAGAGGGTGCTGGGTTTCTCACAAGCTATGGAATGTCCTCTCTAGGGAGATGCATTGAGCCGTAAAGCATCAGTATTTTAAAAACACAGTAAGGAGGCATTTCTATTCATTAACTGATTCTTAATTTTATTGATTTTAATGCTACGGTTTAATCTGGTATTTTTGTTTTAAATGTGTGCTGCTCTCAAGACTTAAATCAATAGAAAAGCAAGGAACAAATTTAATAAATGAACAAATTACAATTAAAAGAATAAGAGATATTATATATCCCACCACCTAATAGTATTCTTCAACACAAGCAGGGAAATGCTAGGCTTAGAATGCATTTTCCATGGAATTCTGTAGTTTTAAGATTGCACTTTAAAATGCTGCATGTTACCCAAAGAACCTTCTGGAAGCTCATTTGATGGCACCCTGAATACCAGGTAGGCCTATCTGGCTAATCAACTTTACATATATTTAAACATACACCCAATGTTTAAATATTGGGGGAGGGCAGTCACTGTTTTTTAATCTTTTATATTGAGTTTTTTTATTGTTTGTAAGCTGCCCAGAGTCACTGAGAGTGAATGGTGGCCATATAAATGTTCTAAATAAATAAATAAAATAAATAAACAGCACAGGAGTGCAAATTTCAAATATGAAGACAATAACCTTTTACGTTATTACTCCTTTTATCAAAATAGTTTTGATAAGCTAATGAAACTGGTTAAATTAACTTTGTACTATTATCGGAGAAGATATGGACACAGAAAAGGAATGTCATAACAGGAATCTGCAAAGACTTCTACAACCATCATTTACTTTTTGCTATTTCTTCATTTTCTTTGCATATTGTTTGCTTCAGCTGCTCAATTCTCATCTTGCAAGACATTATTTTCCATCTCTGAAAGCAAAAGAACATCTATTAGGCTTTTTGCACTGCAAATACATCTATAAAAGAACATCTATTAGGACCTCTATAAACATTTTTTGCGTTCTTTAAAAAAATCATTTTGGTCAAAATAAACAGATGGCTAACTCCAATTCCAAAATCCATTCAGTTTAATCAGAAATCCAGAAGCTGCTGAGGCCACTAACTAATCAAGGAGAGAAGCAACTTAGAACTGAGGAGAAATTTCCTGATCAGTGGGACAGCTTGCCTCCAGAAGTTATGAATGCCCCAACACTGGAAGTCTTTAAGAAGATGTTGGATAGCCATTTGTCTGAAATGGTATAGGGTTTCCTGCGTAGGCAGGGGGTTGGACTAGAAGACCTCCAAGGTCCCTTCCAACTCTGCTATTGTACTATATTGTATTGTATAACCTTTAAATTTGGCATTACAATTAACCATCTATGCTTTTGTTTTGCCTGTATTTTAGTTTTACCTTCATTTCAGAAGAGGGTTACACAACAGAATCACTGATACTTCAAACAAACTGTCTAATGCAAATTATAGATTTTGATTATTTGCTAGTTCTTTAGGCACTTTCTCAGAAGTAGAAAGTTTACCTAGGCCAAGCTGCAGTGATCCTCAAACAACAAGGTAAAAAAAAAGGTAAAGGAATCCCTGCAGATATTATTTTGCTAGTCGCTGCCAACTATACGGGACGGTGCTCAACTCCATTTCAAGGCCATTCAAGATCTAAAGACATTTCTGTGTCATGTGGCCAGCACGATGTCACAGAGTGCTTACTTTAGCAATAGCAATAGTAGTTAGACTTATATACCGTTTCATAGGGCTTTCAGCCCTCTCTAAGCAGTTTACAGAGTCAGCATATTGCCCCAACAATCCGGGTCCTCATTTTACCCACCTCGGAAGGATGGAAGACTGAGTCAACCTTGAGCCGGTGGATTTGAACAGCCGAACTGCAGAACTGCAGTCAGCTGAAGTAGCCTGCAGTGCTGCATTTAACCACTGCGCTACCTTGGCTCTCGGCTACTTTCCCACCAAAGTGTACCTATTTATCTACTTGCATGTGTATGCTTTCAAATTGCTAGGTTGGCTAGAGCTGGGGTGAGGACAGGAGCTCACCCTGTGCATGGTGCTCAGGTGTTGAACCTGGGCTGCCAGTTTTCCAGCTGACAAGCCCAACATCTTAACCACTGAGCCGTCGCCTTGAATAACAATGACAGTCAAATCCTTACAAAAAGTTCTATATCAAATAGAGACAAAAAGATCTATATGAAGGGAGTCAAGTGCCACTTTCAATAGGCACAAATCTTATATCAAACTTAAGAGCAACTGATATCCTTTTAAAAATATCCAACTATCACACTATTTAATAATGGTGTACAAAATGATTTGAGTTTGAAATAAATTGCTCCAATCTTACTGGAAATATTCCAGCAATACTATAACCCTCCTAGAGGTGTTTAGCACTTGAAACCACCTTGTTTCGAGTGCAGGCTTGAAGGAGGGCAAATTTGAGCTATGAACACCTTTTGAATGTCTGGAGTAGCATCAGCATTTGGTAAAGTCAGAACAGTATTCTGATATTGCCAAAGAGATTTATTTGACTATAACCTATCTTAAGCACCCAACCTTTAGAGATACAGTAAGCATTTGGTCATTTGGTCTGAAATTCGGTTATTTACATCAATATGGGCACCATTGCCTACATATCGTATAAGACAGACCACCATGAATAACAGCACTATGGAAAACTAGTTGAAATGAAATATGAAGTGAAAGAATTCTGCAAACACTCACCAGTTGATCTGCTATCTGCTTCCCCTCTATAGCGGTTAACAACCTATAAAAAAGTGAAGGAGTGGAAAAAGAAATAGAACATTAACTGGCAACCAGAAATATACTTCTATATTGATTAAGGTGAATTACGTTGATTGTATATTAACATCAACTTAAATAAATAAAGTAAAATAGAATGAATTAGGACTTACTGAGACTGGAATTCATGCTGTTTCTTTCTAAGGTGCTTTAATCTCTCTTTTTTTTCAGAAAACCTAGAAAAGAATAACATTTAAATGTGTTTCTCAATAAATAAAATATGAATAACCTCTATATTACAAAGGCGTTGCCTCTGAGTAGCAGTGTTATTGTTGCAAATTTCCTTATTTCTTTTTGTATCTTTTTTGTATTTCAAGTTAGAAAAAAGAGTCCAATTTTTAAATGGGTTAGAACACCCACAGTAATGAAAGAGGAAAATTTTAGTCCATAGGTTACAGAGAATAATAAAAGAAAAAAATAGAAGAAAACTTAATCCATTTGTTTTAAAAGGCTTACATAAATTCCATCCATGAAGATAACATTTAAAAAGTAAGATAACCACTGTCCAAAACCATTCCAAATTTAATTCCGCTGCTTGATTCTTCTGTTCTCCAATTTAAATTAATGTTAAGTTTTTTATAGGCAGTCTCTTTTTAAAACAGTAAAAGTTCTTCACCAGCTGGAAACACTTTCTCTTTCCGTATCCTTCCGTTTTGGAGCTGCCCCGACATCATCAGCCTTGGCTGGATTTTTTGTCGCTGGCTTGAAGAACTTCTCTTGCAGCGATCAGGGACTTTGCGATGTCCCTGAGGTCAACAAGACGTATTCTTCCTGTTCACCGTCTCTTCGGGACTGTTTAGGTCCAATTGGACCATCCAGCAGCAATCTATAAGCCTCCATAAGGCTATGCATGCAATTTTTTTGATGAAAAAAGGGCCTTTTGCTCCCCCCCACGAGCACTCTGCAAGCCCCCCCTAAGGCTATGCATACCTTTTATTTGGAAAAAAAACCAGTTTTGCAGAGGTTTGCAGAGAGCAAAAACTTTTTCTTTTTTCCTTTTGAAAAGCTCTTTAGTTAGAGTGATTGATGAGAATTACATTGATCAACTGCTGTGCCAGCAGAAACAAGTCTTAGGTGCTGCAGGTTGTCAGCGATTTCCTTCTCCAGCACATGGATAAATACACCTGGAAACATCTACCTACCTACCAACTCTCTCTCTCTCCCTACCTACCTACTGTATTTCTCTCTCTCTCCCTCTATCTACCTACCTACTTTTTAAAAAATTTGCCTCTTCAAAACCTTGGTGCGTCTTATACTCTGGTGTGTCTTATACTCTGAAAAATATGGTAATGATTTTCTTTGTATAGTTAAGACAATGCAATTCTTTTCCATAACTGAAATACACATAGACTGATACAATTTAAAAATGTAAGGGAACAAGTATTACACCTTCTGCTAGACCTCTGATAACAAATGTCCAACTTGACAATCATAGAAACTATACAAAATATTTAAAACCATTATACAGGTTTACTAGAACAGAATCAAACACAACCCTGAGGCAGTCCTAACTAAAATCGAGTTTGACACCCCTGCATTAGGCAATTACATCCTAGCACAGTTTGTTCCACAAAAACAGTCCATGTGATTGGTTTATAATCCCTGTGACCCTAGGAAATTGGATAAGTTGAATGAAATGCAGATAAATTAACCACAGGTAATAACATAATGCAACCTAATCATTCAGCAGGGAAGGGAGATTTCTACATAAACACATATAAGAAGATATTATTCATCATGTCTAATTTCCAGCAGGTCCTGTAAGTTCCAGTTATAGTAAATAAAGATACAAAATATAAAAACACCAACCTTTCTATAACCATGCTATCTCTGTGGAATTCTCTCTCAGTTAAGCAATATTGTCCCACAGCTGACAATATTTTTCAGCAGTGAAGGCAATACTCTTTCAAAAATCAAGGTGAAGAAAAATGTGTAATGACTTTTTGCTGATTTGTTTTTGACGCTGGCTGTTTCTCTTGTCATTTAATATTTGCATTTCATTATTGTGATTGACTGATGCTGGGATTTTTATAGACAAAAAGATAAAGCGACAGTATTTGTAATAAGTAATTAAAATCCAACATGCATCCTATCGATCTAGCTGGTATATAAGAGGGCAAAAATATTTGACTTCCATTAAAAATTCTCAATCAATAAGAGAAAGCATATGCCAATTCATCTCTCAGAAAAGTCTGTTTATGTATTTATTTTAAGGATCACCCAACTCCTAAACAACTCTGGGTGGTACGCAATTAAAAAAAAAGTTTTTGAAATGCTTGAAAGCAGTCTTTCCACACTTAAGGAACTTGGGGTGGGGAAACTATGGGAACACTCCTGAACTTATTGAACTGAAGGAAACTTACTTGTAGATAAATCTGCAGTGTATTGCTATATAGAGGTAGAAGTACTTAGTCCTCATTTAGTTACCACAACTGAGCCTGGCAACTTGGTCATTAAGCAAGCAATCACCAAGTAGAATTGCAACTGCTTATGATCTTATTTTAGCTTTGCTTTGCTTTACAAACTATAAAAGTTTTACATGCCAGGATTGTCACAAAGTTACTTGTTCATTACCAGCATAACTGAGAATGGTTGCTACATAAAACAGTCATTAAATGAGTGACCCATACTTAGCAGTAGGCTCTTTTGAGGATGCTTTTCCATGATTGTTCTGAGGTAAGAAAGAATAATAGAAAAAGCAGTATTTGAGAATGAAATTCACCAATAGACCAGTCTGGATCAGAAAATCCTCTTATGGGCTTCTCAATGTAAAATTAGACATTTAGCAGGCACATAGTTTTGTCAGCTTTTGTGTGACAAAAATACCCTGTTATAAAAAGCCTGCCACAATTTGATTGACCTACTGTACTAAGCTATAAAGCAACAGTATATGGCTCAAGTCACTGATATAAATGTGTAAAACAGCATTAGCATGTTTAACAACTTGGTTTTAAAAATTCTGGAAATGTGAATGCTACAATGGTGCCTTGGACTGATGCAATTCAACCATGCTATGAACAAGAAGATTTATGCAGAATGGTATAGGGTGGGGTACAGAATAGTAACAGGGGGCTCTATTCTATAGGGCAGGGGGTTGCACTAGAAGACTCCAAGGTCCCTTCCAACTCTGGTATTCTGTTTTCTGTAAATTGAGCAATGGTTTCTTGAATAATGGACACACCATCACCACTTTCAAGACAGGAGATAGTACCGTACATCTTCACTAAAGGATGCACTTACCACCTCTCCAGATGCTTTCACCAATAATGTAGGGTAGAGGTCTCATTTATATAAAGTAATGCTAACAACACAGAGGATACTGTCCACTTCCACAGGAACTCAGGCTCAAATCAATCCCAGAAAATTCAAGACAAAGTTTCTATTATCTCTGCAGTAATTGCCTAACCAGTGTCCAAGTGAATACGAGAGATTTTATTCTGCAGATGCTTAGCAACACTCCAGCAGACCAGCTTCCAAGATGGATTTCCCTAACAGTGACCAAGTCACCTTAAATGTTATTGGGCAGTTATCCAAGAATATAACAACAGAAAAACAAACTTGCTTAACCCCTTTTATCATCATGGTATAACCTCAGGTGGAAACTCTTACCTATATTTAGTGATATTCTTTGTCTGATGTCACAGTTGTTTTAAGTATGTTTTGTGTTGCATTATATCCTGGAACCCTTCAATACACATGGAACTTCCTCATGGATCAGTTACTACAAAGAGGTCACTCAGGAACAATCCTGTTATGTGGTTTCCTCTGCCCTCTTATTCTAGAGGTCAACCCTTGACTCAATTGCCCTCCAAGGCTTGCGAAACTCCCCATGTGTTGTTTGGAAATCAACAGAATCTATTCTGGTGTCATGAGTGAAGCATGACAAGGGAATGATGGAAATGTTTCCCTTCCTCGTATCAAATGTCAGCTGTAGATACAAAACAGCTCTAATGGCTATTTGCTTATCTAGGCTGGGTCTATGATCATCTGGCACAAGCTTATGATTGTAACAGTGTCTAAGAATTCACAAGTTGCTTCTCCTCCCACCATGGTATGTTAAAGTCCTCCATAACAAAATATCAATGGAAATCCAACATCAATCACATCATGAGATTGAACTGTGCAGCAAGGAAGTTGGAACTACAATAGGACCCCTACCTTGTCCTCAAAGCAACCTCACAAATAGTGTTTTACATCCAGATATCTATGGAACAGTGTCTCTGATGACCTGGAAAATCTCCAGATGATAATCTTCACTCTCTCCTCTGCCTTGGGATCAAGGCTGATGCAAAATCTGAAAGTGAGATGGGTAGATCTCCGAGAGAAATACCACCCACCCCATACCTATTGAGTTCTCAGCAACACATGGCAAGCTTTCCCCCTCATCCTTATTAAAATCATGGAAGATAATACATCTAGTGCAGGCAGATCTGGCCTTTAACAACATCAATCGCAACTCGATGTAATCTGTAGATCCGTTATCTGGCTCCCAAGATGAGGTTCAGGGGCCACAAAAAGGTCTAAGATTTCCATTCTCTAATGGTGGCCTGCTTCACTCCCTGGATATACCATGGCAGCTAATTCCACAATTTAAGAAAGGCAAGGAAGCACATAACCTGACTGCGAAGAGCAGACTGTCAAAACACTGAAGATCTCAGCAGTTTTTACTGAACCCACTGACCATAGTTTATTCAATTAACCTCAATCTCTTTATACAACTTACCTGTAATATATTTACTGAGACCAAGTACCCATTCAATCTAGAACAGGGGTGTCAAACATGCAGTGTCACGTCATCCTGTAACATATCATGACTTTTTTGCCCTTTGCTAAACTGGCAGTGGCTGTGGCTATGGCTAGTAATTGACACATGCGGCTTGCAAGCCGCAAGTTTGACATCCCTGATCTAGCATATTGTGTGAATGTACGCGCCTGGAGTTATATAGGGACTCTCACATATTGGTGTAAGTATCCCCTCTCCTCAAAATAAATAAAATACAATAAAAAAGAGCAAAATACTTATGCCTTGAACCCAAATGTAAACATATTTTAATGAGGGTGAAGGTTTGTTCTCCGAGCTTGTGGGTTGATTTCCCAACGTTTCATTACCAGGCCAGGTAACCTGTTCAGCAGAGTTCAGTGGAATTTTATTTTATATTTTAATTTTGGAGTGACTAAACTGGCAACCCAGGCAATCATCTTTAAGAGCATTAAGTTCCCCTCAGAGATGAAGAAGCAGGACACCTGTTTCCATCATATTTGACCACTGATTGTGTTGGCTACTGAAGATTGGAGCTGAACATCCAGCCATCATAGATTCTCTATCTAGCCAGCACCTATCGGCCAGAAAAGCGCCAGCAACCTTTATCCAATCCCTTTAAAATGCCTAGTACCGGATTCTGGAACCTTTGCCTTACAGACGTTTAACCCCGCCCGCGGGAGACACCGGAGAACAAATAAGGCCAACAATCCAGGGCCCGGCCCAGCCCAGCCCAGCCCCGTCTTGTCGGGCACCCACCGCTCAGAATCGCGGCCATCGAAGAAAACGAAGTCGCCGCTGCGGACGCACTTGGCGCAGGTCAGGCGGCGGCGGGTGCTGTTGCAAAGGGGGCAGCGCTCCACGGCCACATAGAGGCCCTCGGCCCCGGCTTCCGTTTCCGAAGGGTAAGCCCTTTCGGCGGCGGCGGCGGCAGCCACAATGCCGGGTCGCCGCCAGCTCGGGCCGGCCCAACCGTCGCCCCTGGAAGACGCCATATTGCTGACGGGCTAGCGGCAGGCCGGCGGTCACGTGGGACTTTGTTTTCAAACAGAGGCATGATGGGGGGAAAAAGGAGGCGGGGGAAGAGCAGCACGTGCTGAAGGCTGGGGGCGGAGCTAAGGAAAACCACAGAGACTGCGCTCGCGCGTCGGGTGGGCGGGGGTGGGGTGGGTGAAAGAGAGGGAGGCGGAGTGGGAAGGGCGGTTTTCCTCAGTTGGACCCTTCAAGTTGTCCCGAGTGGAAGAATGAGCGCCCCGCGAGGCATTGGGCGGAAAGCGGGATTTTTTTTAAAAAAAAAAAGGGGGGGGGGAGGGAATGCGTTCAATTAACGTATAAAACCACCGACCGATCAAGTTAATTTTAGTTTCATGGTGTTCTGCGAGCTCGTGTGGTGGGTGTCGAATTAAATGCACGGTGGACATCCTCAAAATTATTTCTCAAATCACGAATGAACTTTTTTTTAAAAAAATGGTCCAAGCAACATGCAGATTTAAAAAAAACTTTTGTATACAGGCGTGAGGGAATCATTTAGTTTTTATATATAGGGCTTATGGTGCCCCTTGCTTTGCTACCGGTATTCCTTGCCTCCAAGGTCCACTTTCTACAATACGGCTAGAATATCTGCTTTGCAAAAACATTCCGGGCAGCTCTTAGAAGGTGGCAAAAGGTTATCACTATCTAGCTGTCTGATCAGTTGTATGGTTATCCGGGTTTTTCCCCACCATCAGATCTATTAGCTCAAATTCATTAAATCAAAAATGAGCAGAACTCAACGAAATTTCAACCAAGATGACATGGCCAGTATTAACTATAATTAAATGACCTGATGTACACATGGTAAATGATTATTCATAAGAAAGACTGAGCACCAAAGAATTGAGGCCCTTGAACTGTGGTGCTGGAGGAGACTCCTGCGAGTCCCTTGGACTGCAAGGCAATTAAATGGGTCAGTCGTAGAGGAGATCAACCCTGACTGCTCTTTAGAAGGCCAGATCCTGAAGATGCAATTCAAATACTTTGGCCACCTAATGAGAAGGAAGGGCTCACTGGAGAAGAGCCTAATACTGTGCAAGATTGAGGGCAAAAGAAGAAAGGGATGACAGAATGAGGCTGGATGGAGTCACCGAAGAAGTCGGCTTGAGTTTAAATGGATTCCAGAGGACGGTAGAGGGCAGGAAGGCCTGGAGGAATGTTGTCCATGGGGTCGGACATGACTTTGCAACTAACAACAAGTGATTAGGATTTCATTAGGATTTGTTGAAATCAAACTGTAGGAAGTTATCACCCAGCCCTCAGAGAAAATGAAATATCCTAGGAAATATTGAAAAGGCAGAATATTTCTCTGGATGTGAAAAGGAAGAAACATGTTTTAAAAGACAGAATAGCTGCCTGCAGCTTCCTGCCCATCCCCCTTTGTCAATGAGCCATTAAAGCCTGAGCTAGTCTACTTTACATAATAAAGAGTTCTTCCCTTCAGCTCCAGAGTGATGGGATTAAGGCATGATAACATTGGCCCTTTACCCAACTTGCCACATGGCATCTGAGAACTCAACCAAACCTGGATTCAAAACGCAGCCTAGACAGTTGCCCCTACATGGCTCCATGGGAGTCTGACAACCAATCAGAATACAAGATCAAAGGCCAGAGAGGGCATAAAACCAGGGACTCAACTTCTCTTCCTCCCTTGTTCCTTCTCTTCTCCACCAACATTGAAGCATGTGATCATCTTTTCTGTTCAGGACTCAAGCCATGTGGTCCTGTCCACCATTAAAACCATCTTTCCAAGCAGCCTCCATGTCTCCAGTGTCTTTTTCCCCACTTGGAGCCGAACCCAGAAGGAAATTTCTTCCAACAAAACCAAATAAACCACTTTAGGCAGCTTAACAATCAATTGCTTAGGTAATTACATATTTATTTAGCATTAAATAAATCATTATATATTTTCATTTATTTTATGCAAGTTAATTACATGGAAGTCACGCAACACTGAATTCAATTTAAATAAATTCAGTATGCTACTGAAATCTAAAACTTACATAACTTTGTTTTCTTATTAATTTTATGTATTTGAATAGTAATATTCAAATGTTTTCTGGACTATATTTACAAATATCTGATAAACATTAAATGAGACAAAACTAAGGAAAGAAACTATGTCATTCAATTACTATATATAGGTTTGAAATATTAGAACATGTAGAATATATACAAACTTTTATAATTTTTCAAAAAATAACCTAAGTGACTTTCTTGAAACCTTTTAAAATTGGATATATATTTTCAAATGCTTCATATATTTCAGAACGGTCTTTGGCACCTAAAAATAATAGAATTAGTTTTAACTACATTTAATTTCATCTTACTACAAAAACATGTTCTTAGCCTGCAGTTCTGTGCCACTAACTTGGGGAATAATGAAATTCATTTGGACTTCTGTATAAAAATATATAGATATGTATGATCAGTTACATGCAAATGCCTTTAATTAAAAAATTAAAGGTGTTCCTAATAATAGGAAGGTGCTTTCCTGAATGTAAGATTATTGTTCTGTATCCTGCATTCTGGGACTACAGGAAGATGATGATGACGATGACTTGTTTATCATCATTTTGCTTTATTTTATTAAATTTAGAGGCTGCCTGGTTCCAGATCATTGGGGGGGGGGGAGCATGATAAATTAAAAGACAAAGAAAATAATGAAAAATCCTGATATTCCACATAGACAAATAAAATGTTCTCAAAAATACCTTTAATAAAAAACCCTATGAGAGGGGTTCAGTAGCCATCCTACCCTGCTAGGCCTGGGAACAAAGCCAAATTTTAAGCAACTTTCAAAATGTTGGGACAAGAACTGTACACCATCTTCAGAGAGATGCAATTACAGAGAGCAGGCACAATTTAGAAATCCCATTACCTACTGTACATCCCAATAGATGACATTATTTTTGAACTGAAAGGACCTGGAGTGCACCCACTCAACTCAATCTTACTGGAAGGCAGACTTTATTGGAGATAAGTAGATCCTCAGATGCTTAAAACTTTGAATTGTTCTTTGACATGTTCAGATGATGGAAACTGTCTCTCCAGATGCCTTCTTTCAAAGTAAACATGGCATTTCCTCAATCTCCCCTTGTAAGGCAAGAATCACCCCCATTATTCTGTGCACCTGTCTTGGTGCAATGTTCAGTACTGTTGAGGCACTCAGTGTACAGTATATCGATTAATGGTGAATGGAGTAGACATATTACATCCCTTGATTTAGAAATATTTTTACTGATGCAACAGAATTACACATTTTAAAGTCAGCAGACACATCATACAGTACCACTGACTCATTCAGCTTGTGATCAACCACAATTTTACATATGCTCTAATTAACCTTGCTATCTACCATTGTGTTCTTTTTCCTATGCGAGGAACTTTATGTTCACCTCTATAATGTCACAATGTTTCATTGTGAATTTGTTATAAAGTAGGAAATACAATTATCATAGTTTTTTAGAATTCTCACTGGCCTTTGAAACCAACTATGGTATCCTTTCAAGCCCCCCCCCCCCTCTATGGCTGGGGATTAGAGGCACTGTGTTGCAATGTTTCTTGGTGGACAGCCCCAATTGGGGGTAATAGGAGAGATCAGCCCAGTGCTATTCCTCTGTGTATGGGGTATGTGTGTCCCAAGGATCAGTTCTCTATATATTTAACATTCATAGGAAGCCATTGGAAGCAAATCCAAAGTTTGGAAGTTTATATCAAGATAGTGGTAATGGCCAACTTTACATTGTTATTCTATGTTAGATTGGTAAGGTCTGCATGGGAGAGAACAGACTGAAGCTTAGTAAGATGGAGTTACTATTGTTCATCAGGATTTATTGCTCCAGAGATGTCTCTTCATGAAATGCCACTACCCCTAAAGGAGATAGTGTGACTTGGGATTCTGGACTCACAGTTCCTACTAGAAGAGCTGAAGGAGGCTGTGGCCAGGATGGACTTTTTCAGCTTTGATTGGGGAACCAGTTGCCAACATAGTGGAGTAGGAGGATCCTTTTTCACTGAGTTGTGCTTCCATCACCACCTCCTTAGACTACTGCAATGTGCTCAACATGGCCTACCTTTGAAAGTCACTTGTGAGCTGCAGTTGATTCAGAGTCCAGCTTTTTGTGTGCATGTTTGCCAATAGCAAGAGCAATTAGACTTGCATACCACCTCATAGTACTTTATAACACACTCTGAGCGGTTTACAGAGTCAGCCTGTTGCCCCCAACAGTCTGGGTCCTTGGAAGGATGGAAGACTGAGTTAACTTTGAGCCAGTCTGGATCAAACTCCTGGCATTATACAGTTAGCCTGCAATACTGCATTCTAACCACTGTACCACCATGGCTCCTCAATGGGAGCACATTGCACCAACAGCCTGTACTTGTTGCCAACCAATCTTAATGGCATTATTTAAAGTGCTGTAATTAACTTATAAAATCCTGCATGACTTGGTGCATTGTTCTCTGTAGGATTGCTTTCTCCCATTGGATTGGCCTAGCCAGTTCAACTACAGTACCCAACAAAGTGAAAGTGCACATAGCTTAAAGTTGTCCAAGTTGAGGAACAGCAGTCTAAAATAATAGCTTTGTCCAGCTCCAACAGAGTTGGATCGCAAGTTTGGCAGCACATAAATTTTGATAATAACAGTAATGTAAGAAAGATATGCCCTGCAATGTTTGTGTATGTGTCAATGATGCAGAAATAAACTGCTTTTAAACAACTTAATTACTTACCAGTTAAAACAACTTTTCCAGACACAAAAATAAGCAGTACAATTCTTGGTTTGACCATTCTGTAGATAAGCCCAGGAAACAGCTCTGGTTCATAACTACACCATAAAAAAATTAAAATAGACAAAATTTACTATTTATGAATCAACAAGATATCTTTCAGGGATTTTTTAAAAGTAGCTTTGGAATTTCCAGTGCCTAAAAAATACAGTCTGTTCTTCCCTGCTACTAGCTCCTTTTTGTTAACCTTTATTCTGCCCTTTATCAATGACATTCTAATACCTTAGTTTGCTCTCTAACAAGCAAAAATTACACGTAAAATGTTTTGTACCTCAATTTTTATAGTTACAATCAAGTATCAGTTTGCATAATTACAATAGGAGAGTTGCATTTTTAATTCAATTAACTGGATATCTCCAATCAAAAACACATGATTAAGAAAAGTCAGCTTACAGTCACTTCGTTTACATTCTAGAAAATGGCCGAGTGTCATTCTAGTATGTGGCATATAAATTATTGTGAATACATTTTTAAAATATGGAAGAATACCTTGACTTTGTTCGAACACCAAAGGTGCTAAGTAGTACCTCAGTACTCATCATTAATTGGGAGGCATGAGGAGTATCAACACCAATGAGTACCAGAGAAAATGTTCCCATAAAGAATAATGTAGTGAGTCATAAAGCAGCTGAGACTGACAAGTTCTAATTTGTGCGTTGAGTACCAAACAAATGATGACCACCAGGACAAAAAAATTTGTGTGAAAATGCGTTGAATACCAGTTTCAAAAATGTTGAGCACCAAGATACCGCTGTATTTCCCCCTAAATACAGACTTTCTATATGGAAAATTCCTTACATATTGGGATAGCCTTGGGTTCATGTTTTGTACATGGCTTACTTTAGTTCTGCCGGCTCTCGTTTCTTAGTGCCATCCATATTTTCTGCCCTATCAGTTTTTAATATGCTTTGAAAACTCGTAACTGTGCACAGTATCAACCTCAGATATAATTTATATTTCAAGTAATATATCTGAGCCCCATGCAAACTTCTAATCTAAGAAAATAAAATGGAAGGTGAGATGTAATGTATGAATAATGTAAATAACAGCTCTTGTTTGTAAATTATTAAAGCAATTGCATCTGTTCCCAGGACTGAAGATACCACCTTAGAAAAAAGACATGGCTGTTTTAATCAGTTACAGAGGCTGCATGTGTACTTCTTAATGTTTTGAAACACCTTTCCCCACTACAATCTGAAGCATTACACTATCTGAAGTATTATACAACCCTAATAATATAATAAGAATAATACATTGTTACTATTGGTAGGGTTGTGTAATGCTTCAGATTGTATTGGAAAAGGTGTTTCAAAACTTTAAGAAGTGCACATGCAGCTCCTGTAACTGATTAAAGCAGCCATGTCTTTTTTCTAAGGTGGTATCTGCAGTCCTGGAAACAGATGCAATTACTTTAATGAGCCACAAACAGGAGCTGCACTTACATTGTTATGTTCACAGTCCCATTAAAAAGTTAAAAACATATATTACAATATGTTCACCTATGAATATTAAAACTACAATATTAAAAACATACATTACAATATGTTCACCTTCCCATAAAAAGAGAAAGGTAAAGGTTGATAAAATGTCTTGAAAAGGTAGAGGGATGGTCAGGAATATCCACCCTTAGTTGCCTTCTGGAAGTAGCTGTTTTGAGGTTACAAATTAGGAATGGCTGACCTTTTCTAGAATGTTCATAGCCCACACCCCAATTACCACATATGCCTCCTGCCAAAATAAGAACACCAATGTGTTATCCTGAGAACAAACGGAATAGAAAAGTGGGATATAAATCAAAACAAGTGTCCCAAGTAAGGATCACTACTTGGTGAAAACCTATCTGGTTTTACAAGGTTCTCTTGCAACAAACCTAAATGGGATGCAGAGAAAAACAAAATATAACAAGATGATTTAATATTTCAGAAAAACACATCAGTCAGTCAGCATAATAAAAGTAAAAAAAAAAAAGCATTTGCACTTAGATTGGTAAAAAACCCAGGGGATGGGGTTTGGCACCAAGTTCTTATTTTTTAAGAATTAGCAAACAGCACGAACCTGAGAGATCTTTCAGATCCTGAAAATAAAATTGAATCATGAGTTTCCAAACTGATCATTAATGGGGCAATTGGGCAACAGTTTTGCATGGATAAATATAACTGCTTTCTCTTAGAAGACAGCTAGTTGTTGCCATGAGCACCACAAAACAGCAAAAACCTCAAATGCCAGTATTTAGATCTGAAGGGAAAGGGCACATGTTTCAGAGTTCAACAGCTTCCCAAGATTATTTAGCCAACCTATCTGGAACAATCAGTAGAAATACTATTTTGATATTCATCGGTCTTCCCCAACTTTAAGTCCTAAGCACTGTTGGGCTACAGTTCCCACCATCTCAACCTGCCAGTGAATGGTCAGTTATGATGGAAGCGAAAGTCTTCCGGGTGCCTTTTCCTCTTGCACACACATGGGGGAGACCAGTGGTGGGATTCAATTTTTTTTTACTATTGGTTCTGTGGGCATGGCTGTGTGGGTATGGCAAAGGAAGGATACTGCAAAATCCCCATTCCTTCCCCACACTCAAAATTTCCGCTATCGGTTTTCCAGAAACTGTCAAAAGTGGCTGAATACCACCTGTGGGGGAGACATACCTGCTGAACTGTTGATGAGTTAGAACTAATCCTTCTAAGCGGATGGGAAATCTCACATCACAGCTGCCCACCATGTTCTGTATTTTGAAATCCAGGAATTTTGCAGGAAAACCGAGCTTCTGTACCACGCGAGCATATTTTCTGGCTGCCAGTCGTGACTGATCTTCACTGCAAATTTACAACAAGCGTTAAAAACCAAAGTCAGCCAGCAAAGCTTTAAGACAAGAGTGAGTAATTTAAATTCTCTTAGTCACCTGTATTCTCCCAACCTATTATTTTGGCTTCTGAAGGTTTCTCCCTACCACAATTGCTAGTAATATCTATTATTAGAGTTTTCTGTTACTGAACAAAAAAAATGGAGTGCTATCAGGCACCAGCAATCAGAACTACTCAAATAGCCTCAGTCAGTGACTTTATTGTTTATCGCCTATGTTACTAAAATCTCACCAGACTGCTTGTCTTCTGCTGAGAATGACCAGATAAGGCCTTGTGGACTTTGGGAGATATCAAGCTTATGCCGCTTCCCATTGCACAATGACTCCAAGCTATTTTCTTGAAACCAATTGCAGTTGCTAAATGTGTACCACCAGAATAGATCCTTTCATATTCAGCCAACCATGTCACTGTCCATGCTAGCTGGTGGTCTATGGGAACTGTAGATCAATACACCTGGTAAAGTATCAGCTTTGGGAAGATTAATTAACTTTGGCAGTATCCCACAATATGGTGGAATATTGCAAAACATTTCTATTTTTTTTAAAGGGATTTTCAAGGGACTTATATTTGACAATACATTAGTTGGTCTTGTGGCACTAAATTACTGAAACAATTCCCAATGCAATAAATGTACATGTATATACTGCCTTAAAAAACATTTCAAAAACATTGACTGCTTCTTAGGATGATTACAGTATTGTCTGATGCCCAGCCTGAACTAGATAATGGTCTGAACCAATCACATTAGCCTTATATCACAACAATCCTATCCTTAGATAAGGCATCTTGTAAAGCTTAGTAGTCCTACCTTTTGGCTCCTGTGCACACCATTTTACCAGAACTAAATATAAGGGCAGTTGTTCTTGGTTCTCTAATTCTCATAATTACAGCAGCAAATCTCTAAAATTCAGAAAAATCCAAATTTAAAATCCTTTTAAAACTGTATTAGTCATTGTATTAATATCTATGTATATCTTGCTATTTGCTATTTTGAGACCCACTGCTCAGTCATTGATTAACAATGTAGAAATTGTATGAGCTACATACGGCTGGCTTGGAACACACAGGACAGGATGTTCCATAGTGGTTTTTCCAAAAGACAACTGAACTTTCTTGTTTTTTCTTTGAAAATGTTTCACTTCTCATTCAAGAAGCTTCTTCAGTTCTCTGAGTTCTCAGTTCCCAGAACTGAAGAAGCTTCTTGGGTGAGAAGCGAAACATTTTCAAAGAAAAAAAAATAAGAAAGTCCAGTTACCTTTTGGAAAAAACACTTTGGAACAACCGTGATCTGAATGATTGAGAATCTCCATAGACATGCAGGGCAGAAATTAATTTTTCAGTAGAAGCCGGGAAGAATATGTCAGATAGCAGAGGGAGTGGGATAACATAGACTAGCGCAGGGGTGTCAAACCCGAAGCCCGTGGGCTGGATCTGGTTTAGATCTGACCCATGAGGCTGCCCTGGAAACAACAAAGGATCAGCCTGCGGTTCTTCACCCATTGAAAACGGAGCTCAGAAGGGCAAAGGGTTGCAGGAGGCCATTGCAGCCCAAAACAGAGCTCACAAGGGCTGCAGGCACCCCTCACGAGCTTTGTTTTCGCTGGCAGAGGGTTGCAGGAGGCTGTCGCAGCTGAAAATAGACCCCTGGGAGCCCATTTCCATTGGCAGAGCGCTCAGGCAAGCACAGGCACCCCGATACGAGTGACGTCGAGCTGGTCAAGTCTCCTGGACAAGCATAACAGTTGCTCTTTGGTTATAAAATATAACTGGAATTAGAGTTGACTTTCCATGCTCTCAAAAATACTGCTTTGGGCAAGTGTATCTTTTGAGCTCAGTGAGGTATCCTAGACAAGAGATGACGTTATGGGATTGTCAGGTGTATGTCCTGCATTCCATAGGCAGCCTTCTATAACAGAAGAATAGCAGAGTGCATATAGATAAGAAATGAGCAAGCAAAGCATGGCAATTCTAAGTAGACATTCACTGGGCAGGATACTATTATAAAGCCACCTTCGAAAAGGCAAACTTAAAGAGAGTGTTTTTGGGCCAACCAATTACTTGGAACATCTTCATAGATTATGAAGAGAAGCAGCCTCAGAGGTGGAAATAAAAAACCTTAAATGAGAGAGAGAAAACTAGTGCTTACCTTCGGATTATATTCTGCATTTCTGGCCTGAAGGGCTATATTCTTTAGGTCCAATTTGCAAGCCAAATTTACAGTGGCTACTATATTCCTAGCAGAACAACAGGAACAAAAAAAGCCTTTAGGAACTTTACATAAAAGGAGTGCAGTAGCATAAGTAAAAACAGCTTCTTTTTCATTTTTCTTTTTCTTCCAGGGGTCACTACAGGAGCTGGAATTCTTTTTCTAAAAATATTATTTTATTGTTTCATTAAAAAACAAAAGTAGTACATTGCATTAGTTAGGTACAGTGGTATTTATACTGTGTTATCTAGAGCACCCAACCTTTTGGGCATCAGAGACTTGTTCCACGGAGAGAGGTGTTTCCGTGGACCACAGGGGGCATGGTTTCATGTGCTGCCTGCATTCGGTGGATGGGCTTTTTGCGCAGACAGGTTTCCGGAATGCCACAGACTAGTACCAGTCCATGAAACTGGGGTTGGGGAACCCCTGATCTAGAGATTATCAACTCTCTGATAATTTAGGGCTAATTTTTACAGCATTTTCCTACTTGTGTCTAAGTGAGGCACAAACATTTCTGTCCTGGAAAAACCCTTTGTTCTAATAACAAAAATGGAACCAGCAACAGGGGAAGCAAATTTCTTGCTAATATGTTTTTCTGCCAAGACAAAGACTGGTAGATAGCAATGGGGCTAGACTTGAGGATGTTCTAGTATCTATATCATATATTTTGCCATGTTAGGCTTTTCTTAGTAGTTTTGCAAAGATGTTATCAAGGTAAAAAAAATCCAAATACTGCATAATCTTTTCAAGAACTCTGCTGAAGATATGATTAACAGGGTCTGGTCCTCAACAGAATTGTTGATAACTATAACCCAAAATTAGACTACTGATTTGTGTCTTTTTGCCTTCTGATTGCTCTCTTTAAATTTTTTTTAATTATAATGTTTAATTACAAGGAAAAAGAATCAAAGGATAAATAAGGAAAAATGAAAAGAATT
This sequence comes from Thamnophis elegans, assembly GCF_009769535.1. NCBI lineage: Eukaryota > Metazoa > Chordata > Lepidosauria > Squamata > Natricidae > Thamnophis > Thamnophis elegans. The sequence goes on along the minus strand of NC_045541.1, from coordinate 157,273,926 downwards.
ATGACTAATTTTATTGAGTAGTTCCCATTTTAATCTTCCCCTTCATCTTTTTTGCCTCTTACTTTCTAATTATTCAGGATTCTGGAAGGCTTGACAGGGAGCTGCTTGTTTCATGATACTGACTGAGTCATCTTTATCAGAAGGGAAGGAGTGTGGACACCTTCATTAGGTCATTATTTGGGCCAGTTGGTGAGCAAAATTTCCCTTCTCTCCACCCTGCAATTACCAAGGGTATTTCAAAACAACTAAAACTATGGATGATGTGCAGGTAAACAATGCTGTGAAAAAAACCAAGAGGTCAAAATATTTGATAGACACTTGATGTCCACTTGAAGAGGAGGGTAAGAAATAGACAGTGGTGGAACAGACCAGTATTGTTTGGATTAAAAAACTAGACCCTAGAAACATGGGTAGTTTGAAAAACTCAAAAGATAGTTTACTATAAAAGACACTTTTGTTTTGTGTAGGTCTGTCACCTTGTCTTATAAGAACTGGCCTTTCAATTCTGGAAAACTTTTTTTAATCAAAAGTTGATGCTGTATTATTATAAATGTCTCACAAATATTGTATGGTTTTATGGTTGTTGGCAATTTTTGCATACAAAACTACTTAATAAATTTCCATAACTGATAAAAAAATCCCATTGTCTTTTGGTTTCCATCAGATTCAGAGAGTTTAGCAGCAATAGATAATTTGATGCCCTCAGCCTGTGAGAGTAATCAAATAGAAAAAAAATAACCTTTTACCCAATATGTCCATTACAGAAATCTGAAACTTGTTCTCATTTTTCAAAATGGTTTTTTTCTTTTTCAAAGCAAGAAATGAGAACAATTTTTTCTCAATTCCAAGTGCTCTGTTTTGCTCAGTTGCTTCTGTAAATAGATGAAGATTGTGATATTTGCTTTGTGGATGTGTCCCACTAATAATGCTTTTTAGAAGTTTTCCAATTTGGTAATCCCCAGCCCACTCCTACCCAAGTGTGAGTCAGTGTAGGGTTTGCTGCCTCTTTATATATTATAGCTTGCCTTGCTAGTTTTGGTGGGCTATCTTGTTTTTTGCCTATCTAAATTAATGCCTGTTTATCTGAGTGCTGGCTGATGGAGAAAATGTTGTCCCTTAAGAAACAAAAAGACTAGAACACATCACCTTTAGCAATCAACATTACTTAGTTGGGTAATGAAACCCTGCAAGCAAAAAAATCAAGCTCAAATAGCACCAAGAACTCAATAGCATCAACTCCTTTTGTTCTCTCTACTGAAGTTCATCTCTTCTTCTTTGCAAATTTATTTGTCATAGCTTCTGGCCAGTGGTGGGATTCAAATTTTTTTACTGCCAGTTCTGAGGGCGTGGCGTGGCTTGGTGGATGTGGCTTGGTGGGCATGGCAGGGGAAGGATACTGCAAAATCCCCATTCCCGCCCCACCCCACTAACCTGCTTTCCAGCTCTGGTCTCCTGTTTATGGCAACAAAAGAAGATCAGCTGGGAGGCAGCAGGGGCAGAGCCAGCCTATTTGCCCATTCTCCATACTACTCAATATTTCCACTACTGGTTCTCCAGAGCCTGTCAGAACTGGCTGAATACGACCTCTGCTTCTGGCCCATTTTACTATCTTAGTAAGAGGGAGAGGCTATGCTTTCTGTTTGCTATGAAATGGCTCAACGTTTGCTTCTTTGATTGTTAAAACATTTTACAATTTATTTAACCTTCAGAACATAGTAAAACGATCCATCAAATGCTTAACTGAAGCTGGCAGGCCACCAAAATATCCTCACCCGGCCAGTAAAATGCCCAACTGAGCCCTCATGGTAGTGGCACAACTATGGCAGGGATACACCCAACAACTTGCTACTTTTGAAGAGGTCTTACGGATTCTGATGCTACTATTTCCTTCCTTTTAGTCAAACCTGGCTTTTTGAGACTGTGTCCTGTTCCAGAATTATTTTTTCCCCATTTCCCAATCTAGTTTACAGCACAAAGTTCGCACAGATGCTGCCACTGAGCTAATAAATAGCAGGCCATATTCTACTACCGTGTTTCCCTGAAAATAAGACAGGTTCTTATTTTCTTTTTACCCACTAAGTATGGCTGGGGCCTTATTATGAGGGGAGGGTTTATTGTTTTGGGGTTGCTGGGTGGCTGCTCTCTTGTGAGCAGGCTCCCAAAGAGCCGGGCACAGCCTCATGGGTGAACGGCTGTGTTGCACTGTCACAGCAGTGCAACACAGCAGCCATGAAGCGACCATGCTCACGAGCAGCCAGGCAAACCCCCTTTCCAGCCAGACACAGTGCCATTCACTGACGTAGGGGTATCGTCAAGCCGCGTGAGTGCCTGTTCGCCGCCGCCCAGCTGCCACGGCTTAGCGCCTTCCAAATGCCAGTGAATGGTACTCTGCATGGCTGGAGAGGGGGATTGCGCGAGCGGCTGTTCCTCTCTCGCTCACGTGCCTCCCAGCCTCACAATGCCCTGGCCCAGCTCTCCCTGCAGAGCCAGGGCACCTCCGCTGCTGCGACTGCCATCATGCTATATATAATGAAATATATATACATATACATATATATATACATATACATATATATATATATATATACACACACACACACACACACACATATACATATATATACATATATATACATATACAACTACTCCTGGAAACACCAAACCTGAAGTAGTCTGAAGCCGCCTGAAGATGACGAATGAGACTTCGTCGAAACGTCGCCAAGACATCTCCAATTCTACGCGGGAAAAAACCCGAACAACTAGAGACCTACATATATACATATATATACACATATACACATATACACATACACACACACACACACACACACACACACACACACACACACACACACACATATATATATATATATATATATATATATATATATATATATATATATATATATATATATATTTCCAATAATATGATAGAAAATGCATTGCACTTAAATATAGAGGCTATATTTATAATTGGACATATTACCAGGGAATATCAGAGTTGTAAGCTACACTGGGAAGCATAGTCATCCTGTAAAAAGTTAATGGCAAGTCACTTTGGTACGGTTGCCTGGGAAACTTAACAAATGCATCTTTGCCTTTTTCTTCATGCCATATGCTTGACTTAATCATAGCTTACTCAATTATTTGATATTCTAGGACTGAATATTCCACCGAGCCATTAACCTACTCCCACTAATTGGGTTTTCATTTACATGCTTGACTAAAATGTGGCAAATGCCAATGTGCCAAATCAACTAGCTTTTGAGTAAAACTTACTGTAACTGTGGGACAATGCCAGAAGCTTCTGGAGTAGGGGTCACAGGAGTCATGGGGGTTATGGGGGCCATGGAGGAACATGTCCCAGAAAAATCAGACGATGGCTGAATTGCATTTTCATCCCTCTGTTGCGACCTCCCATTGTCCTCTGAGAAGATTCCACTGTCTTGTATTCCCAGCTGCGGGCCTTGATAGTCTTCCAGCATGTTGTTGTTGCTGCTCTCATGTTTGTCATCTAGTCCAAAATCATCTGGCAGGAAGCTAAGATCTACTGAAGAGAAGTCTTTGCCTTGGTCAGGCTGAGGAGTAAACAATGTGCTTGGAATGACAGAAATAGGCAAATCTGATTCAAAGGGACTCATGGGAGAATACATTTGAGGGCTATTTGATGGAAGATCATCCTTCAAAAATAGAGGAGCAGAAAACATTTCAGGCACTTTGGCTTCATGAATATGCAAAATCCTACAGAGTACCACTTCCTTAAAAACACCATAATTTCCTTATGAGACTTACATTGATGGCCTGGACAATCACTTGGCTTTGATCGTCAAAAACAAGAGTAATTGAAAGGTTTTTTAAAAAACAAACATGCGCAGTAGCAAAACTCAAGAGTCAGGCTTGCAAACCACAAGCCAAAGCTGAGTGAACAACCTCGGGTTTTGGATATGTGGAGAAATTTTATCAATACGTGCAACAGCAACTTATTTTCATATTTTAATTATAGGACTAATAAACAGCTTTATGTCTTTACTCAGGATGGAAAAGGCATTGTTTTTAAAATGAACCAGGATGCTCCTAGATCCTGAATTTTAGGAGATACTGTTTATCTCCCTTGAATAATCTCTCTACAATATTATAATTCTATTTATTAGGAGGCAAATTCCATTAATCTCCTAAATTTTTACATCTAGGCAAATGGGCTGAGCAAACTAAGTTATTTATCAATGTTGGGAAATTTCTTATTTATTCTTATTAGGTATGATTGACAACCTTAGGTTGCGATTAAAAAAAATCAGAATACTGGTAGTACTTTTTCTAATACTTAAAAGGCATAAGATTTTGTGAGTTGCTGCTTATTTCATGAGTTGTAGGGACTGGTTAGGGATGTGGTGGTTCAGTGGCGAAGATGCTGAATTTGTCAATCAGAAAGGTTGTCAGTTTGGCGGTTCGAATCCCCAGCGCCACATAACAGAGTAAGCTCTGGTTACTTGTCCCATCTTCTGCCAACCTAGCAGTTTGAAAGCATGTAAAAATGCAAGTAGAAAAAAAGGAACCACCTTTCGCAAGAAGGTAACAGCGTTCCATGCGCTTTCAGCATTTAGTCATGCTGGCCACATGACTACGGAGACGTCTTCGGACAGTTCTGGCTCTTCGGCTTTGAAACGGAGATAAGCACTTCCCCCTAGAGTCGGGAACAACTAGCACATATGTGTGAGGGGAACCTTTACCTTTAAGGACTGGTTATGCATCTGTTGAAATAAAGATAGAAGTAGCCATTCTCTACATCTGATTAAGCGGACAGCAGCTCACAAAATCACATATCTTTTAATTAAAAATGTTAGAAAAGTCACTACCAAACTCCTTCTCATTTCTCACCACCATAGACCAACACAATGTCCCATCTACAGTGATATGAAAACCATGATCTATGGTTTAACAAATTATGTGCTCTAAATCAATTCTGAGCTTTTAAACAGGGCAAAGCAATTTATGGCCTAGTCCTGGACAAAACAATTTATGGCCTAGTGTACTGTGGACATTTTTGACAACTGGCTCTAATTAAATAGAGCTTGTTTACTTTTGAGGAACATAATTTCCTCAAAATCTATTATTCATGAAAGGGGTCAACTAGGAAGTTCCCTTAGTGGTTTGAGGTCACCACTTTTTTTGGTTTATAACTCATGAACTGTCCCAGAAACTATGGTGCCAAGTGAAACAGTGGGAAGTGATAATGACTCAGCAAAGCCCCCAATTTAAATCTTCTGTCTTGATGTTAATTTAATAAATAATCCATCACCCCCTCAATGCAGAGTTTGCCATTTGATAACACTTATCCAGAATTATCTTATCAAGCTTATCATTAGAACACACACACAAACACACACACACACACACTAGCTGAATCTAGTAGAATAAATAAGATAAAACAGGCACATTGTCCTTTTTACAGGCTGCTTGCTAATACAGGTAGTCCTCGGCTTACAACCACAATTGAGTCCATAATGTCTATTGTTAAGTGAGTTGTGCCCCATTTAATGACTTTTCTTGCTACAGTTAAGTGAATCACTGCGGTTGATAGTTAATAACCTGGTTTTTAAGTTAATCTGGTTTTCCCATTGACTTTGTTTGTCAGAAGGTCTCAAAAAGTGATCCCATGACCCTGGGACCCAGCAAAAGTCATAAATATGAACCCGTTTCCAAGCATTTGAATTTTGATCACATGATCAAGGGGATGCTGGGAATGTAACTTTGAAAAATGGACATAAGCCACATTATTCAGTGCCGCTGTAACTTTGAAGGGTCACTAAATGAACTAAGTCGAGGATTACCTGTATAATAGGCTGAGAATGTCACATAGATAAGATGCTATATTTATTCAAACAGGATATTTGGACCTTCAGGGAACAAGAAACAAACAAGTATTACCAATCAAAGTTAATGATTTCTTTTAGGCAAACTGAACTCTTTTATATACCATTTTTATTGGTGTTATATACCATTTTGGTATTATTGGCAAGATAAACTGCAAGGAGCTATATATATGTACAGTTAATGTATAACTCTGGAATTTCCTAGCTATAGAAAAATATGCAATTCTCTCCAAATAATGACTACATTAGAGAAAGGTTTAAGTTTATACAGCACACTTATAATTGATTTTTATGGCTTCATAAAACATACTAACCTAATAATATACATTTTAAGATTACGACAATAAAATACATTAAACTGTAATCAACCAGTTTCTCCATTCACAAGCACAAAAAGATACACCAGAGTCACTCTTATACTAACCTAAACTAACAACCTTGACTTTACCTGGCTTAAACACTCATCTAGGTAGCTTTCCAATGAGAATTCCCCATCCATGGATGGCTTCTAATAGAACTGGGTAAATTAACAAGAAATTTAATCCTGCTCTGTTTCTTGTTCAGTCACCGAGTTTAGCACCTTTTTAGAGTAGAGAGGAGTTAAAAATTGCTATTCTAAAAGCAAGTCAACTGCAGCCATTATCTTTCTACCTTAAAAAGCCTTTAAGCCGGAATAACTCCAAGCAGCTGAATGAAGCATGGACATCTTTATCTGAGAAGAGTGTTCTTTCATTAAAATTGGGGCATTAGAATCACCTGTGTGCTACTTCAGTAAGTCTTGTGGAACCCTTAAGCAAGTAAGCAAAGTTTTACTGGCCAAGAGTTGCATGTAATGTTGTAAATGTCTTAAGTTATACAATAGATAGTAAGAGTTTAGTGGCTGTTTCTTTGATTTATTGATAATTAAGATGATACTCTAGGATAGATAGCACTTTTTGTCTTTTTTCTACCTCAAAAATCTTAACTCCAGTTTCTGGCAATTCTGGTCAAGAGTAGTTGGTGGGCTACAAGAAAGGAGTTATTTAGGCCTGCTTGCAGCCGTAGGGGCTCAGGTCCTGCTGTGAGTGAGCGAAGACATTAATTCTGTAGGATTTTCCCAGAAAAATATATTTGTCCAACAGATTGACTATAATTAACTGAATCAAGATTTTGGGTATGTATGATACAATATTGCTTCTGCTAATAGCAATAGCAGTTAGACTTATATACCGCTTCATAGTGCTTTACAGCCATTTCTAAGCGGTTTACATATTGCCCCCAATAATCTAGGTTCTCATTTTATCCACTTTGGGAAGGATGGAAGGCTGAGTCAACATTGAGCCGGTGAGATTTGAATTGGAGCTAGCAGTCAACTGAAGCAGCCTGCAGTACTGCACTCTAACCACTGTGTTACCTTGGCTCACTACATAACACATTGAAGGTGTTGGCATTTTAGTTGGCAATTTGTGGGTCAATACCTGTGAAAACACAAGCCCCGAGTACTGATCCATGCTCAAAGTGTGATTTGGATCATGTAGAATGTCAGGAAAACCTTAAACCAGTTTCCAGGAACATACCCTTGGGGAGGTCCAGACAGACTCTAGAGAGAGGTGTGAAGAACCTTTATAGCTACATTGTTATAACAAATCTACCTTTCCCAAAGTTTCACTATATTTTCATTGTTAATTGGTGTTCATTTGGTGTTTGGATATCTACAGTACTGAATCGGATTCGTACTGGCCATGGCAGATGTGCAGATGCCTTGTATAAGTGGGGCAAAGTATCATCACCAAATTGTGTGTGGGGCGGAAGAACAATCCAACATATAGTGACAGAGTGCCAAAATAGAGTCTATAATGATGACTTTGCTGATTTCCTGGCTGTGACAAAAGAAACAAAAAATTGTATCTGTAATCTCTGGGAGTTGAAGTCCACAAGTCTTAAAGTTGCCAAGTTTGAGAAACACTGTGCTATATGATACATACATACATACATGCGTATTTGGATATTTAGAGAAGTTCTGTACATTAAGATGACGCTAAAAGGAGGCGTGATTGCAAAAAAGTTTAGGAGCCTTAAACCAAATGTACCTTTTGCCGGGATTATGCAGTTTAGCCTTATGAACCCCAACCAATTGTCGTTTATTTAACAAATCTTGGCCTAACACTATTGGACTACTCTGCCGCCAGTCACTCTGTGACACTGAATGGCTTTTGAAATTCTGTGGTTACTGGGTCTTGCCAAAACATGACCTTCTAGAGAAAGGGCAATAAATGTTGATAAATCAAGGCAGGAATAGTGTTGCACCTCCATCTGCATTGGGATGACTGGGAGAGGGAGCTGCAGTCAATGTGCATGGCTGGCTGTGCCTTATGTCTGCAGGTTACCACAAATAAGTATCTATACGAATCTTTGGTTTCCAACTTATGGTAGTTCCACACATGGCAGCTCCAAAGGTTGTCCACTCCAATTACAGAAAACAGTGTTTGGCTGCTGTGTATCAATAGGGAAAACTTAACATTTGGTAAAGTGAATCTGTAATGAGTGCCAGTAGTGGACTTTATAGATTTCCTAATGCTGAGGAGCGCCAGTATCTTGAGGACACTTACCCAAGTCAACAGCCATTTCTCTATCCTTTAAACTCCAATCCCTCTTAAAATCAGAACGGCTCAGAATTGCCATCCTATAAGATGCTCTTGTTCCCCACTTTTCTCAAGAGCTTTTCCAGAAGAGTACGCCTGAATTACACAGCCCCTTTGCACAACTGTTTTAAAGATTGAACTCTTAGTGAGTTAAATTTTAGAATTCTCTAAAAATGTCTTTATTTGTGAAGGTGATTCAATATGAGTATTTTGTTTAATTGAATACAGGTAGTCCTCTCAACCTACAACAGTTCATTTAGTGACCATTTGAAGTTACAACGGCACTGGAAAAAATGACTTATGACCGTTTTTCACATTTACAGCCATTGTAGCATCACCATGGTCACATAATCAAAAACCAGATGTTTAGCAACTGACTCATATTTATGACAGTTGCGGTGTCCTGGGGTCATATGATACCCTTGTGACCTGACAAGCAAAGACAATGGGGAAACCAGATTCACTTAACTACCGTATTTTTCGGAGTATAAGACACACATTTTTCCCTCAAAAAGGAGGGTGAAAATCTGGGTGCGTCTTATACACTGAATACAGTATTTTGGGGGGGGCCCCCCAAACCCCGCCCCCTGTACAAAAATGGCCGTGCATAGCCTTTAGGAGGCTTCCAGAGTGCTCCTGGGGGCTGGGGAGGGCAAAAATGAGCAAAACATTGTCATTTTTTGCTCATTGTCGCCCCCCCTCCCCCCAGCCTCCAGGAGCACTCTACAAGCCTAAAGACTACGCATGCCCTTTTTTTTGACAAAAAATGGGCCCGTTTTTGGGAGATCTGCAGAGTGCAAAAACTTTTTTTAAAATTTACCTCTTCAAAATCTTGGTGCGTCTTATATTCCGAAAAATAACTTAACTGCAATGATTCACTTAACACATAGGGGAAGAAAGGTCATAAAATGAGGCAATTTCACATAAGAAATGTCTCACTTATCAACAGAAATGATGGGCTCAATTTCAGTCGTAAGTCGAGGCCTACCTATACTTCAGTATTTCCATCTCAAGAAAAAATTATAGTATTATACGCCATCTTTCACGTTTCCCGCCCAAAACAAGTGTTAGCATCTCGTACATCTAAAGTTGATTAAGAAAATCATAATAAATTCTAGAAAATGTTGCTTGAAACAAAATTTATTCAGCTTGATCCCACCCCCTCCCAAAAAAGATAGAAGAACCAGAGTAAACTAATAAAAATGATTCTGTAGGCCTAGAACTCTACAGTGAAAGCAGAGATATAACCATATTTTGCAGACACGTTGATTTGGGATTCTTTTAATGTATATATATATATATTTGACAGGCCGTATCATTTCTACATGAGAATATCATAATAAAATGTGTTAGGTGACTTGCTCTTTCACAGGAAAAGCAACATAACCAAAGCCACCGATGGTTCTAGTTCCAAGTAAGATAAAAAAGGAGGTGGAGATTTCTGAAAATGAGGAATTTTCCTAAATGTTTATGTTTGCAAGATGGTGTAAAAATTGCTAGATTGAAGAGGGGGAAAGAATGTTTTAAGTAAAATAAATCAAAGCAGTTGAAATTAAAATAAAAGCAACAGAGTAGACAATTAGTATTGATTGGTTAAATGAATGTTTTTAATTTGAGAATCAACTAAGCACTCTGGCTCCATTGTAACTAAAAGATCATGATTGACTTTTCATAAGGGATAGCTTCCTCACTCTTTTTTCAGGAACAGGGAAGAAGCCAATCCAGAAGTCAGTGAACATTTATTTCCAGAAGCCCCAGTCAATACCGAGGGATGCTAGTGGTTCTCCTAAGATTGTGAATTACATGTTCTACCATATTTTTTGGAGTATAAGACACACCAGAGTATAAGACGCACCACGATTTTGAAGAGGTAAATTAAAAAAAAGTTTTTGCACTCTGCAGACCTCCCAAACCCCCTGCACGCCTCATTTTTTGTGAAAAATGGAGCATACAGAATTTGAGAGGCCTGCAAGGTGCTCCTGGAGGCGGGGGGGTGGGTGAGCAAAAAATAGCCCATTTTTTATGAAAACAGGCCCATTTTTTGCCAAAAAAAAAAAAAGTCATACATAGTCTTTAGGAGACTTGTAGAGTGCTCCTGGGGATGGGGACAAAAACAAGCGAAACCTGACGCTTTTTCACTCGTTTTTGCCCTCCCCAGCCCAAAGAGCACTTTGCAGGCTTCCCAAACCCTCTACACGTCCATTTTTGTAAAGGGGGTGGGGTTTCGGGAGGTCAAAAATGCTGTATTTAGTGTATAAGACGCACCCTGATTTTCACCGTCTTTTTTTGGGGGGGGCGAGGAAGGTGCATCTTATACTCCGAAAAATACGGTAATTTATTCTTGTTGTTGATAATCATCAAGAAGGCCATTCCTTACCTTAATAAAAGCAAGGGCCAGGACTGTTCACTAAATTTCCAAGAAACCCCTCAAACTGTTATGGATATTTTAAACATATTTTAACAGGCAACAGATTTCAAATTAAACACAGCATTACAGTTGGTGGAACAACCTGTATGTGCAGCATCAGATGTCAAGCAAGTGAGCTTGAAAAAAAGTATCTACAGTATATACTTTAAATAACAGTAAAGGCATGAGCACTTATGTTGACATTACTTGTGTATATAAACAAACATCACTGGAGCATCATCGTAAGCCAATGTAACTGACAGAAAGGAACATAATCAGCCAAAATTGTGGCCAGTGCCCCAGAATTTAACTTGCAGATTTATCCAACGTATTACACTGAGCTCCATAACAGTCCAACCTCAGGTAGATGAGGAAAAAAGGCAGCGCCACAGTGTGAACAAAATTGTTATTTCTCTGTGGAAAAAGCCCTTTTCATCAACGGTGGAGGCGTTTTTCCTACATCAAACATCATTTCCAAAGGAGGGTTATTGAGGCAGCACCAATCAGGGATACGTCCTGTCTGGTTGTAATATTCCTTTGATACTGAACGACTGCCAAGAATGTCCTGAAGGGCTCCAAAAATGGCTCCTGTAAAACAGAATAAGACACAAGAGTTTAAAACATGGAGAAGCAAATAAAATGGTGTCAAGAAGGAAAAGTGCAATCGAGGTTTTATTTTGTGTGTTTCTATTAGCCCAAGTAAGATCTTACTGTTTTTCTCTCATCAATCTTGACTGAGAATTTTACATCTATATAATAATTGAGATAATAATACACCGTACTTTTCAGAGTATAAGGCACACCTTTTCCCCTCAAAAAAGAGGCTGAAAATCTGGGTGCATCTTATACACTGAATATAGCATTTTCTGCCTCCAAAAACCCTGCCCCCTTCACCAAAATGGCCATGCATTGCCTTTAGGAGCCTTGCAGAGTGCTCCTGGGCGCTGGGGAGGGCAGACATTAGTGAAAAAATGGGTTGTTTTTTGCTCATTTTTGCCCCCCCTCACTCCCCAGCACTCTACAAGCCTCCTAAAGGCTATTCATGCCCTTTTAAAAAAACGGGCCCGTTTTCGTGAAAAATGGGCCGTTTTGGGGATGTCTGCAGAGTGCATAAACTTTTTTTTTTAAAAAAAGCCTCTTCAAAACCTTGGTGCGTCTTATACTCCAAAATATACAGTAACAATCAATTCCTACAACAGATTCTGAGAAGCTGAATACCAATCAGAAATTAAACAGAGTTATATATCAAGACTAAATAACTTGATAGTCTCAAGAATCCGCTCCTTCCCCCAGTCATAGAATGGTTGCTGGCCCTAGTTCTATATCCCCTCAATCCGTTTGGGGAAAGACTGAGGAAAAGATACTAAATTTTACAACATCTATTGTGCATCAGAGCCCCTGTAGCCAAGCTTTCCAGTCCCTCCTAGGAGTGGCATTGCAAATATTGTATGCTGTGTGCAGGCCCACATAATTTCCACTCCAGTTCCCAGCTTTTTCAGACTAACCTCCTAACCATGCCACACAGTTTGGCTTGGCTGGTGGGACGTGCACTCGGAAGGTCTTTGAGGCCAGGATCTCCTTGTACTTTGGCTTCTCCACCAGGTACCGTATTTCAGCCATTAATCTGTGCAGGAATCCTGGTAACATAGCTGTACCCCCAATTACTATCAAGTTCTCAGCCAGTTGCTTCCTAGTATCTATTGGGCACTGACAGAGGAGAAGAAAAAGAGAAAACATTTCAATTAGGCTACTAATTAACAAAATAACAGTGTAACAGAATAACAGAGTTGGAAGGGAGCTTGGAGGTCTTCTAGTCCAACCCCCTTCTTAAGCAGGAAACCCTATACCATTTCAGACAAATGGTTGTCCAATCGCTTCTTAAAAACCTCAAACCTCATTCACAACTTCTGGAGGCAAGTCGTTTCACTGACCAATTGTTCTAACTCTCAGGAAAATTAAGCATGATCAAATATACAGCAAACCGGGAAGGTAGATGATGTGGGGAAAAAAAAATCTATACTTGGATTCCTACTTTAACTGCCTAATATCTTGTGGGATGGCCTTTGTCTACCAAGGCTTCTGAGGCTTTCTGTATTAAATCAGACTGGTGTATAGCTGCTGTTGTGCAGGTGTGAGTTAGCATGAAAGACAAAAAGGGGAGAGGAAGGTGATTCTAGCCTTGAAATGCCAGGGGGTACTGTGATGACTAATATATTGATCTGGCTGCTAGGCAGGGCTATTGTGGGGCAGAAGGAGAAAGCATTCCCATTGGTTCAGCTTTGTACATATAGTAAGATGGAAAAATAAAGTATACCCTCTTTGAGTTCTGTGGGTTTACATATCAAGACATATCAGGAGATAGTAAAAATAATCTGGTCCTTAGCAGCTTAAAAGTAGGTAAACACAACCTCAGATGAACAACAACACATGAGATATTACACCATGTATTTTACAAAAAGAAAGCCACAATAGAAAAGCCATGTGTGAAAAACTAAGTACACCCGATGATTCAGTAGCATAAAGTGGCATAAAAGCCGGGCTGTTGGTTTGAGCTCTGAGCTTGGCAATTTGGCTGCAAACGTTTCGTTACCATTGGAGAGGGCATCATTAGTGTCTCTGTATGCACTGACGATGTCTCTTTGAATAGTGATGAAACATTTGCAACCAGATTGCCAAGCTCAGACCAACAGCCCAACTGCCAACTGCTTGCATAGAGAGAGGGAGGGAGAGAGGGAGGGAGAGAGGGAGAGACTTATCCAAATTGTTCTACCTCCATAAGAGAGTCCAATATTAAAGTAGCCACGGATTTCTCTTCATTGTCCTGCACAAAGAGTACTTCGACAACAGAATCTCTGTGAGAAAAAGAGAAGCCTTGAGTAATTTATTTATTATATTTATTTATTAAACCTGTTCACCACCCATACCCTCCCCCCCCCCCCGAGGTGACACTAGATGACTTACAATATTAATATGCAGAGAGTAAAGCATGCATCTGTTCAGGAAGCCAGAGGATATTACCCATTCTGTCTAGCTTCCCAACTGATTTGAAAAGGATTACACTGATTTTAGAGAAAAGTACACTATCCTGGGTCAGGCTATATGCAGCCCGCCATGCATCCAGGCACAGCCTACATCAAGTCCCCCTCTTCCCATTCCGCTACCAGATTTGGTAAATCTACCTGACCCATCTTTTCTCACTTCCCTGCTCCCTCTGACTCAGTGCTGTCCCTCGTCTCCCTGTTGCCTTATTTGTGAATCTTCCTTCCCACTCAAGGCTCTTGATCTCTCTACTTGCATTCCATCCCAAACAGCAACACTCTTTGGGTAAATAACATTTACTTAATTTGTATACTAGCACTACTTTTTAAACTTTTTGATGTGGTCCCACTCGTTTGCAGTGTGGTTCCCAAATCCCATTCAAAGGTTAGTACGGCTTGATGAAATACATCTTGACAATAGTATAGAGCTAGATATTTAATTCTTTTATCAAACTTTCCCCCTTGTGCAACACTTTAACACATTTTGAATAAGAGTAGATTGGACATCTATACATTCTGCTCTTGCCTAGCAAACAAAATCCTGTTGAGAGGGACTAAAAAAATGTAATTGTGATTGCAAAAGTTAATGCAAAAAAGTGACTGCATTGCTAACCTTATTGATCCATTGATATGCAAAATCTTCTCTCCATCCAGTGGATAGTCTACATCTGGTGGTGGAGTTGGACGCTACAAAGGATATACTCAGTAAGTGAAATATTAAATTTAAATAACTAAATTTGCCTCACTGAATTGAAAGGTTTGTTTATTTCCAACATACCTCAGCACCATCATCCATATCAAACTTTGCTGCCTGAATTTTCAGTCCCCGCTGGAGGTCACTCACAAAACAAGTGCGAACTTCAGAGAGATATAAAAATAGCCTTCAGATTATCCTCCTTCAATATTTGTAAGCCTCTTGTGAGATTTCACCAAAAGAAACACTTTTGTACTGATATGATCTATCTTTTTGAATTATTCCCCTTCAGAAAAACTGATAATAAAACTGCTAGTGAGATGCATATCATGCTAGCAAGATTTGGAGCAAAACTTTGGAGAAATGGGTATAGTTGGCAGATTGTTCATCATGCACCGTGAACGAGAATGTAACATGAAGCAGCTGGTTTGCAAGATGGTAAGGGAAATTACACCTCAAAATGTCTGAGGCTCCAACATTAGCTGCTGCTATTTAGACATATTTATGGAAGAAGTGGACTTAAAGTTATCCCACTATTTTGTGAAAGTCTACTTCCATGCATTTAAAGATTTCTGGACAAAAACTAAACTAAAGTTTGTACAAAGAAACGTATTTTACCCTTTATGTCTTCTACAATGTCTTCCGGAACAGAACCTAAAATAGCAAAAATGCAACACATCTGGAATTAACACCTACCGAGGATACAAAATTCAAATACAGACCATTCTGACAATTTAACTGCATGTTAGCTAGAAAATTCTATTTCAATACAAATTAAACACATAAACACATTAAGTCTAATAGTTCAGTGATAAGGTTAAGAATTGCAACCAAGATATTTAAGGGTTTAGAGTGGAATACACTGAGATCAAACGTAACAATACTTTCCTGAATTAACACATTATTAGAAATAAGGGGATTCAGCATTGAAATTACTGCTTCTTAAGACAAGATTTGTCCGTCCGTCCATCCATCCATCCTCCCCCAGAACCACTAAGATGAAAAAACGTCTCCCACTCCCAGCAGAGATCTTACCCATCACTGAGGTAAGGCTTTGTCCTTTGGTGGCTCCTGTATCTACTGTACTTTGCTCCAGCAACTGGTACTCTAGTTCTCTAGAGAATATTAAGGAGAATAGGAGATATTTAGGAAACCTCTGGCATTGATTCTCTGGCATTCATCCATCCCACATTATGCATTTGTACAACAGATGATTTTCAGCCTTGTGGCTTCATCAAATATGTAATGGTTAACAAATATTATAGGAAACATTTTGGAGAAGTGTCAATTGGGATGCAACATTTTCAGCCCTCTTAACACTGGCAGTCGTAGTAAAAATGCTACGCCTGCCCATTTATACTGAAAAATAATAAAGAACTATGGTAATCAGTAGTCACTAATGGCCTCCTCCTTGTATTAGCTTGGTCATCTTCTGCATGCCGTCTATATTTATTACATCTTCTAAAAGTTAATCTCAATTATCTGCTGTATGAAAAATCATAAGGCCTAGATTCTAGTATTATGGACAAAATATTTTCCTTATATAATATCTAACTTGTATTGATGTAAAATAAAAGTAGGCTACTAATTATCCACCCAAGATCGTGGAATCATAATTCCCTTCCCTCTACCCATGTAACCAGCACTGATTCGATGCTGTCTGCTTCTCTTCCAAACACTTGTAGGACTGACAAAAGCGCAGTCTATCCTGGCACCCACCTAGCAAAATCATATTACTCTAAACCAGTGTTTCTCAACTTCAGCAGTTTTAAGATAGGTTCTTAATTCTGAAGTCCCAGAATTTTGGGAATTGAAATCCGCAGATCTTAAATTTGTTGAGGTTGAGAAACGCTTCCAAAGTATTTGATCTTTCCTTAATAAATGCCTTGATATTTGCTATCAGCTTACTTGTGAATGGCTTTTCCTCCCAAAGGAAGAGCACCCCAGCAACTGAGGACAGGAATCCCTTCATAAATCTTCAAACAGTTAAGGATGTTTCATTTGACAGTTTTTCTTATTGTATTGTATTGTATTTTATTATTTGTATGCCGCCCTTCTCCGGGAGGACTCAGGGCGGCGAACAATTCAAGGGGGAAAAAAGGGGGGAACATAAAAGACAAAATACAAATAATAAAAGTAGACAACAGTTGCACAACCATACATGTCGAGAGGGGAGGGAACTCATCACCCCCAGGCCTGCCGGCAAAGCCAGGTTTTGACGGCTTTTCAGAAGGCCTGGAGGGAGGTGAGGGTCCGAATCCCTGCAGGGAGTTCATTTCAGAGGGCCGGAGCTGCCACAGAGAAGGCCCTCCCCGGGTAATAGCCAGGTGGCATTGGCTGGTAGAAGGCACCCGGAGGAGGCCAACCCTGTGAGATCTAATGGGTCTGTGGGAGGTAATTGGCAGCAGGCGGTCTCTCAGGCGGTCTATTCAAAAGGTGAGATGCAAGTACCAGACACAAATGCGCAATTGCAGATAGCAATATTACCAAGAGAAATTTCATTTTTCTTTCGGTCTTTTTACAATTAATTTATGTGGCCAACCATCTTATAGTAGCAACCCTGGGCCAGCTGGCAACGGTTGATTTCATAATTTTAAATGAAGATGTGTTTTTTTCTGCAACAAGAATTACTTTAATACTTACCTGAATGAATTTTGCGTGCAAGTATTTTATTTATAAATACCGTTATTATAAATACCGAATACAGTATAAGATGCAATGGAGTACAAGGCGCACCAAGATTTTGAAGAGGCAAATTAAAAAAAAGTTTTTGCACTCTGCAGACCTCCCAAAAACGGCCTGTTTTTTTGTCAAAAAAAGGGCATGCATAGCCTTTAGGAGGCTTGTAGAGTGCTCCTGGGGGCTGGGGTGGGGGCCCAAAACGAGCAAAAAATGGCCCATAAAGGCTATGCATGGCCATTTTTGCAAAGGAGGCGGGGTTTTGGGAGGCCAAAAATACTGTATTCAGTGTATAAGATACACCCAGATTTTCACCCTCTTTTTTGAGGGAAAAAAGTGCATGTTATACTCTCAAAAATACGGTAGGTAGCATTAGCTTCAAATGCATCAAATCCCCCAAGCCTTCGCAATTTTCACTGAACTGAAATAAAGCTGATTTTTATCTCATGCTTCATGAATAAAACCTGAGGCATGCCTTGAAGATACATCAAGCAACCAATTTGTGGAAGCTTAAAAAAGCTTCCATCATCATCTGCTTGAACAGATGATGATGGAAGAATGATGGGATCTCTGAAAGTGGCAATAAAAGCTTCTTTGGCTTTCTCTGCTCTGAACATCTCAAAACAGGCAGCTTGTGGAACATTCTTCAAGACAGCAGAGGTGATATTCAGCAGGTTCTGATCAGTTATGGAGAACCGGTAGCAGAAATTTTGAGTAGTTTGGAGAACCGGTAAATTCAATTTCCGCCCCCCCCCCCCCGTACTTCTGCTTCATTTACAAGTAATCTTCAACTTACAACCACAATTGAGCCCAACATTACTGTTGTTAAGCAAGACAGTTGCTAAGTGAGTTTTACCCCATTTTATGACCCTTGCCAGAGCTGTAAAGTGAATCACTGCAGCTGTTAAATTAGTAACGCAATTGTTAAGTGAACCTGGCTTCCCCATCGACTTTGTCAAAAGGTAGTAAACCACAGAACAAAGCAACTGTCACAAATATGAGTCAATTGCCAAGTATCTTGAGTTTTGATCACATAATCACGGGGAGGCTGCAATGGTTGTGTGTTTGATAAAACGGTCATAGGCCACTTTTTTCAGTGCTGTGGTAACTTTGAACAGTCACTAAACAAACTGTTGTAAGTTGAGGACTATCTGTATTTTGTGGCCTTTACTGTTATTTTATTACCATTTGACTGACAACCGTTCATTTGATGACAGTTTAAAGTTGCAGGGGTGCTGAGAAAAATGACACGACCAATCCTCACTCTTGTGATAGTTGCAGCATCCCTACAATTACGTGATCAAACTTATGGGTTTGTATATATGATGTATGTATTTATAATGGTTGCTGTGTCCCGGGAAGCCAGGTTTGCTTGATGACTGTGTGACTGCCTCAACTGTAATGTTGGCTTAGCAATAAAGACAAAACAATGTTGTAAAATGGGACACAACTCACTTAACAATTGCCTTGCTTAGCAATGGAATTTTCTTTTTTGGGGGGGAGGTGTCAATTGTGGTTGTAAATTGAGGACTACCTCTACATTTTATTTTCCTTTTATACTGCAGAATGCCCTGGAAATAATTTCAGTTTAAAGCAGGGGTGTCAAACCCGATTGCATCCTGGGCTGTATCGTGACGTATTGCGATGTTTTTTGGCTTTGTGGAACCGGGATGGGCGTGGCCCGCAGGCCGCCAGTTTTACAGTCCCGGTTTAAAGTGTGAATTGGCTTAATTGGCTTAAATAAAGTAGGATATTTGACATGGAAAATCTTTGGCCCAGATGTCAACTTAGTTTCTGGGGAGTCCATTTTGTTGTGCTGAAGGTACTTGCATCCTGACTGATAAGATTAAAAGAGATTGTTGAAAAGATACAGGTAACACCAGGCTTTCCGTATAACCACAATCCAAAACCATTGCAGAATTAATTCCAAGGGTTAGAAGAGACATCAGATGACTTGGTGCAAACAACACTGAAGGAACCTAGAAGGAACACAGAAGCACAATTTTTAATATTCTACAGGGTGTCTGTGATCATTTGGACACACTGCCACTGTCATATGTATGCAGGAAATCCCACATTCAATAAATCCTGAACTCCTGTCTATAGAAAGTCTGTTCTTTGAACTTGGACCAGCTTTTGGACCAAGTTCAAGGGTCCAATTTGGACCATCCACCATGCTGAGACCTTTGCACTGTGTGTTGTGGCCCGCCAGTGGACCTGGCAGTAGATTCGGACAGTGAGGAGGTTGGGGAGGAACATGGGCCAGGCCTGGAGTCTGGGGAAGGCTCTGATGCGGGCTCTGTGTCAGAGGTAGAGAGGGGGAAAGAGCCGTATGCCAGTTATTGGCTGCCTTCAGAGTCAGACATCACTGAGGCAGACAAACAGCTGGAGCCTGTTCCCAGTGTGCACATTCATAGAGTTGCCAGACAAAAGGAACAGCTAAAGAACAGGGGGGTTGACTTAGAAGTAAGAACAATGGCCCCTCCCAGAGCAAATAAATGAGGAGCGAAAGGGGAGTGGAGTTTGCAGGAGACAATAAGTTCGCTAATTAGTTCGTGGTTCTCTGAGACTCCTTGCCAATTTCTGCAAATATTGGCCTGTCAGCTCTCCAAGCCAGATAAGATTTGGGACTGTAAATCCTCCTTTGAAAGACTTTTACTGGCTGTGAATGAGCAGAATTCACAGTAAATTAATTAAAGTGGTTTTTGTCAGGACAAGGAGTTTATTTCTTGCTCTTGGGAAGCCTCGGTCAGAACACTGTGTTCCAACAATGCTTCCGCCTGTTACTTTGGATTTTGATTACTTGAAACTCCTTCCAGGCCAAGCTTCCAAGGGATTTGGGACTACTCAAAACTTCATGGGGCTACCTATATATCTAGCCTGCTCTTGCTTGTAACTGTACAAACCAGATATAAGCCTTTTGCAGCTTAACTTCTGGTGTGTGTGTGTCTGTCTGTCCTGGGACAGGACAAAGTCTAAATTAACGCATCATAGATACAAGGCTATGTATTTTGTAACTGAATGTTTCCACTGAAGGAAAGTATGCCATAGATTGGGGGTTCCAAATCTGTGGGCCATGCCTATTCGCCACGGGCCACATGAGTAGCTTGTGGCCCCACTTGCGCAAGTAATGAGGGTTCATGTGTGCAGACATGCCTGCCCCTCCCACAAAACCATCCCCTTTCTCCCCTCCATCCACTCCAAGCCGCCAACCCAGAAAGATTGGGGAACTTTGCCATATATAGTCCTCAACCTAGAACAGCAATTGGAACCAGAACTTCAATTATTAAGCAATGTGGTCTTAAACAGTGGCTGCATTGATTAGGAACCGCAAACCCTGCAATCCTGTTCCCATTAAATAAATCCCATTGTTGTTGGATGAGGCAACTTCCTATTGGCTTCCCACACACAAGTTAGTAGAGATCCCAGCAGGCGTGGCAAGGTTTCTGGAGGGTGCAAGTCCCAGATGGTTTGCAATCTGCTATCAGGCAAGTAACTGGTGCCTGATGGGTAGGGAAAAGCCTGAGGTGATGCACAAAGTAGTATGGAAAGACTAGGAGAGGGTGCGTAGGAGTATGAAAGGGTGCCATAGCGAGGCTCAGGAACAGTGCTTGACGGAGGTGTGGTAAAGGCCAGGGAGAATGCACAGGAAAGTGTGAGGGAAGTGCAGCGCAGCACAAGGAGGGTACACGGCAAGGGTGGCGCAGCAAGACTTGGGGGAGGTGCATGAGGGAGGCACAGTGAGAACTGGGCAGGGTTGCACAAGGCGAGGATTGGTGAGGGTGCATGAGTGGTTGGCGCAAGCACAGAGGGGCTGGGAGGTGGTGCATGGTGGGAAAGACTTACTCCAGCAACTTGCGACCTTCCCTGTCAGGTTCCCCACTGAGTGTCCTGGGAAGCAGGCAGGGAAGGCAACAAATGTGATGACTCAGTTCTGCAATGGGTCATTTGTGCAAGCCAGTTGCCAAGCACCTAGCTTGGGATCATGTGATCAGGGGGGCAATCTGGGGCGTCTGGAACTCCAAGGACTAGTCGTAACCATCATCTGATCATATGTTGAGGACTACCTTTAACAGATCCAGATCCAGAATTTAATGACCCATTAGTGATTGGGAAGTTATTGAAAATTGGGGCATGGCTGCTTTAATCACAGGTGAATAAAGAAAATCTGACAACTGTTAAAACTGTCAGCTACAGCACGCAAATTGGAATGTATTACTGTACCTCAAAATACTTGAATAGAACTTTTGTGAGTGTCTCTCTGAAATGAGAAGGGCACAATACAGATTCCACGATCACAACTCGACGGTCTCGGGGGTTTACCAGCAAATGCCTAAAAAATGAATGAATGTGACCAGAAAGCTGAATAAAATTACTTGTTCTGCTATACCTTTGTGTACACATTTATTATCTATGCAGTTTTCAAGCAGATTGCAATCCTAGGTAGAATTGCTTAGTTTAGGATGAATTATTGTCTATTGCTTTTAATTAATAATTATTGTAAATTGCCTCAATGCCTTGTGATATGAGCTGTCTATAAATCACTGAATGAATAAAATAAATTACAATGGAATAAATTTATCCAAGTACAATGAGGTTTAACTTTGAGAAATGTCAGGTATTGGAATATTGACTCATAGGTCAGAAATTCACTGTCTTCCCATTTTGTTTGGCTTTAGACAAATATTCTATAAGGTATTCTGTAAGGTGGAGATTAACACATGCCTGAGC
Organism: Thamnophis elegans; assembly: GCF_009769535.1. Lineage (NCBI taxonomy): Eukaryota > Metazoa > Chordata > Lepidosauria > Squamata > Natricidae > Thamnophis > Thamnophis elegans. The sequence continues at coordinate 157,251,886 of NC_045541.1, read as the reverse complement.
TTCAGAGAAGCAAGTATTTTGAGGTTGATGCTTAATTTCAGTTATGTTTGCCTATATTCATTTTTCTTAAGTGTTGACGAGAAATATAGATTTGAAGGGGAAAGAATGATTTGGCGTAAGCTCCTTAAAAAACCTTTACCTTAGCTAGAAAGCAGTTACAAAATCCTAGGAAGATCTGTGCTTTATGCTTATGTAAATATGAATTTATATTGTGAAATAACATTCACATTTTTAATTATATTACAAACCACATCTTGTCTCTTTTTATTTTTATAAACATTTTAAATAGAAAGGCATTCCTTAAGCCAGATTGATCAACTGAGAAATGGTAATTAAAAAAAAAAGGTCTTGAAAAAAATATTATGACTTGGACCTATAAACCATACCAGTGAAGTGAGCAGTTGGAGTCACTAATCAGGCTTAGCCAATTTGTTAAGTAAGTTACAAGAACTGGACTCACAATCAAGCTAGCTAATATGCAACTAAAATAGATGACAGCTTGACCCTAGCAATGATGCCTGGATTTCACATTGTTACATCAGAGTATTGCAAGCCAAGATGATTATTATAAATATTTATATTGGTTGGGCTTTAAGAAGGTGAGAAAGCATAGGTTTATTAGATATCAAAGAATCTGTTACAATTCTAAGAGCAAATACTATAGATTTTGGATAGCAGCTATACAATAGTATCAAATCCTAGGATAGAAAATGGAAGCTTTGCAATGCATAACACAACCATCATGATATCTTAATTAATCAAATACCTAAGCAACCTCTTTGCAAAATTTGGGACTGCCCATCCCAACAACCCATCACAGAAATATTTATTGCAGTATCTCCTACCTGAAATAAAGCATGTGAATGAATTCCTTCAGGTATGAATACAATTCTTCTGTATTAATGTTATATTGAACAATTCTGATAGGCTGTGAATTTAAAAAATGTAGCAGTTTTAAGTATTTTAAAATTTATTTAGCATTTGTTAATTATTGTATGCACTCAAAATCCATTTAATTAATGATAGATTTATGCATTTTATGAGTTTCTCTTTGAATAAGTCTCTGTTGGGAAATGCCCAAGGAGTGGGGGAACTGACACTCCCAAAACTCCACGAAAACGTATCTATCTGTTCCCAAGGTAAGCAGTCTGGGAATATTCCTGTATTACAGGCAGAATACAATAAAGTACTTAGCTTAAACTCCATACATGTGGATCTGGTTGTTTGTGCCTAACAGTATCAAGTGATCACATTTTTTACAACGTCATTAAAAATACAGAGGTCCCCACTAACATACTTTTGCTGCACAATTAAATATATTTTTTTCTGAATTTTATTGCTCATAAATCAACATTTAAATATTTGTAACCTATAAGCTCCTGAAACCTTTATCATCCTCTCAAGGCTTAGGCTTCAATGATTTATTGTATCAATAAATATTACACTCACACTATTTTTTGGGTGCTTTCAAATTTTTTTGGTATGTTCACTTGTTGCCATTTCCCCCCATCATTTACTTAGGGTGTAATTATGTCTCTTATTCCTCAGCCTTTTCTAAAGCCATGCTGAAAATCTGGGAAATCCCTTTCCATGTTGGGTTCTAATCTGCATTGGATGATCCTAAGCATTATTTTGCTAGCAATAGAAATTAATTATAGTGTATGATAATCTGCATACTGTGTTACTTAAGTCTTCTTACAGTTGTATTGGTAGGTAGACAGAACTCTTCTAGTCTGCTTGTCTATGGAGATTCTCAATCATCCAGGTCACGATTATCCCAAATATGTTTTTTTCAAGAGGCAACTGGACTTTCTGGTTTTTCTTTGAAGACATTTCGCTTCTCATCCAAGAAGCTTCTTAAGCTCTGATCAGATGGGAATGAAAGGATTTAAATTCCTTGCAGACAGCTGGTCATTTGTATTCTTTTAGTGAGTCATTAAGATCACCTGGAGGTTTTTTCTGTCACCAGGGTCACATGAATAGTGCAAACGGGCATGGAGCCTTCTTGGAACTGTTGAAAGGACTGTGTTGTAGATTGGAGATAGATGTTGTATCCCTCCCCCTCTGTTGAGGGAGGGCTGTTTAATTTTGACATAGATGGCCTCTTTGACCCTGCTTTCAAACCAGTGGTCTTCTCTGCCCAAACTTTGCTGTTTTCAAAATAGTGGCCTTTGTCTTTCAAATGCAGATGGACTGCTAAACCTAGTCCTGATAGGTTTGTTCTCCTATGTTGTGCCATGCATTTATGAAGTGGTTGTTTTGTTTCCCAAACGTACAGATCTGTACACGGCTCATTGCATTGTACTGCATATACCATGTTGCTCAGTTTGTGTCTGGGTATTTTATCCTTGGAGTAGACAAGCATCTGCCTTAGTGTATTCTTGGGTTCTTCTAATCTGTTAGCCACATTCTCCAGATTTGCTAGCATAGTTAAATTAGAATATTTACTGATTTGCCATTGGCAATTTCCACCATTTGTTCTAATGCTCACATAATTATATTTTCTGAAAACATTACCTTTGAAACACCAGGTTTCTTTATTTCACTAGGTAAGACACATCTGGGTCCCGTTTCTCCTGCAAAGCCACATCTAGAAAATTAAAAATACTACAATACATAGAGATTCAAAACAACAGAATGGTAGCACCAATGTGGTAATCCAGTAAGAACCAATTTAAATACTTCATGCCAGAAGGAAACTAAAACTAAAATTTTCTAAATCCAAAGTAATATTAAAAATAACAAAAGAATGTCTATATATCCAAGTGCATTGGAACATTTCCCACTGTCATTTTGCAATATAGCATATATTCTACCACACATAAGGGAAGAGAATGATATTTTAAATTTAAAGTATCTTCATAGGCATGGTTTAGAAAAAAATATCTCAGCTAGAGATTTTAAAAATGTCTGACTTTAAAAATAGAAAAAAATAGTTAAAGAATTGATGGGGCTAATTCAACACAATTTAATACAATTAATTAAGGTACTCTAATAGATTAATGGATTATGTGTGATGTCATTCTCAATCTCGCTCTTGATTGATGGCTCTTCTAAGGCTAAACCTAAGAACCTATCTTTTGCAGCCAGCAATGACTAGCTGTAATTTTAAAAGAACTATTAGCTGTAATTTCAAGTTCTTAACAAGTGATAATCAGAAACAATGATTACTATGGTAATCACTATAAAGCTAGGGCTCCATGTTTGTTAACATGATAAGTGGCTGGGTTTACATTTCATATTAAATCAAAACCCAACACTCACATTAGTTAATGTGATGTATAACTTCAGTCATTTCAAGCCATGCTATAGCTTCAAATTGTATGAATCTGCAGTATTACATTTTCCCACAAACTATAGCTTATACAATTTAGTCACAATAAATCTGCTTTACATGGCACATGACAAATAGAATTTTAAACCCAGATTCTTTATATACGACTTACTCAGATAACAGGAACTCATTTCTCTTTTCTCCCTCCCTTCTCTTTTATAATAGTGTGCATTTTATAGTGTACTAATATATAAGTGCATTGATGATGTTACCTAGATTAGTAATAAAACACCTGAAAGAAAACAACCAAGTTCAGAGAGCACCATACTACATTGTGCACCACACTGCATAAGCAATGTGTCTCAATCTGGAATATTTCTAAGCAAAATCAGGGAAGATGGTCAATCAGTCCCTGGTCAATTAATAAGTACAAGTTTCATCACTAGAACTCTGGGACTGGGTTTGTCCCCAGATTAAATATGGTGGCTAGCTAGGATAATGTAATTAAAAGCACCCAACTACTGCGTTATGATTGTCAGCTGTGGTTTTGGAAATTCAACAATTAAATTAATTCAATATATTGTGGTTCAATTAACTGTAAACAAATTGTACAAAGGCAACCCCAGCTAGTCTTAGCCATGAACTCTCAAGCTATTGGTAAATTCTTGCATTGCAGCATAATAATGCGGTTCATCAGATTTTGGGCTAACATATGCAAAACAGCTATTATGGATAGAAAGGAGTCAACGATTCTGGGAATGCAATCAGCTCTTATTTATTCAAGCACGATTAAGGACCCAGATCAGTAATGAGTAAATCTAGATCAGTAACGAGTAAATCCAGAATAGAGTAAATCTAGATCAGTAGAGTAAATCTAGATCAGTCATAAGTAAATCTAGATCAGTCATGAGTAGATCCAGATCAGTAAGGAGTAAACCTATCCTTTCATTCAACCTCTTGGGAAAAAGTGAGACTATGGTGGCGGTGGAATACAATTGCAACGCGCAGTGGGAGCACAAAGAGTGCGTAGCAATACCGTATAAAACCAACTGATAGATAAAACACGAGGGCGAGAGAGGGAAAACAGGTGCACAGTCACAAAAAGCAGGTTTAAAGCGATTTGGCGGAAAGAAAGGGGGGGAAGGGAACTATCTTACTTGGTGAAGGCCGCGCCCAGATCGATCACCACGGCGGTTTTTTCCCCGCCGCTGCCGAGACCCTCGTAAAGCGGCATTGCAGCGACTCCCTCGCTGAGAGGGAGAAGGATGAGCAAACAAAAGAACCAGAAAAGGTGGGATAGAAAAAACAAGAAGGCTGAGGGCTTTTTTTCCCGGCCGGCGCTTGACGCTGAATGGCTGAGAGAGGCAGGCAGGGTCCTTCCATTGTAGTCGGCGCGCAAATAAGTTGTCTGTTTTTGCGCCTGGTTTCAGAAATTATTTGGCGGTTATGTGGCTTGTTCGTTCGGCTGTTTTTTCTTTTTTCTTTCTTTCCCGCTTTCATTGCTACTCGCTCTCTCCCGGATCCCAGATTCTCTCCTGCCTCCCTTTCCTAGGGCATAAAATGATTAGAGATGGGGAACAAGCAATTGACACCCCAGGGGTTTCTCTTTTCTGTTTACACTTGGTGATTCCCTCTCAAACCTTAGGATTCTGTTGGCGTTATAAAATAGTATTTTTTTTTTTCATTATTGTAATTATTCTGTAGCTCGCACTGAAAATCTCTTTTGGAGATGGAAAGGAAATGCCAAGTGTATTGTGAGACCAGTCTGGGAAGAGAGAGGAATGGAACGTGATGTAGCAGCCTTGCTGGAAATAAAAGGCGTGAGCTTCACAGACAAAATGCTTTTCCTACATATGGGCCAGGCCAGTGAATAGGTTAATTTGAAAAATAGAAGCAGTATTGAATCACATTTGTTTATAGAGAACAAATAAGTGAGTAATACATCAACTATTATTGCCTTCCCAATGGGTGACAGAAAGGGAGAAAGAAAATAAAGGTGAGGAATTATGGGTTATCAAATCAGCAACGGCAAGAATTATTCAGAGGTCTGCAGTACTTTTTCTTAGGTTAGGGAAAAAATAAGTAGGCACATCATTGATAATGGATAAAATTATGGATGGTGGGGAGGATATAGTGTCTTTATCATTAAATGTATATGTTGTTAGACTTCTAGTGACTCTGATTTGTTTACAGTAATAAAAACATTAGAGATTAAACAAAATGCAAAACAACAACAAACAAACTAAAACCAACACAAAATAAAAGACAATGCAAAAAACAACGCAAAAAACAACAACAACACTTGGAGTGGAGCAAAAAGGAAGAAAGGGGGTATCTGTCATCTTTGCCAAAGACTTGAGCAAAGAGCCAGGATCTTAGGGTGCTTCAAAATACCAATAGGATAGAAACTGTTCATATTTTAGTCTAATTCCAGGAGAGCAGGTGCTGCTTTGGAGAAGATGTATTTTTGGGTTCCAGACAGATAGACTTGTTTAATCTATGAAATTGACAGGCATGAACAACCACACCCACACATGCAGAGTTCAAGCTACTTTATTATTGTGTTCCTGCCAATAATACAGGAATCTTCCAAAACTGGCAACCTTCCCTCGCCACAAATAGATACGGCTCAGGGAACGCACTGGGGGGTCATTCCTAAACCTTTTGCAGTTGCACAGTGACTCCAGGCTAACTGGGCTTGAACCCTCCTCTATGTCAGGTGAGATGCTTCACCACAGAAACCTGGAGTCTTTCAGTAATGCTGAATGGTGGAAGATTGGAAATACAGTATATAATTGTGTTATTTTGCATGCTTTACAGAATTAACCATAATTCATTCAGCTCACATAACATCTTAACTAGGAATGGGAAATTAATTGGCCATATGCAGTTTCCAGAATACCCTGAGAGGGTCCAAATGTTTTAATGTGGACTATTGTGCAAAATTAGTGCCTTAAACTTTTAAGATTAAGAGTGAGCAAATTGGAACAGGGAAGTTTTGGAAGGGAGCTGGAATGTTTGTAGGACTGACACACTGCATTTTAGAAATCTTGTTGGCTAACTGGGTGAGGCTATGTGGTTTTCATGTGGCTGAGTGAAGGATGTCTTTGCTTACTTTGTGAGCTCATGGCCTGAGAGGGAGAGGCTTATGGCAGCAGCTGACTGATTGATCAGGTGAGATTAGCTGTGGATAATGTGGCATTTCTTAGTCAACAGCTTGATCCCAGCCAACATTCTTTGAAAAGAGAAGTAATCTGGAACCTCTGACTACAGTGAAGATCAGGAGAGACTTCTGACTATCACTGACATCCTACCCAGAAAAGACTAAGTGTCAAGGTATGTTTAGCAACTGTGAGGGAGTCAGGACATCAAACTCTATAGAAGCATTACATAGAAACGATCTTTTAGATCAAACAGTTTCTAAAGCAAAAAAAAAAAAAGGGGGGGGGGAACCAACAGAGAAGATGGTGTTTTCCTATTGATTGCACAGAGTGCCAATATAGAACTGGCTACTGTATTCCTGTTCCAAATGTAGGTCAGTTAGAGAGGCATTAGGGAATTGATGGAAGAGTTTAGATTTATTAGACTTTGGAAAATGTTTTGCGGAAATCTGAATCTGTTTGTGAAAGAGAGTTTTCATTTTGACTGAAATCCTATTAGGCTTTATACATGGCAGAACACCTTTGCAAATCAAAGAGTGCATATATTTCAGAGGATAGTGTAAGACAGTGATGGAGAACCTTTTCAGCACCGAGTAACCAAACCGAAATGGGTGTGTGTGTGCACGCGCCAGCCAGCTGGTCTTTGCGTATGCCAGAGCGCTGGAAATCCAGAAACAGGCCGGCACGTGCATATGCGCAGGCCAGCTGCTCTTAGCATGTGCACACCAGAAATCAGAAGAGCAGCCGGTGACAGCACGCGTGCCCACAGAGAGGGCTCTGCATGTTACCTCTGGCACAGGTGCCATAAGTTTGCCATCGCGGGTGTAAGATATGTTGTGGAGGAAATACATGTAGCAATTAAAATAGAGACTGCATCCTTTTTCTGCCTGTCTTTTAAACGTAGTCAGGTTAATTTCAGTTCCTCTCTTCACCTAAACTGACACAGTCTGCCCCAGACAAAATCCCCATGCCCTCTGATAGCCAAATCTGTCTCTAGCTTTTGCCTCGGTTTACCTTCCCAATAAGCAACTGAGTCCGAAGATCATTTCAAAGCAGTTTTGTTAGGGTACAGCCCAAGGGCAGCTCTTACAAAGGAACTGTAATCGAGAAAAAACCCCAGGTTCTGTCTTCCATCAGCTGAGGACCTCAACATTCCATCTCTTTTAACAAGGCTTCCCCAGCTCTCTCCTGAAAGGGCTGCTTTGCCAACAATAGAAATACTCAAGGTACACTAACAAGGACCTGCCTAGGTTTTCCTATCTTGTAATCCCCAACGTCTATAAAAATTCTTTGCTTTCCCTTGTTCATTGTTTCTTGTAAACCAGGCACCCAATGATTACTGCAATAAACATAGTCCTTGTCCTTGGTGTTATGGTCTGTATTTTTGAATTGTCTATGAGAAGATATACTGTATTTTTTGAAGTGGATCACTTACTGGACAAGATAGTGGGAAACAAAAAAAAAAAATTAATGCCAGCAACATTTGGAGAATGATGTGGAGCATAGTAGTTTTTCAAACAATGCTAGCAATTGGAAGAATTAGTGTACTGAGTCGCAGACAAATGTGTTAGTACATACAGCACCACCAGCACTATTGCCTTTTAGGCAGACTTAAAAACTTGACTCTTTCTATAGGTACTGAGTCAGGAAGATACATAAATCTGCTAAATGTTTTGTGTGTGTGTGAGAGAGAGAATGCTTAAGTTGTCCAGAGTCACTTGTCAAGTGGGTAGACTTAGAAATACAATTAATAAATGGAATTGATGAAAAATTGATATAATAGAAGGATATAATAGAAACCTGGTAGAATGGAGACAATCAATGGAATGCTGTCAGTGCTGGATATAAATTTTATAGAAAGGGTAAGGAAGAATGCATTGGTGAAATCTTGCTTTTAGATCAAGAAGAGTTTAAAAGCTAACATACTAATATACAAATACTACATTAATCTAATTATCCAGTCCAATATTTAAGACAGATGGAAGAAAAAACTAAATATTACTGGAATTGACAACCTTAATTCAAGAAGAGACTGAAATGATATAGGGCTCCTGCTTGAGCAAGGGGTTGGGCTAGAATACCTCCAAGGTCCCTTCCAACTCTGTTGTTTTCTTCTCTTCTAAACAAAGATATTTGTTCTATCTCTATTTTCCTTAGAAGTTTATTTCAAGCACTGTTCTTTAGGCTCCCCTCCTAGAGTTGCAGCTGGTTTGGGTGACCTTGGGCAGTGAAGAGAAATGTCTACGTATTTCTATTCAGCAATTCTGCTTCCTAAATTATAACTGCTGACTTGTTTTAGCAAATATTTTCTATTCCCATTGTCAGCAGTTTAGGGTCCATTGTAAGCAAAGAATCAAACTGAGAGTTTGTTGTCCAGTGTGCTATCACAAACAACAAAAAAGGAAATGTTAAGAACATCAGCTGTGTCACAGAACTAAGATATATGCTGCCTAGAGTTGTTTTTCAGAATGAGATCAGTGGCATACAAATTTAATAAATAAATAAATAAATAAATAAAATGATTGTGTCATGCAGGTTATGTTTTGCCTATCAAGATGACCCTGTGGAAATAATTCCAGGGAACAAAGAAAAAAGTACTTTTATAGATGGAAGGTAGAGGATGACATAACATGAAAGTGAAGGAAAAAAGCAAGACTGTAAAATTCCACCATACTGTAGTGTACTGGTTAGTGCTAAAATAAAACTGGGATGGTTCACGTCCATGCATATCAGAAGTGGGTTTCTACCAGCTCGCACCGGTTCAGGCGAACCAGTAGTGGTGATTTGGCCTGGATTGCAGAACTGGCATTGACCCAAGCTGGCCACGCCCCCGAACTGGTTCCCTGGTCTCTGCTGCCATTGTTGGCCTGTTTTTTAGTAGTTTTTCATGTTCTTCATGCTTGTGCAGAACAATTTACAGTGAACTGTGCATGTGTGCAATGTGAAGTTAACCAGTACCAACGCTGGTAGAAACCCACCCCGATGCATATTTATAAAACTCACAGAGAGAATTTGTCAATATCTCTTAGCCCAATCTACTTCACTTAGCAGGTAGGCAACAGAGTGGAATATAACTATAACAAATTAGCAATAACTGTGGCATTTAAGCTGTGGGCCAATCAAAGATTCATATCTCACATCAGCTATAAAATTAGTGTGTTTCGCAACTACAACCATTCCTGCTTTATTATTTACAACAATATATGAACCAACCAGGGACACGGTGGCTCAGTGGCTAAAACGCTGAGCTTGTTGATCAGAAAGATTGGCAGTTCAGCGGTTCAAATCCCTAGTGCTACGTAATAGAAAGAGTTTCTGTTACTTGTCCCAGCTTCTGCCAACCTAGCAGTTCAAAAGCATGTAAAAATGCAAGTAGAAGAAATAGGGGCCACTTTGGTGGGAAGGAAACAGTGTTCCGTTCGCCTTCGGCATTTAGTCATGCTGGCCACATGACCACGGAGACATCTTTGGACAGCACTGGCTCTTTGGCTTTGAAATGGAGATGAGCACCGCCCCCTAGAGTCGGGAACGACTAGCACAGATGTATGAGGGCAACCTTTACCTTTTTATGAACCAACCAATGCATGATTTTTGTACCACATGGTAATCATAACACTAGTTTTAGAAGCATCATATTCTACTCTTGTCATGCAGAACTATTTCACTGACTTTTCGATTTGCTTAAATCATAATTCTTTGAAAACTACACTTGCTACAAAACTTGTGGATTACGTTATATAGGTACAGGGAATTTATAAATACTCTTTCAGCATCAGATTTAATGCCCAACTGCAGTCTAAAAATCTGCCGATCTTTATGAATAAAAGCTGGGGCAAATAAAGAACAGTGGCAGAACACTGACTCAGCCTGAAGACCTCCTGCTTTTCTAGTTACACTAATTAAGTCTAATTGAGCTGACAGCAAAAGATCTGAGGCTGTAAGGAAGGCCTGCTGGGACAAAGAAGCGATGCCTGCTTTCCCTTTGAAAATACAAAAGGTGACAGTTTTATCTGAAGCGGGCTTTGGTATAGGTTGGAGCATCTTAAGTATGATTCCCAGACTTGTCTGAAATGGTATAAGGCAGCGATGGTGAACCTTTCAGCACCGAGTGCCCAAACAGGAACGCATTTGCATGCTCCAAAGTACCAGAAACCCAAAGACCAGCTGGCTGTTTTTTGGCTAGTTTTGGCTGTTTTTCGGGCTGTTTTCAGGACATTTTTTGAGCCATTTTCAGACCATTTTTCGGCATTCCGGCACCCATGAAGATCAGCTGGACGGCGCACATGTGCATGGTGGAAACCAGAAGCGCAGCTGGCAATGGTGCACATGCCCACAGAGAGGGCTCTGCATGGCACCTCTGGCACGCATGCCATAAGTTCACCATCATGGGCATAGGGTTTCCTGCTTGAGCAGGGGGTTGGACTAGAGGACCTCCAAGGTCCCTTTCAGCAATATTCTAATTGATTGATCTTAGTAGTCCTGGACAAAATAAAGAACGAAATGAAAACCTTGAACGTTCTTGAATTTATAACCTGTTAATTCAAGCTAATAAATGTATACTAGACTGTTATACTATACTACTGCTATAACAGTTACTTGTCTAACTGTTAAAATACAGATACTGTTTTTATATACAGTCTCTCTGAATGCTCCCCAAGTACTGTTATCTATGTGTTTCTGGGAGGGATGAATGAAGAATGCCAGGAGTGTACTCAAGGGTATATGCTTATCATGCCAACCTTCATGTTCAGCCCAGCTGCCCAGCTAAAGCAAGCTGGCATTTATATTGAATGGCAGCAATATAGAAAGATATTAGAAGTTGATGGCTGTCCTCATCTCGGCGAATGTTGTGTGCTGATTGCTGAAAAGAGAAGGCAAGAAAGACAAAGATCTCAGGAAAGAACCTAACAAAGAATGTTAGAGAGCTGTTAAAAAAAAACAAGAAGCAGTATAATAACATTTGTAAAGACACTGAGGGAGAAATAGACAGAAAACAAGAAAGGTCTTCCAAGATATTCTCTGTTTATAAAAATCTTTTTACTGGAAAAGGAAGTGAGATCATCACTCTGATCTTTACCAAGTTAAAAAAAAAACTACAGAAATTGATGGAATTTTTGATTGATGGAACCTATAGAAATATGTGGAATACATAACGAGGAAAGCAGAGTGGAAGGAAAATGCGTGGTAACATTACCCAAATAGCTGAAAGTGTAAATGATCTGCAACTTCTAGTATTGTAATGAAAGACGGAGCACTGCAAAAAATAGGACTATGAAATTATGGTTAAAATGTGACCTGAAAAGCAGCTCAATTTATATCCATATTACTATTAGAAATTTATATTGATATCATCTTCTAAACTTTGCTAACTCATTAATTCCTAATATGGGTTATGGGATAGTTTTGATTTGGCCCTGCCCTTCTAAAAGAATGTTATGTTAGAGATGCTCTACCAAAACCAGATAATTTGTTCTCTAGCCCAGAAATTATATATTGCCAGCAGCAATTCACAGCCTGTAGCAAAGATCCCCCATCCTACCGTGAGATGCTGGGAATGAAACCTGGACTTGTTTTATTTATTACGTTACTTCGTTTAGATTTTGTTTTCCCATTCCCATTCCACCCCAATGGAAAGCAGACATCATATCTGGAATCTCCAGAGTTTTATAATCCAGTTGTTGACAGCCTGGAAAATAGCTGTACCATCTGTTCCCAGGCCCTGTCCAGCTTGCCTGGCAAGCATATGCTCTGCTCAGAGATATGGGTTCTACATACTGCAAATCAAGATCTTTCTATCTTTGAAATGCTGTATTACTCCTACTATTTATCTTAATAATAATCACCGAGTACTCCTATCATTATCTCCTATTATTTTCTTTCTGCCAGCTCCAGTGGACACTAAGTAGAGCTAGGGTTGGGTAGCTTTAAAGGGTGCTTCAGGGAGGCAGGGTGTATCTTGCTATGCCCTTTGCCCAATCCCTGAGCCGGGGAAGGAGGGTCTCATGAATATGAAAAGCATCTGTACTCTCTCTCTCCCTCCCCTCCTTTTCTTCTCTCCTCCTCCTAGTCTCCTGGCCATGAAGGCAGCAGCAGAACAGCTAAACGCAGGATGCTGAAAACCCACAGGAAGCTTTTCCCAGGGACCCTAAAGATGCTACCCAGCTAAAGAGATAGCAGGCATTCAGGTAAGGCAGAATTTGAAATAACCTTGGGTATTTGTGGCTCACTGAGAGGAGGACCTGGGAAAACCTGCCTTTGGAGGGACTGGTCAGTGATTGCTTCGCCCCAGGCTCAGTTAGGATTTCTAGACAATGGATGTATGCTATGCTTCGCTTATCTGGAGGATGCAGGATTAGTGAAGCAGATGGGCCTTGCTGAGGGATGCAGGAATTCTTTTCTCTCTCCCTTTCCAGATCCCATCCCATCCCATCCCATCCCGCCTGGATTCCTCAAGAATGGGGGAAAAAGGGCAGCCGTAGCCCAGCCTCCTTCTTTGTATTACTGGAGGAAATGGATGTTGCCGCTAGCTAGCTGCTACTGCTTTGGTCTGCCTTTTGTTTGAGGATTTGTGTCTCTCTTCTCCCTCCACAGCAACAACCCCCCCTTGCAAAGATCAAATTTCCTTCAGTTCATGGCTGATTTCATTCATTTCTCTCCCCTCTTGGCTCTGGGTCATCAGTCTTGTGGAATTTGGAGGCTAAATAGGGTTGCATGGCTTCGTAACACCAGCATACAAATGAATACTGATGTTTGAATCATTTCTTTAAAAAAAAAACCACAACTTTTTGTTTGATGCGAAAGTTAAATAGAACTGCTGCTCTTCCTTTGCTGATGGATAAGCATTGTCCTCTTTTGCTTGAATGGGGGAAGGAGAATGAAAAGAACTATTCTTTTTCTTGTTTATCAATGTCATGGGAATGATTGAATCAGAGATCTGGAGGAGGCAGGGAAGGGAGCCAACTTCATGCCATTTGTTGTGCAGTGCTTGCTTGTGTTACTACCTCCCCCCTCCACCCAATGAAATGCAACATAAGGTGGCATTCTGCACAGTGACTTGTGCCAGGAGACACATGTGGCATTCTCTGGAGATGTGATGCCTAGGAAAAAAAAGTTACTCTTTGTTTTATGCCTAGGAACAAAAAGTTACTCTTTGTAACTTTATATGTATATTAGAGATCAAATGGACATTTGACTACCATTTACCTAAGAAAAGGTGTTGCCAGATTTTAGAAAAGAAAAGAGAATGGGAAAACATAACCATCAACCTCACTGCCTTTCTCATGGGCTGCATTTAGCTTAGTTGGACCCAAAGTTATGCAAAACTGCTCTATAGTCCCCCCACCTTTCTACCTTCCTCTCTAAATCATGTTCTATAATTCATATCTATATATTTATTGATCACATTGAGATCCCGCCTTTTATCTTATTCAGCAAAGGATGATTAGGCAAATATGTCTGAAAATGAGGGTGAATTCACCCTCTTTCTCTTTTGAAAGAAAAGCTGCTTCTTGAAGGGCAGACCTGAAATTCATGTAAGATTCTTCATGCTAATTCCCCCTGGCATTTTCAGGTAAGACTGAATGTGGTTTTAGGATGAATCTCCCAGCTGAAGCTCTCTCCACATGTGCTCGTCTGCAACTAATGCTGTCTGAAGCTGATGGGAGTTTTAATGCAACACATGTGGAAAACATAAAGTTGGAGAAGGCACATAGCTAATACTGATTGGACCAGTAAAGCAGCTTATTATTTTGGTTTTTTTTTAATTAAGAAAAAAGGTAGCATAAAATAATTTAGTACGATTCTCCTCATCTCCATTCTAGCCCAGAGTTGATGGCTTATTCACTGGTGGCACCTTTCATTCAATACTTTGTCAGTGATACCTTCGTTCAACTGTTTAGAAGAATTTAACAGATAATTCATATAATGTGCTTCTCCAGAATCTGGTATTATAGCATAAATCCTGTGTCCTCCTTAAGTCTAGTGATTCACTGATTAATTAATAAGCATTGGATTCTCTACCACCTCATTTTTGCTCTAAACATCATTAAAACATTAAATAGAGCAAGTAAGCATGAAAATAATCTGTTTTCTGTGCGAAAAGATAGCTGTGCAACATTGAATATCTAATTCATATAATAGTTGCATTACATATTTATCTTTGTCAAGTTAGAAATAGCTAAAACAGAGAGCCAATTTGGTACAGTGGTTTCATTAAGGTACCAGGCTAGAAACCAGGAGACCGTGAATTCTAGTACCACCTTCAACACAAATCCAGCGGAATGATCTTGGCCAGTCACTTTCTCTCAGCTCTAAGAAGGAGGCAGCTTGCAAATTGCTTCTGTAAAGCCTTGCCAATCTGTATTTTTTAACAAATTCATGTGGGGAATCCAATGCTTTTTTAATTTTTCTACGTTTTCCCCCAAAAGAGAAAGTTGATCCCATTTATAGTCCTTGCTTAAGGATGGTCATGTTATTCAGTGTCTTCTTTTATTTCTCATGTACGTGATCTTCACTACATCTTCGCAAGATACCATCTTCCCTGGAGCTTCATATCAACTCTGCATTTTCTTTCTGTTAACCAAATTTACTTTTCACTTCCTTCAGACCTTCTGAACTAACAGGCAATGTTGCAATCCCGACCCATCACCCGAGTAGTTAAAATAGATAGAAATCTCTGTGCAACGATTTAGCCAGTGTTTTAGGAGATACATACTTGGTCTTGGTTTATTGCAGAAAGTAGTCAGAGGTGAATCTAGTGGTTAGTGCTTGGAAGGGGAAACCTCCGCTGAAGGCTAGACATTGTGGTATACTGGGAAATAAACATACTCACATATACTGTATGTACAAAAGAGTATATTATAAATCAGTTTTGGATTGTTACTATGGTTACATCCATATAAAGATCTCAGGAATTGAACTCAACTCAAAGGCTTGACTTTTGCAATTAATTTTCTCTGATTAGAGCCATGTAGAACAACTCTCTCATTCTCTGCTAATGCAGAATGCAAGAGATTGAAAGCTCCTACCAGAAAGAAAAAAATGATTATGTTACCTATTTCTTGGTGCAGTCTTCTCTTTCAAATGCCCTTGCTTGCTCTGTGTCCTTTTTAAAGAGATATCTCTAAGCTCATTCAAAGTTCATTTTGTTAATGTTTCCCCATTATCCACTTTCCTTAAGTTAACTCCTCCTCCATTAACGGTTGAAAGTACCCTCTCAATACACTGCTCTGAATATATTTAATTACCTTCATTGATTGGGACTTTCTGTCTAAACCTAGCTGCAAGCAGTAGCACATTGAAAAATGGCAGCTGGCAGCCTCAAGCAGTTCTCTGTATTAGATTGAAGCCAACAGGATGTCATCTCCCTCAAGCTGTTAGGATGGAGCTGTCTGCATTGACTTTATCTAATGCCTTTGTTGCTTTGGAACAATTTGGGTGCCACTCACAGTTGTCCTTTCTAAACAAACCAGAGCCTTATCCTAACTTTTACCTTCAGTTCCATCATTGACCTGTATTTAGCTCCATGGGCTGATCCATTTGTTCCTGCTCCATCCATGCTGGGACCTTTTGTGATGTTGAAAAGCCAGTTTCTTTGTCTCTCTCTCTGTCCCTTAAGCTGACTGAGTTCCATAGCTCAATAATTCCTTGATATTTTGGATTTCTAGGAGAAGATCTCCATCCTTTAAGGATGGGCTTGCTATATTGCTTTGATGTATGGAGGAGAAGGATTAAAGTTGCCATCATGGTAGTTAAAGGAAGATTCCATGTCTAGCAATATATTGGATTATTCATCACCCATTCTCGGGTTTTAAACATCAGTGAAAGTTCAGCATATTCCTGCTTCTACAGGAAATTCCAGGCAGCTGCTTGGAAATGGAATATTGTGCCAGGCAAAATATCTTAACAGAAATGTTTTACATTTTTGGCTATGTTAGAATATATCCATATTTCAGAGTTCAATTTCAATTGTTTACTCTATTGTATAGTAATGTAACATTTATGGGAATCAGAAGTGTATAGAAGATAGGATCTGCTGTCACAACAGAGAAAGATTTCTGACTAGGCAAGATACATTGCTCAAAGAAGCATTTTTGAAGTGCTGCAACCTGCCTTCTTGAAGTTGTTTATTTTATTGATTTCATATACTTGTAAACCAATTACATTCTGCAGATTTAGAGAAGTCGGAAGAAAGTGAATTATTTAGATCCCTTTCAAGACTGTTTCCTACCTGAGTAGAAGACCAAATGGGTGGGTGTAGCATGTCCATCCTTGGTCTTCTTGACTCTCAGAAGCCTTTGATTCCATCAACCATGGTGACTTTCTGTACCGACTTTGGGGGTTGGGAATGAATAGCCTTATGCTGGGTCTCCTCCTTCACCCAGAGTCAGTTCTAGTCAGTGTTGATGGGGTAGGGCTTTGCAGGGTCCCTCAGAACTTCGCACTTTCCCCCTCTCCAATTTAACATCTACAAGAAACTGCTGTCTATGGTTTCATCTCAGTGTCTAGAGATTGTAGGTTGGAAGGGAAAAAACAGGCTTCAGCTCAACCCTAGCAAGACTAAGTGGTTGCATTGCCCTAAGCAGAACTGATGTGAAATCTGAGAATTCTTCTGGACTTGCAGCTCCTGTTCAGTAATCAGGTGTTCATCTTATACATCGGCTGTTCCCTTTTCTGGATCAGGAGGATCTGCTTACAGTGACTCACACCTTAGTCACCTGCTGAGTGGATTACTGCAATGCACTGTACATGGGGCTTCATTTGAAAAACATCTGGAAGCTATAGCTGCTGCCAAATGCAGTAATGCAGGCAGTTATGAATGTATTTTAAGGTGCACATCTTACTCTTCTGTCAATAAGGTGCCTTGGTTGGAGATGTGCTTCCAGATGCAATTCAAGATGCTGATGCCCAACTAGAAAGCTGTTCATGGCATAGGACCAGGCTACTTGTTCCAATTTGTTTCTACCCATCCTATTACATTCAGCAGAACAGGCATTCTGTGGGTCCCATCAGTCAAAGAATGTAATCAAGAAGCAGGTTTTTTGGTTGCTATCACTGTCTTATGGAATAGAGTTCCTTCTGAAGAGTAGATTGGCCTAATCCTTTTAGCTTTTGGAAGGCCCTTAAGGCTTGGTTATGTACCAGGCATGGGGGTGAGAGTGCTAAGTGAGAGTTTATGTACTGTTTTGGTGATTGGTTTGGTTTCTCAGCTGTTGTGTATGTTGCTGCATTTTTTATACTGTTATAAACTGGGTGGCTTTATCAATAAACTGACCCATGAATAAATTCAAAAGCAGTGTGTGCAAAATAACGTTTGCCCATTTTGTACAAACATAAAAGTCCAAGTAGAAGTTTTTCATTGGGCCCCTTGCATTAGCATTAGAACTATAAATTTTAAGAAGCACTAAAAGTTTTCAGTCAGCAGGCTTCAACCTGTCTCCCAGGAAATAAGAAGTAAGCTTTCTTGTACCATGTCTGGTCATCATAGTCCATCTCCCTCACTTATTTCAGCTTGGAGTTTTCTTAAATCTACTTGGAGCTGTTGCAGATGGAATTTAGGATCTTTTCTTTTCCATCTAAAGCAGGGGTGTCAAACACGCGGTCCATGGGCCAGATGCGTCATGCGCTGGCCATGCCCACCCGTTTTAACGAAGGGGGGAAAGTTGTGCTATGTCACATGATGACAATGTTTTGTCATGAGTTTTACACCCCTGATCTAAAGCATGTGCTTTCTAGATGATGCCCAGCTGCTTTGATCAGAAGCTTTCTTTGTTATAATAGTCAGAGATGAGTTGGGTTCTATCACAAGACAGCATCTTTTTTTTACTTCATTTACAGATTTTTTTTTTAATGCATGGCTTACCCTTTGGAGAGATTCATATAAGGAGACAAACTTCAAGTATTCTGGTATCAAGATGTTTAGGGTTAGGAGGACAATCGTAATTGAGTTCACATGTTGCACAAAGCAATGGTTTCCCTTAGCCAGGGTTTATTGAATAAGCCACAATTAGCTTGGTTCAGAGATTTTGAAACTCAACTTCCGCAAAATGCATCTTGTTAATCCAATGAGGAAATTCTTTGAATGAGACTGAAAAAAACCAAGAGTAATTTCTTTATAATAATAATATGTCTATATAATAGCAAAGAATTAGGGATGTGGTGGCTCAGTGGCTAAGACACCGGGCTTGTTGATCAGAAAGGTTGGCAGTTCAGTGGTTTGAATCCCTAGCGCCACCTAATGGGGTGAGCTCCCATTACTTGTTCCAGCTTCTGCCAACCTAGCAGTTCGAAGGTATGTAAAAAATGCAAGTAGAAAAATAGGGACCACCTTTGGTGGGAAGGTAACAGCGTTCTGTGTACCTTTGGCGCTTAGTCATGCTGGCCACATAACTACGGAGATGTCTTCGGACAGCGCTGGCTCTTTGGCTTTCAAATGGAGATGAGCACCGCCCCCTGGAGTTGGGAACGACTAGCACATATGTGCGAGGGGAATCTTTGCCTTTACCTTATAATAGCAAAGTAGCTATGAATACTAGAGTTTTATATAATATTTTAATTTAATTTAAAAAATACTAATTTGAAAGTAACGGAAATCTGTTTTGTTCTATTTTGCTTCATTCTGCAGGACCTGATGACTGAAGTAATTGGTTCTGCTCACTTCCATGCAAACCTTTCCTTGAACATGAGCAGCGTGAGGGGGTATCACACGTTCCTTGCCTTCTGCCTTATTCTACTCAACTTTGGCAGCCTGCAATGCCTTGTTTTAAGACAAGGGGATGAAAGGTATGAAAGGCAACTGCAACTGGCATCACCAGCAGGGAACAGTTTAGCAGACACTAATGCATCAAATCCGGAGGGTAACTTAAGCTCATCCATGAATATAGCCAGCACTTCTGCATCTGAAAACCTTTATGGAGCCCCAGTAGATCCATCCAGGAGGTCATTAAACAGAGCCACAACTGTAAAAACAACCTTACCAACTATTCTGCATGTTCACAATCCCTTGGAGCACTTGGATACGGATGCTTTTGCAAGCACAGATCTGAAGATTGCTGCAGAAAGCGAAAGGCAAATCCGTCTCAATGGACCCAATGAAAAACTGGATAAATATGGGACACAGGAAGCTTTAATTGCCGCTGTTGTGACAATTCCAGATCTTCTTGTGGACAATGATACACTTAGCTCTGCAAGAGAAACAGTGGAGGGAGGTGGGGGAGAAAGAAAACTTGATGGAGATCAGTTTACAACGGGCAGTCTGGAGGAAGGTGCCCATGTTGACCCTTCAGACAATCCCCAGGTAACTATCCCCAAAGTAATAATTAGTTTTCCTGCTACAACGTCATCCAGCAACTTCTTCAAGAATCCATTTCTTCCAACCAGCCCACCAGTTGATTTGACAAAAGGATCTGATGGAAACAGCTTCCCAACAATCTGGATGGGCACAGAGCCAGGGTTGTTGCCTACAGATGCCTCTTTAAATTTGGAAGTGGAAAACTCAGAGAACCAAGGGCCCTTGAAAGGCATCTTAAGCACCACCACCATGGCCACTGCGGGCTTGCTGCTAAGTGATGAGTGGGATGATACCAAATTAGAGCCTTCCAGCCAGGCAAAAGCTATGCATCCTCTGAAGATAAACCAGCCTCAGATAGCGCAACCAACAGGACAGGAGGACGATGATGATGATGATGTAAAAAAGGACCCGTCACCAAGATTAAGGGTAACCACGACAAAAGGGAGCAAAGATAATCAGAATGGGTCAGGCCAGATACCCATGCAGGTAGAGGAATCAGCCAGTACAAGCTTGAATCTTGATCACACCATTGATCCATCTGAGAAGGTTGGAGCCCAATCTGAAAGTCCAGGGGAAAACGTAGATCCAACAGTGCTCACCAGGTCTAGATTGTTTCCTGAGACTATAACGACAACCGATGCAACCAAATCAGACGTCTTCCAAACCTTAAGACACCAGTTAAGAGGTAATTCCCCCCACCAGCACTATTTGCACTCATCGGTGCTTCTTGTTTTAAGATAACTTAAGACTATGGGCCACTGTTCAGTTTATGGTGTATACTGAAGTGATGCTATACATGATCCTTCCTTTTTTCAGGTTCCTTGTCTACCTAAAATATTCAGCGGGGGTTTAATTTATAACAGCCCAGTTTTTTTAATAATATCTTTTCCCTTTTCAGATGGGTTGTTGAGAGATTGCTTAGGCTCCCTTCTTCCTGCTCCTAATAAGCTTTTCCCCCAGGCTCCCAAATGCAGACAAAGCAAAGTCTTGGAGTAGCTCAGAATGATTCATAAATTCACCCTGACCCCCATTGCCCTTTGGATTATTAGGTTTTCTTTCAGTGGTAGGATTCAAATTATTTTACTACTAGTTCTGTGGGCGTGGCTTTGTAAGCGTGGCTTTGTGGGCATGGCAGGGGAAGGATACTGCAAAATCCCCATTCCCTCCCCACCCCATTAACCTGCTTTCCAGCTCCGTTCTCCTGTGCAGGGCAACAAAAGAAGATCAGCTGGCAGGCAGCAGGGCTGGGGCCAGCCTATTTGCCGGTTCTCCGAACTACTCAAAATTTCCACTACTGGTTCTCCAGCACCTGTCAAAACTGGCTGAATACCACCTCTGCTTTCTTTGGTCACTCATATAATCCATTCTTGATTGAGCTTGATAGCAATAGCACTTAGACTTATATACCCCTTCACAGTGCTTTTACAGCCCTCTCTAAGTGGTTTAGAGTCAGAAAATTGCCCCCAACCATCTGGGTCCTCATTTTACTGACCTCGGAGAGATGGAAGGCTGAGTCAACCTGAATGGCAACCTGGTGACATTCGATCTGCCAAGTTGCAGGTAGCGGGCAGTCAGCAGAAGTAACCTGCAGTACCGTATTCTAACCACTGCACCACCACGCCTCAGTATAGGCCAAATCTGATAGGCCAAATCTGTTAAGTTACATTCCAGAAGGCCTCTCTTCCCCTTCGCTATACTTCTCTATTCTAACCTATGGCAATGCAACACCAGTACCTTAGCTTTTCTTAACCTAATGCCCTCCAGTTGCTGTGAGATTGCATCCCCACCCCCACCCCCCAAATTCCTAGCCAGACCCCAAATTGGAGAGGATGATTTTGATGACCTTCTCACAATGAGAAGGTATGCACTGTATATACAGGTGATTCTCGACATACGACGTCTGGTCACTTAGCAACCATTTAAAGTTACAGTGGACTTAAAAAGGGGGACTTGCAACCCAGATCTGACGTTCTGACAGCCACCTATCCCACGGACATGTGACTGGACTTCGGAGCTTGGCAACACAGCTGAATTTGCAGCCATTTGCCACGCTCCCTGGTAACGTACCTGTGTTTTCCAAAGATTTTGTCCAAAACTGACACTTTGGGATTTTGGCAAAAACCACACAATAGGGAATAATGGGTTTGCTTAACGACCATGGCATTGGCTTAATGACCATTGCAAAAAGGATCGTAAAATCAAGTTGGTCACGTAACCAATCCATTTTGTGACCATTACAACTTATGACTATAATGGCCAGGCTTCAGTACGCTCATAACATGAGGACCACTGTAGACTACCTAAGCTATGATAAAATAAACACACATAAAAAAGGGGGATAAATATTTTTTATATTTCTATTACCTAAAGCTGGGGGCTTAGAAATGGAATAGATAGTCCTCAACTTACAACCATTCATTTCGTGACTGTTCAAAGTTACAACAGCACTGAAAAAAAGTCACATGAACATTTTTCATACTTGTGACTGTCGGAACATCCCCATGGTCATGTGATCAAAACCGAGATGCTTGGCAACTGACTCATACAGTTGCAGTGTCCCGGGGTCACGTGATCCCTTTTGCAACCTTCTGACGAGCAAAGTCAGTGGGGAAGCCAGTGTCAGGGTTCTAAATAGCATCCAAAATAAGACAAAAATCCGAGGCGAGAGATTCCTCAAAGTTCCAATTTATTAAGAGAGCCATGTTGGCACATCTGGGAAACCCCGAATCTGAAAACTTCCAGGTTTTCTCACCCAGTTGAAAGTTCAAGATCCTACCCCAACACCCACAAGTTCATCACATGGACCAATCTTTCACTGCCACGAAGATAGATTCCTCCCATCCAGATCCGGCCGGGTGCAGGGACAAAACCGACCTTGACTTTCAGAGAAGAATGTTATTATGGCTACACCTCACCCAACTCCACATAATTCCCCCTCCCAGTTTCCCACGATAGAAAGTGTAGCAGGCCTGAAGTCCAAAAAGAAACGATAGCTTGCAGGTCTGACAGCCAGATTCAGATTTACTTAACAACGGTGTCACTAACTTACCGATTGCAGTGATTCGCTCAAC